>NC_134468.1:35976824-36110892 GCF_964194025.1 Convolutriloba macropyga | reverse complement strand
CTCTTACGTCATTTTGGCCGGGAAAATTCAACACGGGGGATCAAACGCTTTGAGTGCGCAAATCGATCCGTCTCACCCATGGGAGATGGGGAATGATTTCCCTCACCCAATATGCATTTTGGGAGGGATAGCATTCCCAGATTCCAGAATAGGTGGGGTGGATCGATCAAAAGGATGATCAGGTATCACAACATCTCCTGATTTTTGAAGCAGCTTTTCAATGCTTAACTATATTTTGCCCAATTTTTTTGTCGAAGGTATTTTGTCTTGCGTTTTCTCCCGAAAGTTTCTGTTCTTTATCTTTTTAAAAATTCCTCATTTTTATGTGTATTACTGTTTGAATTCAATTTTTCTCCCAATGCACAATAATTTCACAGCTTGATTGAACCATAAAACTTTTCGGCAAAAGATTTTGACATGTTTGGTAGTAAACTGCTTTCCTGACCTTTTTCCCCGCTGTCTACGTAATTCATACTATAATGCGACCATGGTAATACCTTCTTCAATGTATGAATTCCAGCAAGTTTTAGAGTGTTTTGAAATGTTTTAGAAATTGTGCTTGAAATTTTCTTACATCTGGTTAGACATATAAAGACAAAGTCAAAATTGAATCAAATTTCTCTGATGATTTATAATTTCATTTAAGCCGAAAATACCAAGGTTAAATAATCTTTGTTCCATCGAAAAGGTTTTATGCTCTTTGTTTCTTTTCCGTAATTCGACTGTTTTCAACAGCTACTAAATATATAGCAGCAAAAAAAAACACCGCTGTAGATCTATGATGACTGTTTCCTCAACAAATTTCATCGTCATGAGTCCACCCGGCCGGGTCGAGTCCGAGGTTAACTTGTAAGAACTTTCAAGTTTCTGGCAGAAACTTACAAGGCGATGCATCGCCTTGCAAGTTTTTCTTCCAAAAAAAGTTCTTGCAAGTTAACAATTCAACTTACAAGTTACTGCAAAATAGTCATTCGACTTACAAGGCTCTTAAAGTTCACCACTCGACTTAATAGGCTCTTGAAAGTTTAATCATTCAACTCGCATGGTTCTAACAAGTTAAACATTTGACTTACATAATTTCTTACATAAGTTCTTTCAATATAAGTTGTTACCAGACAACTTTTCTGCCTATATTGTAGCAAAAACAATGAAACATTGCAAGATATCATTGTAAACATATGCTTCATACTATCTGGAGAAATGTAAATTGATATTAAAAAAGAAATGGTAAAAGAAAATGAAGGGTCATAATTTTTTTTTTTTGGAAAAGGCTGACATATGAATTTGAAACTTCAATCAAAGTTAAAAAGGGTATAAAATTTTAGGAACACCTTTAAAAAGCAATCGTGAAGCTAATTGAGATCCACTGTTCATCAATTGAATTGCAAAAGAACCTCTTGAGTCGAAAAAATTGAGAAGTAAACAGTTTACAAACTTAGGTTGCATTGTAATATGTAATCCAAATTGAGCAACTAACTCACACGCGCTTTCTACGGTAAATGACTGAGAGTTAAACTGAAATAACCAAAAACAGTCGAGCTCAACCCTTAACGTTTTTTCAGGAAACTTACAAATTAGCCATTCGACTTGCCAGTTCTTACAAGTTTACTTTCCAAATTGCAAGTTCTCACAAGTTAACCACCTGTTGTAAGACATTTGCATATTCCTACAATTTAACCATTTTTTGCGAGAAACTTGCAAGTTCTTACAAGTTAACCATTCGTTAACGAGACGGACAAGAGTGGCTACTCAACAATTCTAGTGCAAGAAAAAAATTTTTAATAAGGGAGTAGGATGAATATACAGAATATATATTACGAGTATACAGAACAAAAAATTTTGGGAAACTTCCAGTTTCTCATTGGTACTCTAAATCTACAGTTTTTGAAGTTATTCTTTTTCTCGAGATGTCATAGTTTGCTTTGCAATTACAAAAGACCATATGATTTTTTTAAAACGTGTCAGGATACGGAGCATTGCAATTCGAGGCACCTATAAATTACCTGAGATAATTAGGTGATTTTCAGGTAAAAAATGCCTGAACAGTTCAAGCAATTTTTTTCCGGGGGAGTGCTCGGACCATAGTAAAATTGTAGATCAGCGCTGAATCATAGTATTTCTCAGTCTGTATTTTACTATGAACAGATTAAGATCATGTCATTTTTTACACTGTTCAGACAAAAAATCATAATAAAAAACGGTTCTCAGAAAATACTCTGAATAGTCCAAAATCCAATTCTTCATTTATCATGCACTTGCAATTCTGTGAATGTTCTGGTTAGCTGAATTCCAGAATGCGAAAAATTTGAAAAAAAGGAGAAAAGCTTCGGTTGCTAATAGATTAGAAACCTGGAGACACACAACAATCAATTGTATCTCTATTTTTATTAATGAAGACTGTATTTTCAGTTTAATATTATTAAATGTCAGTTTGTCATAGTTTCAGCAGTTTCTCTCAATAGCTTCACAAATAAGACACAAAATTCCATCACAATCTGAAATAAAAACCATAAAAATATTTAATTTCGGTCCAAATTTGTCAGTTTCCCGGCATGTATTTTCTGGTTCTAGCGGTTTTTTGCTACTCTTAATAGGTTTTTTGCAACGTTTTAAGATTGTAAGTCATCATGATGCTCAAAAAAGTGCATCGCCCATTATTTTTTTGAAACGTTCAGAATTTATCATGATTTTGCTATGAACATCATGAGAATCAAAACCAATAATGCGCTGTCTATTTTCAGGAAAAAAGGTATCTATGCGAATGGACTACACATAATGTGGTAGCCAAGTACTCTTAGGATGCACTGATACGGTACTGGGCCGACGATGTACAATTGGAATGCAATGTTTGAGTACTGATTTACTATGGTACTAGGGTCCGGGTGTATCTAGCTGAATTTTACCGATCTTTTTAGGTAGTTTTACCTGAAAAACTTAAGTAAGATACGGGTAAAAACACTCATCTGAAAAAGAAAGTTTTGCATGAACTGTTCAAGCTTTTTTTTTCAGGCATGTTCAAGTAAAAGTTCAGCCAGTGATGCCTGAATTTTTCAGGTAACATTTCGGTAAAATGAAGCGATTTCAGGTGTTTTTCAGGTGAGAACACTTTGCCTGAACGATTCAGGTATTTTCATGTGTTTTTCAGGTAAATTTACCTGAAGTTTTTTTAGAGTGCATTAGGAGTTGCTAATTTGCGAAAACAATTTATTTTTAAACTCGCAGCGAGATAAAAACTATATAAGTCAAATAAAGCACAGCTGGTGGCCGGACAATAGATCCAAAAGAAAACAGTTCGAAAACAGAAAAATTGGGACAACAGATGGAAAATTAATCTTATTAGGTGAAAATTAAGCATTATAGGTTGAATTTAAGCTTTTTTTGCGAGCTGCAATACAATTAACAAATTATGACCGTGCCTCACTTTGATTGGCCAATACGCAACTTGATTAATTTAGTTTCCGATCTATTGTCTCAAATTTAGTTTTCGATCTGTTGTCTTTCGATATATTGTCCTAGCACCTGCACAGCTATATATACCACACAAAACACGCTAACATTACTGAAGTTAATTATTCAAGTCAATGACTTGTGCGTGAAATGTTTTACATTGGGCTATAAACATCATTCAACAAGCGTGGTCACTCATTTTTAACCTGTGTTTTTACTTTAATCATAATTGTAGATCACAGTTCAATCATTATTGTAGATGTGAAGTTTGTTCGTTTCAAGAAGTGAATTTTTGGGCGAAAAAGACTAAAATGCCCAGCATCGTCGCCACGTGTAGACAAAGAAAGATCCGATCCATCACAGCAGCATAACTTCTCCTCATTTCTGACTCGTCCACGATGCTTTGCATTCCAGTTTTATCCTCGGTAGAGAATCCCGTGGCTTCGCTCATTATGTCGACGCCTCCCCTGTTTTGAATGGTTTCTGCCGCCTTTTCCCTACAACCATGAAGATTGCGCGAGTCATCGTTTCTGTATTTGTCAACATTTCCAGAGAATATTGAACAACCAACTGTCTTCTGCTGTGTTACATGATTTGACTCAGTATTGGGGGCTGTAGTCACCACCAAATTATTACTCAAAAACTTTAGTGACATAAGTTTCTGCACAACACAGGGAATTCTCGCGTCATTGTTGAAGTACATTTTGACGACTAAAAACAATGTTATTTTATTTAGTTGCTCAGGCTTGTTGTGGAAGTTTTAAGTACCCCGGTCGAAGAGTCAACTCCGTTCAACTCAAATTTATGTAAGATTAGCGGTGAATGCGGTGAAATTACATAAATCAGACGGTGAATGCGGTGAAAAAAATTATCGCCCGGTTGCGTTGAAACTACATAAATTCACCATTGAATTTAGCGGTGAAATTACGCAATTTAGCCTCTTAAAAAAAGTGTCCACAATATGTGTGATAAGCGGTCAATGCAGTGAAATTACATAAATTCACCGCTTAGAAAAAAGTGTCAAAGTTAGGTGACATAAGCAGTGAATGCGGTGAAATTACATGAACGAACCGCTTAATTACTGTTGAAATTACATAAATTCACCGCTTAGAAAAAGTGTTAAAAATATGTGAGATAAGCAATGAATGCTGTGAAATTACATCGTTCGTCTCTCGCGCGTCTCTGGCGTTCTCTTACTCTGTCGCTTTCCTTTTGAGTCTATTTATATGTTTAATCTGGTGTTTAACTTACGACTTGTGCCAGGAGTGGTGTCAACAAAAGCTGATCAAAATTTTACCACGACTATTTCCGGAGCTGTGACGACAACAGCTTATTCCTTATTTTTTTCACCGCAAATTTTGTACAAAATTTTGCGATGAAATGTGTTGAATGCGGTGAAATTATTTATTTTCACTGCTAGAGTAAGCAGTGAACTTGCAAAAAACCACCACACTTTATCACTAAAGCATTTAACTTCACCGCATGACCGCAAAATTGTGTACCAAATTTGCGTTGAAAAAAATAATGAATAAGCTGTTGTCGCCATTTATCTTACATTTTTTTTAAACATTTAATCCTCGACCAGGGTATCACAGAATGCAATCTGGATCACAGTTGATATTTCAATTTAGCCGTCTTCTATCTTGCAAGAGCCTCGGACACCATTCTTATTAAATGAGACTTTAAATTGTTTTTCAGTGAAACTAATTGAAAAAGGCTAAAAGATGTTGCTCAAAGTCGTTCCCTCTCAAATTTCTAAAAGCAGTGACTTTATCTATCTTTCAAGACTCAATGACTAACAATTTGACCACCATAAAAGTTTCTTGGAAACGATACGCAAGGAATGTATGGTTGTATGGCTTCTTTGATACCACACATAAGATCTTACAGAAACATAAAGGTGATCTCATATGATGTCTTTTGGATGAAGTAGTACAGCAATTACATCGTAGTTGCCATTGGCTTTCAAGGAGAAAAAACTCTATGGTCTCTTGTAAACCATTTTAAGACCATAGAGAGCATTTTGAGTTTTTAAGTGTTACTCCTTCGTTGATTAAATTTTTAAGCTCTTTGAAATGAAGATGATTAAAGCCCCTAACGGAGACGTGATTGAGTTCTTTCCCTCCATTTTATTCTGGTTTTTCTTATTTTCAAAGCTAGTTAAACAATTTTTATCTGGTAATGTCAATAGATAGTGAACAGAGAACAAACAGAGAACAGTGAACAGAGTTTTTGTCGTTTGAAAAATCCTGGCAAATCATATCGAAGACAGTTTTTGTTTTCAATTAACTCCCAAATTTCTCGGTGCATAACAAAAGAGATGTCTTGAACCAGCAAAAAAACAGAGAACAATGAAAAATATTCCTATAAAGCCTCATGAGCAGTATGTCCATGAGCCTTGAGTCATTTTTAACTCCAGCATAAATCAAAAACGGTTGATCTATCCATAAAATTAATTTTACAATAAACCCCTTATCCAGACTTTCACAATTAGAAGATTATCTCTCTGCTAAAAGCCCCAAAAAATTGATTAAAAATTTTTAAGGCAAAACTTCTCAACTGAACAAATCTCCCAAGGCTAAATCAAGCACTAAAGTTAGAATACAACGACAGGCGATGTTAAATATTACTTTCTATTGCAGCAAAAATAATTTTGTCCTTCTTCTCAACGCGCATTTTTACTAACTACTATTAATAAGTGATTATTGTACAGGCATTTAAACTGAAAAGTAAACTCAAACTACCTTCATTATGAGCATATTAGTAATGCGTTGTAAGAACGACTTGAACAATTCATTCCAAAATTGCATCCGATTCTTTACGATAGGCTCGCCAATCGACCCGTTGTTGACACAGAATATACACAAAAATTTTATATGGTTAACAAACTTTTTATGACTTCAAGTTTACACTAAAAATTACGTTTTGGAAAGCTGTTTGAATTTCTTTGACATCTCTATGCACAAACAATCAGCAATGCGATTTCGGCATCAAAGCCAGGTGACCGGCAGCGTAAAAAAAGCATGAAATACTACCAAAAATAAGTTGGAACTCGTTAATTTTGTCTGATTAAAGTACCGTACAGAGTGAAACACAAAATCTTGAGCAGTAAATTACTTTTTCAGCAGATCATCTTAGTGGTTATACAGTATAACTTAACTTTGACTTGGAGAAAAGACCATTTAATATGATTTTATATATGTTTTCCTCTGAGGAACAAACTTCCTAAGTAAAAGAGACATTGAGTTAGTTGCTTTTACAGGCTTTAATTAAACCTATTCTAGATTCATTTTGAGTTTTTGAGCCCAATTGAATGCTAGAGATGAGTTTTTGTTTTGAATCTATAGAAACTTTTTGAATAAATTTCTTTGAAATCGAGCAATTTTGTAACTAACCTAATCTAGCAATTTAGTTTTGAATGGGATAGAAAGTTCTGTTACTGAAGATTGAAAGTCGAGATCAATTGAAAAACTGATTAATAAATTGAGTTGATTACGAGGACTTTCCAAACTGATTGTTTCATGGAATTACTTTGTATTGTTAAGCAGCAAAGCTAAAAAATAGTTGGGTTGTATAAGACAACGTTATCCTAAATTATAGTGAATAAAACAGTTCACAAAAATTATCTGCAAAATGTAATATCAGTACAGATTTGAAACCACTGAAAACAACTGAGCAATGTAAACATTGATTTCGAAAAGAGAGAACCCGGTGCTTTTGGTTCGAGGATCTGGACGGTGAAATGCAAACCAATCTCCAATTTGACGAAGACAGTGTCAATAGCAACAACTAACAAAAATAACCTGTGCGTCGATAAAAGTTTAAGCCTTGCCCAGTGAACTTTGTTCAAGAACGAAGCATATTTGAACATTCCTTGCCTTGCATATATAAGCACAGGTCCGCAACCAGAATTGAATGCAGAGCAAAGCGGAGCAATTGAAGCAGTGAAGGAAACTGAGAGTAACAACAGCTTTACATATGGCAACTCAGTTGCACGGATGCTACAAAACGCCCGACAAGTAGTTTTTCAACTGCACGCCAGAGAGGAAAAGCAATTTGGATAAGGCTAGTGGAAGCGACAACCCTCAAACTTGAGATCGGCCAACAGCAAGCTTTCAAGGAACCGAGCTTGAACTGAGCTGGCACTTTCACAACTCTTGATATGGAAGTTATGCGATTGCTCATCAGGAAACGAAGACCAGAACGGTTCCCACCTTGAGGTGGTTTAAGATACGGCAGTCGTTTTTGAGGTAGCAGTTAACTTCAAAGGCTGAAGTTAAAAACATTCGATTGAATTTCTCTCGAATAACCTGAACTCTCTAGTATGTCCGTAGATAGAGTAGATCAGAGACCAATTCCGGATTCAGAAAAAATATGGAGGGCCCTCATGTGATCTTTATTACACAGTGAGTGAGCATACACAAGGACAATCAAGAGAAACTTCATGAACCATTGGATCTGATCAAAATCTCAGTTATTGTTTATAACTTCGTGAACGTGTTCATGGAATTCAGACAATTTAGTGATATGCATTGGAACTCGACACTGTACATGACGTTGGACAAACTACCTCGAGTTCTACGAAATAGGTGGTGGTTTCTTTATCTTACTATGTTTGAAAAAATGATATCTGAAATGTCATTTGTGCTTGAATGGTTCTCAGCTTGCAAAGAAGAGCAAAAAAAAGACCGAAAAGCAAATAGAGGCAAATCGTCCTGAAGGACATCAAATTTCAATGCCTGTTCAAATGTGAAAAATACAAAGCAGAGGAAAAACGATCACTGTCTGCTAGCTGTTGGCATTCACAAAGTTTAATAATGTCAATTATTTGAGATCAGGATTATGAGTGATCGGCATACAGCAGCGAGGAAGAAACGCTTAGGTTACGGAAATCTGAGCAAAAGACATGCAATCGATGGATTTGAAGTCAATGCGTGCGGTGTACCAAAAATGGGTGCACCAAGAAGCACAACTGATTGTTACTCTCGGGAAGCCAAATGAAATGGACTAGGGCAAACAGAAAGTAATCGTAAGTGAGGCAACAATCTATCCGAGTATCTGTATTAGAAGCTTTCCTCGGGTACTTTTTGTAATTATACAGCGGTGGTATATCGCCAAACACATATGCTTTCCTTGAAAGCCCATCAATGTTTTCATTGCAGTATGCAAGAAAAGTTATGATCCCAATACACCGTTGTTACGTTCATCATAGCTGAGCATACACAAGGACAGTCAAGAGAAACTTCATGAACCATTGATCTGATCAAATTCTCAGTTATTGTTTATAACTTCGTGAACGTGTTCATGGAATTCAGACAATTTAGTGATATGCATTGAAACTCGACACTGTACATGACGTTGGACAAACTGCCTCGAGTTCTACGAAATAGGTGGTGGTTTCTTTATCTTACTATGTTTGAAAAAATGATATCTGAAATGTCATTTGTGCTTGAATGGGTCTCAGCTTGCAAAGAAGAGCAAAAAAAGACCGAAGTGCAAATAGAGGCAAATCGTTCTGAAGGACATCAAATTTCAATGCCAGTTCAAATGTGAAAAAAACAAAGCAGAGGAAAAACGATCACTGTCTGCTAGCTGTCGGCATTCACAAAGTTTAATAATGTCAATTATTTGAGATCAGGATTGTGAGTGATCGGCATACAGCAGCGAGGAAGAAACGCTTAGGTTACGGAAATCTGAGCAAAAGACATGCAATCGATGGATTTGAAGTCAATGCGTGCGGTGTACCAAAAATGGGTGTACCAAGAAGCACAACTGATTGTTACTCTGGGAAGCCAAATGAAATGGACTAGGGCAAACAGGAAGTAATCGTAAGTGAGGCAACAATCTATCCGAGTATCTGTATTAGAAGCTTTCCTTGGGTACTTTTTGTAGTTATACAGCGGTGGTAAATCGCCGAACACATATGCTTTCCTTGAAAGCCCATCAATGGTTTCATTGAAGTATGCAAGAAAAGTTATGAGCCCAATACACCGTTGTTACGTTCATCATAGCTGGCATAAACGGTAAGAAAAATCTGAAGAAAGAAAAATTTCCTCATAAAAAAGAGTGCATTCGAAGGTGTATTCGGTCGAGGCGTTTGCACAATTGTCAATTTCATTTGGAAACACGAATATGGACTGAAGTAAGCTGAAGTGAATTTCGAATCACATGACTCTTCTAACCAATAAACTTCCTATCTTGATGGAACTTGGCCTCATCATTGTTCAGGATGCTTATGAGTTACAACGCCCCCTAGACTATAATAAATGTAAATGCAGTTCTAACTGAACTGGGTTGGTTATTCAGTGGACACTTGACGGGCAAAAGAAGAAAAAGTTTGGTCAGTTTGCCTTCGCAGAAGATGTGAAATGGTTTTATCCAGTGCTTAACGCTAACAAGCCTGTTAAAGTGGGATGTCTTTTTGTTGAGGACTGACTTCCCAGATGGTTTCAAATTTCGAATTTTGAAGTGAGTTATTGAAACAAATATTTGGTTGTTTCATCTTGGATTTTTTGTATTCTGAGCGAAGCAACTTATTAAGCAGCAAAGCTGAACGGTTAGTTTTTGGGACTATTTGAGTAAATTAATGCAATGGCAATCTACAGTATAGCGGAAAATGCAATTCAGAAAAGTTAAATGCAAAAGCATAAAATTCAGACAGATTTGAAAACGCTGGAAAGAACTGTGCGGTGTAAAGCTTTTCTCGTCTTTGATAGGGGAGCAGCCGTTACAAATATGATCATTTCAAAGTTTATTATCAAGAATACCGTGTTCTCATCAGCAGTTTTCAAACAGAGATCGTGCGCTTTAATAATCATTTTCGTATTATGTTCCACTCAGCGATTGATATTATTTGCACCCCACAGACACACGTGCCATATTTTTACATAGTGATATACTATGTAATGGAACGTTATCTGTAACTGGAGAGTGCATAACGTATTGGGGAGGGGGCATAAGCAAAAAAGAGCCAAATTTGATTTCAGAAACGGCATGGTTCTTAAAAATGAGAATTTTCTATGGCTCAGGGTGATCAAAGTCCAGTGTGTTAGGTCTGGCCCAGTGTCTGCTATCTTGTCTTTTCAGACCGGGCTAAAGCCTGGCCTATTTCTATTCGTTGTGGCCCAGGTTTATGAAAAATCTTTTTGATCTCACTCAGGGCATAGATTATGGGTCTGTTTAGCTGGGCTCACTTTCGCAAAATTCTATTCGGCCTAGACAAGTGTGACCTATGATTCTTTGGTCTCGTTTAGGGTATGGAATGTGTTGAATCGGTCAGTCTATGGCTCCAGGTTTAGAGCGGTCTAGTCTGGTTATAATCTGGATTGATTCTGCTCATAGCGTAGTCAAAATCTTTTCCGTATGCCCGGTACTTGACTCTCGGTCTGACCGTCTTGGACAGCAAATGGCAAATTTCGTAGCAAAAAAAATATAGCAAAAAAACGAGCAACCAACGAGTTGCTATCTGCTCTCTTAAAAAATCATTTCACAAGTTTACGGCATCTCAAGAATTCGTTCTCTGTTCTGATTTAATTTCAAGCCCAAAAATATGCCATGAAAAAACCTAGAACTATGAAAAAAAATTGAACCCCAACCAGGAGAATAAAAACAAAGAAAATTGTCACAATTGCGTTTTTTCTGTATTTATTTAAACTTCTCTGAACCGATGCCACTTTTGAACAATGCGAATAAAGCAAACGAATCCGGTGATGAGAGGCTAGAAAATAAAAACAAAATGACACAAACTGGAACAGTATCTCACATAATGCCTTTTAAAACATAGGGAAGCCTTTTAGTCGACATTGATTATTTTCAAAGTGAAAAAACTTATTCACATTTCCGCTTTTTATATCTATTTTTCTGCTTCTGTCGAAAATGTTTAGAGTATAAAACCAGCAAGAAATTGGAATTTGGTGGAACAAGAAGTTAATTTAATTAAATTCGGCGTTAATTACGTTAGTTCCGATAAAATTTGAAGTCTAGAAAACCTTAAGAAACCGAACAATGCCAGCGTTTTTTTTTTTGAGCTACAACTGTTGACAAAATTTAGCGTCTGATTTGCAATTGTATCAACAGATGTAGCTCAAAAAAAACAAAAACGCGGCTTTATTCGGTTTCTTAATGTTTTCTAGACTACAAATTCCCATCGGAATTTGTGATTGAGCTTTTATCTAACACTGAAATTAATTAAAATGTATTCTTGTTCCACCAAATTGCAGCTTCTTGATTGTTTTTTATTCTAAACAATTTTTACAGAAGCAGAAAAGTAGGCAAAAAAATGGAAAGGTAAATTGATTTTTTCACTTTAAAAATGATCACTGTCGACTAAAAGGATTTTATGTCAATGCGAATATCGCAAACGTGAATCAATGTATTTGGCTACGAATACAGGTAATGGGCTGTATAAAATCATGTGCCTTAAATTAAAAGAAGGTTCTTTGTGATGTTTTTTTTGACGGAAGATAATAGACAAAAGGAGAAAAAACAGCAAGGAAGAATTTTGTTGCACTGCGATTACTTAGGGTTTTTACGACATAAGCTTTCAATCTAGTTCTAAGTGTTGAATTTAGATATTTTCAAAAACATGTTGAAGTATCTTGTGAAAGTTTTCCACAACAACAATTTGATCGAAAGTTAACAACTATTAGGTAGTATTTCCTAATTGATTGAGCATATAATGTCTTTCCTTCAGTTGGCTGTCGCCTGCAATTAAATTCTAAGTATATTGTTTTGCTATAGTTAGTTTGTCAAAACGAAAGCAAGAAAAATGAAGAACAAAAATTGATCCTAAAATTGATCCTAAAATTTTACCGAACAGTTTTTTTAAGTATAAATCTGTTGGTGAATAATGACCAACGAAATAAAGTAGGTAAGCAAAGGTTTTTTCTCTCCCACCGTTAAGTTGAGTTCCAAATAATCAAATTTGAACTCCTGTTTTTCGGTCCACACTCACCACATATGGCGAAAAAACACATGACCATCATTTGACCAGAGACAGCACAGGCGAAATATACGACAATCGGAAGGTGACGAGAAGTTGCCGGAAATATTGTCAACATTGTTCCAAAGTTGACCACTTGTGCCAGAAACAGAGTAACTGCAAAGCTTACTTTCTCTCCAGACTCAGGGGGAAGCAAATACGTAAATACTGACAAAAGGTAGAGGAGGAGGTTTGGGTAGATTAGGAAAACTCCGAAGAATAGGGAACGGCGTCTTAATGGAACATCAACTCTGATCATGTTCATGTTGGCGCTAGATGGATGTTGCCAGTCATTTATCTCTCGCATGTACACTTTGTCTGATATTGCCCACTGCTCGTGTTCAGTGTAATAAAGTAGCTTTAGAGGCACCGACTGGTTGATCACTGGGTATAGATACTCTTGGTTGATATCTGGAAATTTAAAAACTATACTAACTGACATATTCTCGCCTTAAAATTCAGTCGGCAAACGTCATCTGTGAGAGACCTTTCTAGTGATGTAGAAAAAATTTTCTTAGCAATATACTTCGGTCAAGAGAGGAATTGACTTCAAACATCTAAATTAACACGGTTTGAGGCAAAAAGCCTGCTGACTCAATCAAAGTAGTTTGAACGGTTTTGCTTTTGGTTGTTTTTTTTGAATGCTTGGTTTTTGGATAAAACAGCCAAAAATTTTACTTCTGATCAGGACAGTGTATCAAATTTTCATGAACTTAATGCAAGAGTCGATTTTTAGCTACTCAGCAGAAACTATAAAATATCATTTTGATGAAAAGGTAGCAACATACTGAAAACTGAATGGTGGTTTAAATCTCTTTTATAATATTGATAATTTCTGAGATTTGCTTTATATGAACGAAGCGCATCAATGAATAAATTCTCTCAGTTATTTACAGCGTAAGTATAATAAAATTTTAATGTTACCAAGTAACTCATTTTTGTTACCTAAGCTTTTTGGCGGAGCTCGTTTTTCTGAATCCAAACAAATAGCACATAATGTTGATCAGAAAAGAAAAAATCTTGATTAATTTTAAACAAAAATATTTTGCTAATATTGGCATGACAATAATAATGTCTTATTTTTGCTACTATTATTGAAAGTCATCTAGATTAGTGAAAGTCATACAAAAGCGTGTGATAGGCTAACGTTGGCAATGATATGCAGAAATTTACCATAAGTAATTCATAACTTCAAGCTTTGCAATTTTATGGAATGTTTCTCAAACAGTCCACCGTCCTTTAAAAATATGTGGGTCAAAGTGCTTTTCCCTGGGTCAAAGTGCTTTTCGTAGTGAGTATGATGCCCACATTATTTTCGTAGTATGTCATATACTGAAGGATTTTAAAAGCCAATGAAATTTTGATTAGCTCCTTTGTTTAATTCTGCTTAAAAAAGGGACCTACAGGGACCTTCTTCAAAGGATTTCTTTGCTTTTTGTTTGTTTACAAAAACGGCCTATTCGGGATTTCAATTTCGACTATAGCTTTTTTATATCTCTTGAAAAAAGTTCCTCTATTTATGCATAGCCTGCAAGAAAAAGCTACCATCATACTTCTATTTTTATTGTAGATTTAAATAGGGACCTTACAGGGACCTTCTTAAATGTATTTCTTTCCTCTTTGTGTGTTTTCAAAAACGGCCTTTTTGGGATTTCAACTCCTTATTTTCAGCTCCTTATGTTTAATTTTGCTTAAGAACGGACTCTACAAGGACCTGCTCCAATCAATTTTTTTTTACTTTTTTGTGTGTTTTCAATTTTTTGTTTGCTCTCATGGAGAAGTAGCAACGTTGAAAGTTACATCAATGAAAGTTTTGCTATAATAGAAATCATTTATGACAAGGTTGTAGTCGTAGCAATTTCGTACTTTTTGAATGTTTGAAGTCGGTGCTCCTTATTGTGAAAGTTCTTTGATTAAAACCCCAGATTGATTATATTTTGCAGCTCACCACTATAGCTCGTTACCATTGCTCGATCAACGCTTTCGTTCCGGCCAATTTATTTCGGGAATGAAAATAAATGTGTAACTGGTTTTTTGCTCTTTTGATCAGTTCCTCTCATGCAAAACGATTTTTTTACTTATTTTTAGGACCAAAGCCTTGCAATCTGGACACGAAATTACCTCAATTTAGAGTTATTTGAATTAGTTTTCTGGAGAAAAACGGGATTTGACAACAAAAACCACATATAATGTGGGAAGTTTTTTGACTCTGCGTTTGTGTTTTTCCTATTTGTATGGTATTTTTCAACTTCAGTGACAGGATTGATTGTGATTGCAAAAGGTACTTTTGTAGGTCCAATATTTAGTTAAATGGTTCAGGAAACTGCTCATTTGGAATAATAGGGATAAGATTTATAGGGATAAAATTTCTATCAGAAAAAACTGGTTCTAAAGAACATAATGGAAGTAATTGTCAAAAAATTGTATTTTTCCTTTTGTCAAGAAGTTTTAGTTCCTCGCAAACTCTCAACTGTATATTTTAATGTCTCTCGAGGTTTAGCTATCCAGAATAACAAGTTTCAGTTGTTGGGCTGGAAAATTACTTATACTAGCCTTTTTTTATATTATTCTCTATTTATTCAACCCCCGAGTCTGCCATTCTCACTTGATAGAGTTATAATAGGAATTTTTATAGCACAATCAGTAAAAAACCAGAGTTTTTGCATTATAATGAGCCAGCGTCTCCTTAATTTAAATTTCTACTAAACATTTAGTTTCCAACTTATTTTTTAAATACTGATTAATCTTGTTCAGTAAATGTTTGCAGATATTCAACTTTCTCAATATTTATTAGCAAATTGGCGAGCACATCGTCAGTTGTTTTTTTTGTATAGTCTAATTGTTTTTTGTTTATTCTTGGCGATTAAAACAATCGCAGAAAAAATACTTAATATCGAAATTCTGAGAAATTTTTGCTATATTATTATTCGTAGCTCAGGTTCTGATTTAGGATAAAAATCATTTGTCTGTCTACTTTTCATGTCTATTGTTCATGAATAAATCAGTCTTGATTCGGGATTAATTTAGGATTGACGTGCAATTTTTGCCCAATGGCGTATTGTTAGCCGGAAATTAGCGTAATCGGCCATGCAAGTAATGTGTATATGGGTACCTCCGCAGCATAGAGCCAGCGAGACGGTACCCATATACACATTACTCTAATTCCCTTTATATATCCACTACTCTATATTCACTTCTTTTATATTTTAAATCTATCATTTCTTGTCTCACTTAGTGCAATCCACTAGTACAGAGTTAAGCTGGTAATTGTCCACTATCAGACGGATAGTTCGGGTTCTATCCTCACTGACTCCAGTGAACGTATCCCAGATACTAGTATAAAACTAGTGAGACCGTGTAAAAAGCACGTAAAACCAACTTTCGAAAATTGTTGTAACCACTTCGTGGATAACTTGAATAAAAAACCAGCTTAACTCTTTTATAAATTTTAACTTTTGCTATTATTTTATAAAAATTAGTTGTAAAACCTAAATTCACCATTACTAGCTCTAATACCTTTATCATCAAATGGATCAATAGCTATTTTATATTGTTCTTTAGTTTCTAAATGATGTTTATTACTATCAATAGTATAATTAGTTACATACTTAGTTTTACCTTCATATATAGCATTAGTTTAATTTTCAATGTAATCTGTTTGTTAATAGTGGCTTTAGTTAAACCTTTTAACTTTTTCTCTTCTTCTCTTTTAACAGTATTGTAACAATATGCTTTAGTTTTAAGGAAACATGCTTCTATAATAGTATCATTAGGTAATTCATCCTTCATCTTACCTAACTCATCATTATGTAAAAAATCTTTTATCTTATTCATTTCAGTTTCTATATTACTATCTAAAGGAACATTTATGTTTATGAATATACTATCTGTATCTGTGCAATGATAACTACAATCTAATTTTTTTTCAAAGTAATCATATATGGCTTTGTACGTATATAGCTTAGCTTTTTCTAATATAACAAAACCTATATAAATAAACATATCTAATTTTACGTTACCTCGAGCTTTATGTACAGCTACTAATTCATTATCGAATTCCACAGCATATATAAAACTTATATTTTCTACTAATTTTATATACCTATCTACATCATTAACCAACTCTACATCTTGTCTATTATATACATTCTCTATTGTTTTTCCATAGAAGGCATTACTCATTAGTTTAATGAATACATCCCCAAATTTATCACCATTAGCTTTAGCTTCTTTTCTTTTCTTATTATTAAACTCAATATAAGGTTTTAACCATTCACTCTTACTATATTCTAACTTTTGCTTAATTGTAATATCTTCTAATTTCAAACCATGATCTAAATACCAATCTAACATCTCTCCATCTATTACATAATCTACCTTATCTGTTAATTTTAGCATTAACTTCTCATTAGGTTTATATCCTTTCTTTTTATTTACGTTTTGATAATCTGTAAACTGATCTACACATGCTTTTGTTTTCTCAGGGAAGAATGGATACTTATTTGTTTTCTGTTTCAACTCATCACAATACCTAATATCGATGGTGTAGACATAACCTGTGTTAGCGCTAGATCTAGTGTAGCCCAATTCTTCACATACATCGATCTCACCATTAGGTAAAGCTTGAACCATAGCAGAAGCATATAATGAGTTGAAGTCTAAATATTTTAGATAATTCTCTTTCCCTGTATACTCAGGTTCTATTTCTTTATTTTTATATTTTACATGACAATCACCTAATACTGAAGCTAGCCCACTTCTTATACCGTGTTGTATTGTATCATAAATATTAACTGTATTCTCTTTATAATACTTAAGTCTAACATTAGTATATTTCATTCCACACAACCAGTTTAACCCAGGAGTAGAATATGTGTAACATGGATCTATTTCATAATATTCTAAACAAATTGCTCTAAATTTCTGAAATACATCAAGTGATAACAATACATCTGTTTTAAGATATAACCTCATATAATCTTTTATTGTCTCACATTTAGTATCTTTCCAACAATCAATTGCTTGCTTATATTCTTTATCTGTAAAACCAATTTGTTTCAACTTAGAACAGAATGCTTCCTTAGGTGGTAATGTTGTTTCATTTAGTTTATCTATACTATCAAACCATTCATATGGGAATATACCTTTACGTCTTTCTAAGCCACATTTTTTTTAATGTTATACATTCTTCATTACTCAATGTTTTACTTATAGCATCTAAGCTAAGTTGATGGAAGAACCTAAACATATCTAATGCTTTAGCATAACCCATATCAATACTAATATAATTCTCATCAGTTTTAGTTAATACTTTAAGTCTAATCTTCTTTGCTAGTTTAGTTATAAATAGATGATTAACCTAATTAGAAGAATTAAATGCATATATTGGTACGATTGTATTCTTAGCTTGGAGGTCACATTTGTTGTGAGCATAACCTCTGAATTTACCATTTAGATGATCATGATCTCTAACGACGTGTTCACCGAAGTTCCCATTAAAATAGTAACACATATTAGTGAGTGGAGTAATAGTATCTTCATTAAGTGGAATATTTATACTAAAATTATTTTTAAATAATTTATTATAATAATCTACTCTTTCCACAAACCAATCAACTATATCTTCACCGGAATAACTTTCATAATTATCTTTTAATATATCAGGATAGTCATTTTTTATATATAAACCACAAGCAATAGGTAAGTGTTTACCATCTTTTATTCTACATTCAAAATCATAATACATAGCAAATGGTACTCTATTCTTATAATGGAACTTATCAAAATTTAGGTAATCATCTTTGGAAAATTCTTCTACCTATATGTTTTTGTCTATTACATAAATCCAAATGTTTATTTGATCCATCTTCTGTTCTAAATGATACACAATATTCCAGACATGGATAACATATATGTTTAGATGATTTTCTTAATAAGAATGATACATCTCTACATAGGAAGTAATGATTATCCCAGTATAATATATTTAATCTTTTAGGATCATTATGATTAATTAATACAGGATTAAAAGTTTTATTTTTATTTAGATTAAACACATTAAATAATATTTTATCTTTATTTAGTTCTTGTATTTTCTTTAAGTAATAATAATCATATGGGGGTATAACCCAAATTTGGTAATTTTAACTCATTAATATATTCAGGTTTATTTTATTTACTCTATTAACTCTATTTGGATCACGTGATGCAGGATGTAGATAAGGAATTAGACACCATAGCAGACACTTATTATCAGTATTATGTATATTAAGTATTCATATATAGACGTGAATGGTAACTCAGTATCACATCCACCACTTGGATAAAACCTGTGAATATACATTGTCCTTTTAACAAATCGTTGCATGCTCCATCCAAATTGATTCATCTCTTGCTCCTGCATTCTCGACTCAAGTTCCCCATTCAATAAACCCAAGTTATGTGCACCATTATATTGCCTTGTCATTAACCTAAAAGTGAATTCGTTTTCTTCTAACTTATCATCTGTAGGTTTTGTATACTTAACTACATCGAAGGTGTTAAACTTAATATGGGGATGTATGCTATGCAATGACTCCAGTATATTTAAGAATTGAGGATCTTCATAATTACTACTAGTTATTATTATTTGATTATGCTTCATGTTATGATCTAATCCTAACTCATTAACTTTATCTCGCCACTTCCCATCAACAAGTTTTTTCTGATTAACATTTTCCTTATGTGCATCTGATTCATTGTGTTCATTTTTATTGTTATATCTATTATTACATTTATTGCAATATCCATCGGCCATATTATCCTTAGTTATATCCTTATCTATATCCTTATCAGTTAAACTGCTTCACAGATCTTTACCATCGGTGAAACCGCTTCGTAGATTAGCATTATCCATATGCATCTTTGTTTTTAATTGTTGATACACGCTATATTGACTCAGACTTGTCTTGCATATCGCAAAATCAAACTTACTCCCGTTCTTTACTATTTCCCCATTAACCAATCTTACATTATTCCTATGTTTTAATGTTGTCACATGATTATCATAAGCAGTATTACTATCAAGATACATATCACAACTATCACAAAACTTTATTCCATCTAGTTCAGGATACTGCTCATCCAACTTTTGTTCTACATCGTCATTAGTAACTTTTATTCCATCCTCATTAGCACTCTCAATGATTTTATTTCTATTATATAATCGCTCATTCTTTTTTTAGGTTTAAGCGATTGAATGTGTCTGTTATAATTCTTTCGAGTTATCTCTTCATCACATTCTTCACATCTAATCTTATTTGTTTTAGGCTTTTGGACCTAGACAAAATCATCGGATGAATATGAGTCTAAATCTGAATCTTTAGATTGATCTAAGTCATTAGATTGATCTAAGTCTTTAGATTGATCTAAATCTGGAAAATATTTTGCTTCAGCCTTTCGCAATGACTCACGCATATCTTCTCTTTGTTTTAATTTTGCATCCTGTTTATCATACGACTCCTTTATTTCTTCATTTACACAATTAAACTTTCTGATTGATTCTAAAGATTTTTCTAATTTGTCTTTCCTTATCTACTGGTTTGATTTCTTCCCTTGGTTTGTTTTTTATTTTGTAACATTTGGACCGCCATGCTAGTGGAACTAGATTGAGCTTTCTCACTTCCAATGAACAAGGGATAGTAGAAAAAGAAGAAGAAACTGATTATGAGATTGATCTGCGAAGCGGTTACACCGATTATGAGACTGATAAACAAATAGAAGCTAGTGGTCTTAGCAAAGCCAACCAACGAAGGGGTTCTGCCCTTGGTTCCCCAAGTTGCGCCACTATTTGGACCCAAATAATTTAATAGAAAGACTAGAATTATTAATACTAGAAACAAAAGCTGGTCATGATGGATTATATGATGAAATGCTAGATATATCTAAGCAACTATTATCTATGTATATTATTAATCAAGAGCAACTAGATAATTTTTTTTAAACTATGTTATATAAACAAAAATGGACAAAGTTATCAAGGAAGCTGTTTCACAGATGAGCAAAGCTATGACTACGTCCATCAGGGAACCCGCTTGGGGAACCAAGGGCGGAGCCCCTTCGCAGATGACTATATCCACAAGTAAACAAGACACGATTAAAACTAAACAAAAATTACTAGCTATAGAAATATTCAGTCCTCAAATAACATAGTTTAGAAGAGAAAGAATAATACCATTATATAAAGATGAAACATGGTGAGCTGATTTAGTTGATAAGTCATCTCTAAGTAAATACAATAAAAATTATAAGTTTATATTAACTGTTATAGATCGATTCACAAAATATGCATGGGCTATTCCATTGGAGAATAAATCTGAATTATCTATAACTAATGGTTTTAAAATAGTATTAAGTGAAAGTAGAAAACCAGAAAAGTTATGGGTAGACAGAGGTAGTGAGTTTTACAATAAAACATTTAAATCTTTACTTAAAGAATATGAAACAAAACTATATTCTACTTATAGTGATTTAAAGGCTGTGTTTATAGAGATATTCAAAAGAAAATTGTTACATATAATAAATAAACCTATGTTCATCAATGGTGATGGTAATTGGGTAAATGTATTAAATGATGCTGTTGTAACATATAACAATAACATTCATTCAACAATTAATATGACACCTGCTGATGCTTCTAATAATCCTGATAACGTTAAATACTCATTCATTTATAGGAATACTAAACCCAATATTAAAGTTGGTGATTAAGTTAGAAATGCAGATAAACGTAATATCTTCTCTAAAGGTTACATTTCTAATCGGAATAGAGAACTGTTTAAAGTTAATAACTGTTTAAGTTCTCAAAACACAACCACCAACATATAAAATAGAAGATATTAATGGAGAGATATTAGAAGGTAAATTTTATGAACATGAACTATTAAATTCCGAGTTTGACTTTGAATCTAATAATAAGGTTTTGGAATCATTAGGTATAATTCTGTAATTTCTGTAAACAAATACAAAGATGACAAGAAATAGATTCAATCAAGCTAAACATCAATCGGGGAACCCGCTTCTCGGATCAATATCAACATCAACAAACAACTTAACACCAAGTAAGGCTGTTGGGTTATTCCTAGAAGATAATGATAATATTGATATGAAGGATACCTATAAAATTACAAATGTACATCCTCCGATAGATGAAAAAGATGTTGTTAATAAAGAGTATTGTGACAGTAACTTATTATCCTCTTCTAATAAAATAGACATTTTAAGTAGAAACATAACTGAACTAAGAAAGGGTGACTTTGATAAAGTTACAACTAAAACATTACAACTAAATGAAACACAAGTTAATGAAGAACTAATTACAGAATTTATTAAATCAGCAAATGAAGTCACAAACACTGTTAAGTTTTGTAATAAATTTGCTGCTGATACTATCTCTAAATATAATCAACTGAAACTAGAGATTGATAATAATAAAATTAATCAGAATATCACTAAAATACAACGAGATGAAATGTTTACTACTGGGCTAAAAGAATTTAAAGAAGTTAATAAAAACACAAATTTTTTTCTAGACGAAGCCCTTTTAAAGAATAAAAGGACAATAGTACAATATATAATTGTTAAAATTTTACGAAGTACGTCAGTTGATAATAAAGAGCAAGCAAGGCTTGAGATGCATTATGGTTTTAAACAAGAAGATATGACGAAAGAAATAGAAAGAATTTTTACGAAATAAAATAACTGAAACTATGACTAACCCAACAGCACCGAGTGAGAGATTACTATATCCCAACTTGTCAACCGTTAGTGAACAATACATAAATGGAAAAATCCAAGCTAATAATAATTTTAACAACAATATTAACATTATAAAAGATATTAGAAATTATTATGAAACTGAAACTAATAACTATAATAAGAAGTTAATTAGATATAAGAATTATATTAACGTAGCAGAGATAACAGAAATAGTACTATCATCTATAGCAACAACTGCAACATCAACATCAGTTGCATTAACAGGTATAGGATTACCCTATTCTATACCAACAGTTTTTGCTCCAGCAACTGTTTGTGGTTCATTATCAAAAACAATTAATATTAAAGTTAGAAATAAAAATATACAATATTCACAAATGTATATTTTAAGTAAACAGTTTAGCGATAATTTTAATAGACTATATAGTAAATCAATGAATGATAATAAAATAGATAATGATGAGTATAATGAATTAGTCAATGTATATGAAGAATATAAGAAGAACAAGAAAAACAAACTGAGTATTTTTTTAAGCCAAAGTTATTGGTGTTTAGTAATAATAGTATGTTTAGTAATAATAATATTAGTATTAATATTTATCAGCGAAACGGTTACACCGATCAGGGAACCTGCTTCGCAGATCGATAATCATAAACAAAATATAAAAATAATCATAATCATAATCATAATCATAAATATAACTTAATCATAATCATAAACATAAATATAAACATAAAATAATCATAATCATAATCAAATAATTAGCTCTGCTTAGTACCTAAGTATAACCCTCTTCCTTTTTGTACTACCTTTATGCCTTCACCAGTAGTTGCAAATTTAATTAAATCAGGTGTGGTTGATAAAGCAGCTCTAGGGATTCTAGATGCAGCTGCACTTCCTATTTTACTTGCTATTTCTAATGCTCTTACTGGATTATTGGCAACCTTCACTCCAAAGTTAACTGTAGCCCTACCAACACTTTCAATCCCTCTGCTTCTATTGTTGCATCACTAACAGTCATTGACTTTTTTCTCTTACAGTTAACACATTTATCCTTTAACATTTTAGAAACTTTTGAAGTAATAAAACCTATTATGTTATTAGTATCACTATAATGTCTACCTCCAACACAATATAAATTCGTTTTAAATTTCTGTAAAAGACTCATTTCTACATATAAAAAATAATGGAAGTCAAAAAGTATAATCCTTTTTTTGTTATTAAGCCTAAACCTAAGCCTACGGGTTCCGCCCGCGAGCGAAGCTCGAAGGTTAGGCCCAAGGCTAAGATTAAGCTTGAAGCTGGAGGCTTATCTCTAGAGAATAAAAAGAAACTAGACATTATTTATGCTAGGGTTTTGTTAAGACAAGTATGAAATAGTTATCAGGAACTGCTTTGCAGATAATTATAATTATGATATAACATCAACCATCTTATTACTATCACTATTCACGCTAATAACCTTTCTAATTAATACTAATGCATGACATATAACATTGGCAACTGCAATTACTTTTGAATGTTTAATGATTTTTATATGGTTTTATATTATGTGGTAGCCCATTATAATCTTCATCAAAGCTAGAAATCTCTTTAAAGGCCACATTTTAATTATTGGTACCATAATTAATACTCATTCTCTCCTCAGGATAAAACTCGCTACCAATCTTACAATAACATTCAGTAACATTCATTATATCAAATGTACTTGCATCATGAGTTTGTTCATTAACATTATTATTTTTAAAACCAACTATTATATATTGTGGTCTTTCCATCCCACTTTCCATACCTAGATCAAACAAGAAGTTAGTAGCATTGGGTGCTTTCTTATAAAATGTCTTTCCTTCATAATAACTAAAGTCTACATTATTCTTTTTACTTAAACGATTTTGCACAATAATTCTATTGTCATTATTAGGATCAATACTAGGTACACACAATGATATATCTTGAATATCTATATTACAATCATTAGCAACTGCACCAGGATTAGCATTAACTCTATATAGAGCTCTATCATTATTATTTCTTTTTAATATTAGTTTAAATCCTAAACCATATATAATCTTTTCTAAATCATTTACGAAACCAAATAGATCACTCATCTTAATCATCGTACACATATGACCTCGTTGTGCAGCAATATGATCACCTTTAAGTTGACGATCTCTATTGCCTTGATTTCTAAAAAACCACTCTCATATTCATCAATAGTACTCGTTAATAACTTATACATCAATAGATTAGGATGACAATGATCTATATCTTCAATAGTCCTACCACCACTAGTTTCAAGCTTAACTGAACTAAACAATGCCATCATACCATAATTAACTAATCTGATATTAGCATCATTAGCAAATACACCACCAGCATCATCTGATAAAACAAACTCTATCTCTAGATATGAATCAAGCAAATTTAAATGATTCTCTTCTCTATTGAGAATGATATTAATGTTAGTATTGATTGTATTCATTGTTGCCAGATTATTTGTTTTATTTTTTATAATCTTACTTTTGTGTATATCATTATTATAACCATAAGTTGTATCCAAATTAAAGTCCATTTTTATTAGATAAAAAATGACAGACAATTTAATCTTAAGGGAAATACAAAATATACATGAAGCTTTAACTTAAACTAAAGAAGAGCATACACTTAACTTTCGAATGATAAAGCCAACAGAAAAGTTTATTTTAGTAAACCTATACTTAACTCGTCAAAATTAGGTTTAATTAGTTTAATCTGTTTATAATACGGTGTTTAATGTGAATAGAAGGAACAATCAATTCTTATATGATACCCAAGGTGAAGGGGCCTACGGCCCTGGTTCCCCAACATGGCCAGATACCCGTATTTCAGCTATTATACCAGGAGCATATGAATTATTCGAAATAGCAGAACTAATAAAAGAAGAAACTAATGGTAATGTTATAATAGAATCTGATAAGAGTACAATGAAAAGTTTAATGGAAGTAAAACAAGGTGCAATTAACTTTGACATAGAAAACTCAATAGCCCCATTACTAGGATTTAGAAAAATAGTTTATAAAAAAGGTAAAAATACATCTCAGAAAATTGTTGATATTATGGGTTTGAGTACTATTAACATTCATTGTAATGTGATATCTGGTGTTAAAGATAATGGGAATAACACTGACATACTATATACTTTTACTCTAACAGAACCACCAGGTTACTTGATAAATATTATACGAACTAATATCTTGTATCAAAATGTAACTAAAGATAGAATAGAATCTATAGAATTTCATATTAAAGATGAGCATGGAAGACCTATAAATTTAATGGCGATGTAATAAGTTTTACTTTGCATTTGTATTAACAACTTCGTTGATCTAACATAGTTAGCAGGTCGAAGACCCATTTGTGTTAACAACTTCGTTGATCTGGTCTAACCAGCTATGCAAAGCCTTGTTTTATTATAATCATAACAAGTTTGAATTAATATTTTTTCCTTAAAAAATGTTTAGTATTAAATGTGATGATTGTAAAATAAGTCCTGGGGTCAGAGTTTTAATTGGTGTCAGGGTAAACCATATCAATGTTTTGTATGTAATAGAATTTTAACATATGGAGATAAACATGATCATTTACTAGAACATTTTAATAATCCCGATCAATATCTAACATGTAGAAAGTGTAAAGTATATAAACATATCTCTCAGTATAGATTTAATCAATTCTATTGTAAGTTATGTACAAATCTCCATAAATATACTAAAGAAATATTTAGAAAACATGTACAATCCCTAACACAATATTCACAGATTAGTATAGTTATTAATTATAATTAAACATAAATAACTACAAAACTCTCCGATGCCAATTAATTCTTCGTTTACCATTAATATTTTTATTTTTAGTTTTATCAATGACAATATAATTATATGGCTCTTTCCATACCTTATTACATTTATTAGCAAAATCCTTATAACTATGTTCAACGTTATTAAAGAAATCTTGATATATAGATATGAGGACTTTACCTCTTTGTTCAAATAAAATAAATAGATTAGAATTCTCTCTAACACTCTGCCTATCTATTGTGAATAGATTTTGAATAAGATATATCATATTACAATTATTATGTCTACCTCTACAAAAGTATTCATTAATAACTGGTCCTTTGGCTCTATTATCATCGAATATCTTTAGTTTCTTTAAGTCTTTGGGTAGTTTATCAGGAGATGATGAATCTTTTATATCTTTAAAAAGTTCTATAATTGCTTTTGGGTTTATTCTTTCTAATCCATTGTATTGATCACTAAAAGGTCCAATGATGTATAGCTATCAAAATATATACTAGCTAGAATTAGCTTTATAATAAGAATGTTTTACCACATTCACTAGGACCAGATATTATACATCTAAAATTATCTGGGAATGTGGCTTCAGTAATTATATCATCATCATTTAGCCATGATTGTAGATCTTCATTTATATTTACAGAAATATTGTTAGTAGGACTATTGTTAATAGGTTTACCCTTCTGATAAGGCTTGGCTTGCCATGTTTCATCATGTTTTTCATCAAATAGATCTGCCAAGCAGGTTCCCTGATATATAAAATTATCTTTATCATCATTATCATTATCTTTATAATTATCATTATCATTAACATTATCATTATCATTATCATTATCATTAACATTATCATTAACATTATCTATATCCTTAACATTATCATTATCATTAATATTATCATTAACATTAACATTATCATTAACATTAACATTATCGTTAACATTATCATTATCATTAACATTATCATTCTCATTAACATTATCATTAGCATTATCATTATCATTATCATTATCATTATCAATGACATTATCATTATCATTAACATTAACATTATCATTAACATTAACATTAACATTACAGCCTAAACAAAACCACTAATTATATATTCCCGGATATTTACATTGATTAACTAGAATATTCAAAGCATTTTTAATTCTAAATCCTCTATCAAAAAGATAGATCATATATAAACAATAAGCCCCACAATAAGATTCATGATATTGTTGTTTTCTCTCATTAGAGCCTAGATCAACATATTCTTTTAAAAATATTGGTGGGGTTTCTGCACGAAAACTATCTAAGTAATACACAGGACCACCTTCTCTTCTTATAACAAAAACCCAATGTGTACCTTCAGTTGAATGTATATTTACAATAATGTTGAAGTTACGTTCATTAATCAGGGAACCTGCTTCGCAGATATTATCTGGAGTCTCATCTCTCATTACTATTTCAATTGGTGTTAGTTTTTTGTCTTTTCCTATATCTTTTATTCTAATATCACTCATAGCATTATTATCAATATTAAATTTATTATTGAATTCCTCGAAAGTTAGGATAAGCATTTTTATATAATAAATTTTTTATATAAAAATGGATAAAGGCGGTATATTTTTTTTTCTTATTAATATAATTGGAATTTGTTATATAATATATGATTCATACCAAGTAAATATACAAAACTAGAAGAAAACTTTGGTGGATTAATGAATAGGAGGCTAGTTAGATTTGAATATGAAAAGTCACCATTACATACTATTGCTTATGGTGGAACTGGACCAGGTAAAACATATTTTATTAGACAATATTTAAAATTATACTCAATCCAAAATCAATATCTGCGAACAGACGAATTCCGTGGCAAGCCAAGCAGTTTGGTAAACCACGAACAAAGTTCGTTCACTGATCAAAAACAAAACCAAGACCAAAACCAAAACCAAAACCAAGACCAAGCTAAAAATATAGTTATAGTGTGTAAAGATGACACAGACTGGATAGATCCTGAGTATAATAAATTTTATACTGGGTTTTATAAATGTGATATAAATATGATCACAAAAAAAATATGCATAAAATTCAAAATTGTGTAAAAGTACTTGATGATATGGGTGATAGGTTAAATAAGGATATAGATATAGCTTATTATTTTACTGAAGGTAGACATTATAATGTTCAAATGATTGTAATGTGTCATAAACCAGCTCAAATAATTAATACAGCAAGAATGAGTTGTGATACTATTTATTTAACAAATTATAATGGACCTGATTTATTTAAGAACTTTAATGAGATATATAAATGTGAACATGACTTTAGTAAAATAATTAGTGAGTCAAATAGTAAACATTATAATCGTACAGATGGAATGTCAGATGAACTTCGTTGTGGTATAATTAAATATAATAAGAAGGAAAATACTTTTATTATTATTAATAGCAATAGAACAATGATATATGATTCAAGAGTTGGTTTCCTCGATTTAAAAGCTCTTAGTTTGAAAGATGAATTAGAAAGAGATGATATAAATAAACTTATAGCATATATGAAACCACTCATGATAAATGCAACAGATAGAAATGTTATTAATCACGATAACTATATATTCTGTTTTAATAAACTTCTTAAATTAAATAATATTAAAATACAGAATGATGTTTTAACTAAAGAAATGATTATGGGAAAGGGCATAAAAAGTTTATCAACTAATGGTGGAATTATAAGCTCAGGTTTAATTATATTTAGTTAAATTTATCCTGATATAATATCAAGAAATACTTGGAGTGTAGCAAGGGGAGCAAGCACAATGTTGAGTAGAGTAAATACATTGGTTAATGTGGGATATGGAGAAGAGTTGGATAATGATCTGCGAAGTAGCTTTGCTGATAGTGAAACATGGGCAAAGCCCAACCTACGAAATGAAATAAAAGAAGAATATATAAACGACGAGGATGGGACTTTAAATAGAAAGGGAGGAAAGTTTTTAACCAGACTATATGGAAATAATGAAGAATTTAGAGAAGAGAATATAAATTTTGTTAGAGAAAAAAAGAATTAGATCTTGAATTGATTTTAGATAAGAGATTTAACACTAACACACTCAATACGTTAGGAAATAAATATTTAGCAGAGTGTATCACATCTAAAGATAATACTAAAGATTTAATTGAAATCATGGCTAAATATCATCCGCGAAGTGGTTACACCGATGGTGAAACATGGACAAAGTCCTATCTGCGAAATGATTAGGTAAATATTAAAGTTTTCCCGATTATAAATGCTTTTAAAATGTTTAGAGTGTAACTATAAATATGGAAACACTGCTGTTTTAAAATATCATTATGAATCATGTCTTAAAGATAAAACTGATAAATGTATGTGTGGTAATATAATAATATGTGGTATTTGGGCTAATAATTTTTCTTCATGGGGTTGTTCTTTAAAAAATGAATCTACTTCTAGTTCTAGTTCTAGCTCTAGTTCTAGTTCTAGTTCTGGTTCTGGTTCTAGTTCTATCTGTGACTCTAACTCTAACTCAGACCCTAACCTTAACCTTAACCCTAACCCCAACCCCAACCCTAACCTTAACCCAGAAGTCTTACTTAGAAGTTGTAATAAATGTAATTATGTAAAACCACTAACTGATTTTGATTAGAGTAAGTATAAATGTAGAAGTTGTTCTTCAGCTAAAGTTAATTGTCCATATTGTGCATCTGTTGTGAGATATGATGGGATATGGGCTCATGTAAAGAAACAACATCTAGATGTAGATATACCTAAAGGATTTAGTAGAAGCTTATTAGATAAAAAACAAAGTCCTAGAGCTGTAAGTCCTTTAGTTATTGTCCAAACAGAGGAAAGTTGTTCGTGTAAATATTATAGTTTTGTATCATTTCTAATTAATAATGGGTTAAATATAGAAAAAGTAACAAAAATATAAATTTATTGAAGAGTATAGATAATTTGAAATAAAAGTATTAAAAAATAAAAAAAAACATCAAAAAGAGTGATTCGCTCTTAAAGAGTGAAAAAGAGCGATCTCCCTACTCAAGAATCACCCCGAAAAGAGTGAATCGCTCTTAAAGAGTGATTCGCAAAATAATAGCAAAAGTTAAAATTTCTAAAAGAGTTAAGCTGGTTTTTTATTCAAGTTATCCACGAAGTGGTTACAACAATTTTCGAAAGTTGGTTTTACGTGCTTTTTACACGGTCTCACTAGTTTTATACTAGTATCTGGGATACGTTCACTGGAGTCAGTGAGAATAGAACCCGAACTATCCGTCTGATAATGGACAATTACCAGCTTAACTCTGTACTAGTGGATTGCACTAAGTGAGACAAGAAATGATAGATTTAAATTATAAAAGAAGTGAATATAGAGTAGTGGATATATAAAGGGAATTAGAGTAATGTGTATATGGGTACCGTCTCGCTGTCTCTATGCTGCGGAGGTACCCATATACACATTACTCATGCATGTCGTGGTTAAAAGAGGTTGATTCAGGGGAAAAATTAAAACACCTTTTTGTTCATTTGGTTCATAGGCAGTTAACTTCGTCTCGAATTTGACAATATGATAAAAGAAAAGAAAACTGTCTATGAACATTCATTTAGTTGTTCAGACAAGTTGATTCTAACAAGCTGGGAAACGTCTCACAAGTCACAAAAACGCTTTCAGTTTTAGATTTTTTACTTATTGCAGAGCGAGCTAAGGGGTAAAATGGGAACATTTTCCTCCTTACATTAATTTTTCCGATATGAATAAAGAGACCTATAATCTGTTTTAAGTGTATTTTTGCTTAAAACACACGTGCACATTTTAAAATGCCGAGATTCTGCAGTGCCAGAAACTCCTATTTGGCCATATGGAAGTAAACTTCCGTGCAGAATTTGAGTTCCGTTGACTTTGGTCATTTTAAAACATGCACATTTCGTGTTTTAAGCATGGATACGCGACTCTGCATAAGTAACTTAAATTCTGACTCAATTACTCGAACTGCTGCGCGGTTCTCGATAAACGCCAGAAGTCTTCAGTGACTTCAAGCAGAGCCAGGTAACCATATTTAACCATTACTTATTCTAACGTGCCACACACTACTCTCAATAGCCGTTTTGAATCTCCTTTTACATATTTTTGTAGTTTTAGGATAATTTCGGCACCTGATGTTGTCATACCCTATTTCTTGAGGAATGAAAACTTTGGAATAAAAACATATGGGTTATACTGAGGAGTTCGAATATTTTAAATGTATTCGTTTATAGAAATTAGTAAAAATTGAGCGCATCAAAAAATTTGAGGGATTTATTTTGTCCCCCCTCTAGCCCTTCAGCCCCCTTTAGTGGGCAACTTTTACACCCCCAGCCGCACGTGCTAAACTTTTGCATAGTAACGTGCTCCTGCTGTATAACAACACAACATTTGTAACTGGCGGGCATAAAAAAGTGGAGGCCGAAACAGAAAGTATCTGATTTCAGGATATTCAATAAAATTTCTTACGAAGATTGTACTGGTTCTTGTCCCATGACCAGGGAGTCAAGACAATGCTGCAAATCTGTGAGTCGAATGGGAACAATTTGACTTGACAGGCACAAGAGAGCTTCGCAGTCACAATGGATGTCCACGCGATCACTTTCCCACCTTCAAACACCATCTGTCTCCTTGATAGGCTCTCTATGGTTTCTATCAAATTCACTGGCACTAAAAAATCAAGACCCAATTTAGGTTCAGGTCCATCTATGTCCACACCGTCCCTGGCGGAAAGTACATGTCTAGACTTTCGTGCGTTCCTGTCTTGAAATTTTGCAAAAACACCTACCAAAACGTCACGCTTTCCATCCTTTTTTTCAGTAATTACAGAAAAGAGAACAAGGCTCTGCAAAAACAAACATCAATCTGGTAAACCATATTAAACGGAAAGCACTGGATGAGTAAGAGGTCCCATTGATACTCTTCTTGGGGTTTCCGGGAATAAACTTAAAGCAAGATGCCTCAAAAAGAGAGGGTATAGATGACAGTAGCCAGAATCCTTCTGACGCCCTGCAAAACATCTTCATTAGGCACAAAATACTGAAAAAACGCTTCAAATAAAGAAAAAATACTTATCAGAAGCAGAATTATATGACCGAAGAATACTATCGCTCAACACATCCGATAAAATCTTTCTCATCTTTTGTGACCAACAAGTAGAACACGGATAAGTCTGAATCATCAAAACTGCATGCAACTCAAGCATTCTCATTCAACCATTCAGTGCTAATTGGTCCTGTTTGTCTTTACACAGTATTAAAGGGTTTACCTTCGCTTCGGGTAAAATTCAATCACTGTCCCTGCAGACATGGCAAAGTTCTATGCAAGTGTGAGATAAAGCTGGTCATCGGGACCGATTGGTTTTGTTGGACAATGATGACTAGATTTACATAATATTAGGGGCAACACAAAAATTTTACATCTCGCAGAGAATAACAACAAAATAACCAGCAGATCTACGTTTTAGTGTAAGTTATACATGGATGAAAGCATGCCTGCATATTTTTAGCAGAGGAAAAGCAGTCAAATACGCAGTAAAATTCAACCGTACTCTGTTTCAGGAAGGGTGTAGCTAGGATATAAATCTCACAAAACTACCCGACAAAGCAGTGTTGAAAACAAAGATATCTTGGGGAGATAGCAGATCCAAATTTGGTTCAATTATTTGGAGATTTTTAGCAGAGGATGGACTTTATAGTTGGCAAAAGAGGTATACAAGAACAAAAGCCCCCTCCAGACGAAAAATTACTGCACGAAAATTTTGAGATGATTGCGGTAGAAAACACCTCAAAGAGTTTTTGGAAGTGCTTGCAACGGTCAAGTTGAAGAATGTGAGACCAAAAATTGCGGACTTTACAATCCGGCTTGGCTGCACTGACACCTACAGTGAAGGACAATGAAAAAAGTCATTGGTGTCCAACAACCAAATAAATCGAGGCTTCAAAGCAGCTATCAACCCACAAATCAATTTTTTATGTATCCATCGGTGTTTCAGCGAACCATGAAGGCTACAGTTTTGAAGAGTCAGGGAGATACTAAATCATGTAGATGAAAACTAGCTACTGACTAATCTTGGGACTAGGAAGCTCATATTTCAGTGTCCAGTAACGTTATTTTAAAGGCAGAAAAAATTTGGAATTAAATTCAGGTAACATATGCTAATGCATAGAAAAATTTTAAAACGGGGCCACTCACAACAAATTGCTTTCTCTTGAGATGATATTATATTTGCTTAAAATTTATTCTGATCATGAACCTGCCGGTTTCCATCCAACAAACCAAAATGACAAAAGCTCTATTTGATCCCAACAGCAGTTGCTTCGAACCTTTAATTTCCTCAATTCCTTTCTTGTGCTCCGGAGCAAATAAACTTTGATTGTTCTCGATAATTGTTACTTTTATTATATGTTGCACTTGCTATTTTTATTTTGCGTCTGAGGAACCTGTGAAGCCACCAAAATCTTCTGTAATTTTGATAACGCAACCTTGCTGTAATCTATAATTTAATTCAACATCGAAAGAAAGCTACTGAACACCATGTTTAAATGTCTGGCTCTGCATGTTTTAACGGCCCCTAAACATGATTTTCTGAGAAAAACGTCTGAAATCAGTTGGGTTTGAAACTGGGTTGAGGGGTTGAGGAGCGGAAGTGCATTAAGTTGAGCAATGGATCAGGTGAGGCGCGTAGTTTGTTGGGATTTTTGTCAATTAACATCGCATCCATTTCTCATTTTCCCTACTTTTTCACACATTTTCGTGCTCCTGTCGCTATCTATTTTCTATATATATCTATATATTAAGGATTATTCGAACACATATACCACAATATTCCACCTCTTGATCTTCACAAATTTTAAGGCCTCTTAAACCTACATCATAGCGATTTGCATGCACTTTGGAAGCGGTCAATGACCGCATAACTGTCATTGCCAATATATTTACTGGCCGAAAAGCAGCTATTGCCAAAGACTCAAAGAGTGAAGGTAAATGATTGAACAGTGCAAAATAGTTCATTGAATGAAAAACCGCTTGTGACCGAAAAACTGTTTGTGTCCAAATGGTCAACAACCGAAAAACCGCGGATGCAAAAAAGGGCCAATGACCGAAAAACTGCAATTAAAAAATGAGTCGATCACCGAAAAAATTATTATACAAAAATAGTCCTTTAGTGACTGATTCATGTGCTGATTCAATGACACATTAAAGATTCTCTAAGTAAAGATCAATTACAGAAATGAAACCAAAGATGGAAAATTGTCCATATCAAAAGCGAAAATTTTTGAATCCTTTTTGTCTCTCTTTTGGAAAAATTTTTCAAATCGTTTCGCAAATGGGACCGTTAAAAGAATGTTTACAATTTCAGTTATATTCTATATATTTCAGCGTCGACAAAAGGATTGAATACCATGTTTAAACGTCTATTTAGACATGTTTTACTGGCACTTAAACATGTTTTTCTTTGAGAACGACTGACAGCAGCCGGGTTTGAACTTGGGTCCACGGTTTGAAAAGCGTAATTTTTTTGTGTTTTTTGAGGTTGAGTCCGTTTGTCCGTTATAAAGTTCCCTTCTTATTTGCACTATTAAGCGCTCCATGACATTCCTCCTGTCACTATTTTTTTCTTTTTTACAATGCTATCGAAAGAAAGTGGAAGCAAAATGATGTGATCATGAATATAAAAAGGCACAGTTTTTACGTGCACAATTGTTGCTATACCATTTCTGCTCTATTGTTCCCGAACATTCTTTTGGTCATATAGCAGCTGCTTTACCGGTTTTAGTAACTAAATTTATGAGAAAATGCTTTCGGTAATTTCTCTATAACGAGGCTTATTTGGTGCAAAACTTTTTTTTCTGTCGTTTTTTTTTATAGCTCGATCAAAATGTTCATTCAATTTCTTTTTTATTTCACTTCTCGCATGCTTTCTTTCATGCATAGCTAAATGGTTATTGCGTTGAGAAATTGAATCAGTTTTGTGAAAAAGTAATTGTAAACGAGGAATCTAAAAAGCCGTTTTAGCTTAGTGATTAATGCGCAAAACTCCCGTCCGAGAGTTTGACGGTTCGAAACCCCTCAACATGGTTTTTTGCCCATAACAATATATCTTACCTAACCTCCTCCGATTTAGTTTGCCCCGCCTCTCGTTTGAGAGCAATTCAACCGAAATTAAGCCGCTACTATCAAAAATCTAACCTCCTACAGAGCCACTAAAAAGCAGTCAGGGCAACTCTTCAACATCTCATTTTCCCTATCAGTTTTTCTGTCATGCATGCTTTCTCTTATCCTGCTTTTCTCTTTTAGACTCTTCTTTCATCTTTCTTTCTCTCCGTGTACTTCTCATTTTTCTCCCTCCCTCTTCTGATTCTTTTCTACTGTTCTTTACCTCTGTTGGCCATTCGTCTCACATCTTTTCATTATTTTTCTGTTCCTTTGCTATCGTCTTCGTTTGATTTTGTCGATATTTTTTGTTCGTAACATGACATCAAGTTCTTTTAGTTAATTTGCGTGATTATATCTTTCACCGAAGGTAACCTCACTCTCAAATCAATTTTGTTACACTAATAGAACGAGTTAATGACAACTAAGTAAATTTCACTCCAATCAAAATTTTTTAGGGCAGCTAATAGAAGGGACACATAGGTCAGGTTCCTTCCTTCAAATGTCAATTCAAAATCAGCATACGGTAGAAAAAACTTGAAATTTCGTCTTTAACTTTTTTCATTTCCTTCTTGAGACTATAGATCCAGGAAGCTAATATAACTGTTTTGGTCATCTGCCTGCTAATTTACTTTTGTTAGTTTTTTTCAAGCTGTTTTGTTCCTTTTTTTGATCTATTCAATTTTTTTTCTGGATCAATTTTTTGGATTCTTCATTTTTTCTTCTTTGGATCTATTCTGAATCTATGGGCAGCCATTGTGCAGAGCACAGCTCATGTCATATCTCTTAACAATTAATTTTACCTGCCTATTACAAAAGTGTTTTCTTCCGCGCCTTTACATTCTGCTAAGAATTTAAGAATGAGCTTTTGTGTGTTTACATCGGTTCACTCTCAGCTGAACCCTTGGTTTGCTCTGGAGGAGTATGCAATTTCTCAATGATCATTTGTTTTCATCGAATACTTGTGATCAATGGGTTTCCAATATTGCCTGCTAATTTTATTCATAAAATCCATCTAGTCAGCCTATAATTGACCTTGAAGTTCCTATGTTAGATAGAATTTGTAACTTTGCTTTTCAAACCACTGTCTGTCTGTTATAGCTCAGCGAATGTTTCAGCGTAACCAAGGATGAGGTGCGCGACCCAAGCCAGCCCCGATCAGACCGACTTGGGTCGCGGATGGGGGGCAGAGCGTGACTACTCCACTGAGTCTGGCATTACTGTCTACGGTCTGAATAGTCTGATCAGGACCACATCCAGAGTCTGCAGGGTCAGATCAAGGCACTAATTACGGTCTGGACAGTGAGATCAGAGCCGAGCGCAGAGTCTGGATGGTCTGATCAGAGTGAGGTCTAGGGTCTGGTTATTTTTGTGGTTCGGTCTGGATAGTCTGAACAGAGCTCTTTCCAGAAGCTGTACCGGCTGATCAAAAACTTTTCCAGAGTCGAGAAAGTCTGATCAGAACCAGGAGAAAAACAGCCAGTCCCCCGAAAAAAGATTGAGTTAATCCCCGTGGGACTGTTTTTTGATGAGCACTTTCCAATTTCACTGGACGAATATCAAAGACCACGCCAAAGACAAAGTTTTGATAACTTTTTTGTGCTGAAGACATTTTTGTTTCAAACTAATATTTTTTACTGAATAACTTAAAAACCATATCCATAAAATGACGTATAAATTTCTAAAAAATATATGTTTTACCAATAATTACAGCTACTTCAACCATTAAAAGTGTCAATCACGCCAAAGCGCGACTCAAGTCGGTCTGGTACCCCCAGTGCGCGACTCAAGTCTTTTTGGTCAGAGCCAATTATGGTCTGGATCGCCTGATCAGAGCCGATTTTGGTCTGGATAGTCTGATCAGAGCTGGCTTGGGTCGCGCACCTCATCCTGGGAAATATTTTTGGTTCTAGAGTTGCAACTCAAATGGCTTGAACCTCTTTGTTTAAAAATTGAATTTGGGACCTACAGAAAAATATGTTTCACTGAAGTTGTTTTTGTATGCAAAACTTTGTCCGAAGAGCATATACACGATCTACTTTGACAATTAAGGCCAACTTTAATTATTTTAACGCACGGCTACCAATCACGTTATTCTGATACCAAATATCGTTAGACCGGTGAAGTCTCAACTTATTTGGCAGCATTCCGTAAAATTCGAATGGCATAATACCACTCGGATCAGCGGTAATTTCTCTCTATTATCCCAGTCTGAATAGCCTTGATTATGGTTTGGGTAAAAGCCTATTACTATGGAAAGAATTTTTCCAAGAGGCTTCCATAGAGATGCACATTGTGAATTATTTTCTTGATCATTGATACCCACGTTTGAGTTAATTGTATTTCCCAGTGACAAGTATTGCATAGCTTGAAGTAAGCTTACCTATATCTGGAATCCAGAAGGTGCTGTATGGGACATAGAGACCTCTGACACCCCCGTACTCACTGGCGTTCCATTGGGCGCTAGAGATGAAGTAGGTGTAGAATACCCACACCTTTATAGTCCATGTGCTGCTCTTTTCATCCACGTTTATAATTTGGAACAAGTCAAGGTAGACATATACTGAGAAGCATTAACAGGAATATTAACTCATTGTTAGATACCTGATGGTGAGACACTGGTGACCGTAGTCTAGACCTAGACTTATGAAAAGACTTCCGGTCCGGCTCCTAGTTAAAATCGAGGTTAAGTATTTTAATGGGTGCAGTTCATACCTTTTTATAAGAAATTAAGCGGTTTCGGAAAAAGCCGCAGAGAAACCTTAGCGGCTTGTGGGACTTGATATGAAACTATCACAACTAAACAGACTGAAATTCAATTTTAATTTTATCTAAAATTAACCTGGCTTTTTTCCCGTTGGGGTTCATTTCTCAAGCCCAGATTAAAGTAGAGCACTGTTTTTCATAGTCGATGAATAGTACTTTTTGGATAAGAAAGTCATTTTTTCTCATTTTGTTTTGTGGATTCTTTGTGGAATCTACGAGCAACACCAAAATACCATTGCAGCAAGACGTGTGTGATGCAGAGAACAGTAGAAATGTTTCCACGAAACTCAAAATTACCGTGTCCTTAAGATAAATGAGTTGTAGCCAGTGCTTTCTATTGTCAGTTTGTATGGTCAAATAAAACTAGTTAGCAGTGTTCGGTTTGTATTTAGGGGTTTGTATTTTTCTCATGATTGGGATTACTCTGTAAATTTCAGTAAATCTGTTTGAAAAAAAAATTTTGAATTTGAATATGCAAACTTAATTTTTAAATATGTTTTTGTGCATTTAATCATCGATAAAACATATAACTGAAATAGAAAGAATATTGGAAATAAGGAATGTAAAACTTCTTCTTCATGCTTTGTAAAATCCATTGAAAAAATTCTGCCAGCTTTGGCCATTTTGCATTGTCAGTCTTGTCCATAAAACCGCTCCAAAAGCGCTCTGTGGAAAATACTGACAGATCAGTGTAAATGTAGCTCAATTTTCTGGAAGTGAATTCCACTGGTATAAAAAAAGGAGACTTTGAACTAAATTAAGGGGTCTGTTTAGATCAGTAATGTCTGTAGGTAGACTTTGGATAGGCTTGAATCACATCTTAGATTAATGGTCGATCAAAGTTTTAATATGAGATACTTTCTTGTGAAGTAGTCTTTTTCATTTTGCGTTTTTTAAAAATTGAATAGAAGAAAAAGAAACGATATCCAATGATCAAGTGCATCCTAATGAAAAACTGTGCTAAAGTACTATTCGAAAAAGAAATTTAAACAGTTTCAAAAGTTCTTGACGCTCATGTTAAAACACGCTGATTGACAATGCCTCAGTAATTGTACTGATTTCAGGGCCCTCTCTGAGCTAAAAATCAATCATAGGCCTCGGCAATCACTCAACTAACATCCCTGGTTGAACTACAGACGCGAATCCGTGGTAGACAATTGGAAAGTCTTGTAAGCATTATATTTTGCTTTACCCGCTCACGTAAAATCCTATATTTTACCGGCTTGAACTCAAACACAAATCAGATGCTGGAAATATTATGAATTTGAGCTTTTTCGTCTCTGAAAAAAAATTCCTTCAAGTCTTTCATTAGTTAACTCAAACGTGACCCAAACGTAACTCAAACGCGAAAAAGTGACCCAAACGTAACTCAAACGTGACCCAAACGTAACTCAAACGCGAAAAAAGTGACCTGAATGAGTCACTTATTTAGTACCAACTGCCAATTGGATAAAAACTTGCCTGGTACTGAATTACAGCAGATATTCGATAAGGGTTTGATTTTTTATGCAGAGAGCATGCAATGATGCGAGTTTCTTCTCTGCAAGTTAGCATGCATCAATATGTTTGTTTCTGAACAAATGATCGCATTGTTGCTATATTGTGAAAGATTATTAGAAAACGCGTGAATTGAAACGTGCATTTTGTAGAAACCTTTCACCTGGCAAATGTGAGCATTTTTAATTCAATGATGAGAATTTTCGCTTAAACTTAGGTAGAAAACTTTGAATTTATAACTTGCTCAGTTGAGACCTTTACCTACTAAAAGTATGCCTTTGCAGCCGCTTGCCACACTTAAGATTTTTCTAATTTTTAGTTTTTGAAAATTTTTTAGATTTCAAAAAAGTCCCATTGCAATATTTTCCGATCACAATAAATAACAAATGCCAAAGAACGTCGTTCATTGTTTCACTGGGTGAAACAATTCATTGAAACCAATTCATGGCAAAATCATTTTTTCATACTGAGAGTTGGAAACAAGCATTTCTTGGGAAAATGAGTGTAAACATATGAAACCAACAAATGGGCAGATAATTTAGATTATTTCTACTGATTTTATTGCAAAACGATGAAATAATAAGCAGTCACATTGTCGTTTTTTGAATTAATGCCGATATACACTTTGAAAAAGCGCCATTTGATTGTGTAAATAGTTTTAACGTCCGTAAAACAAATTGAAACGAAATCATTCAAATTTTTAGAACCTGCTCAACTTTTTTTCCAAAACTCAAAAGAGACTTGTCTAAGAGTAGTGAATAAGAAACGCAATATAATTGATTCCACCTTTTTATCCCGCTTTTTCACAGTATCACATTCAATGGCAGTCAAATTCTGTTTTTCTTGCAGGTATTTTAAACGAAACAATCGGAGGGCAATTTCTTCAATATTCTTTGGCGCAATAATTCAAGCATTTTGCTTGAACGCTCCAGAAGAGATTATACAAAAGATTAGTTATTTCAATTTCGCGGTCTCAATGTTTTTCACAACAATTTATTGTTCCGACCCCACTTGTGGGGGGGGGGAGGAACTATATACTCAAATGGGTTTTTTTTTGTTCAGTCAATTTTGGCTGATCGATATATTCATCGCAGAGAAATGTGAGTGGTATCATTAAAAAGCTGGTCCATCGTAGAGTTCAAAATTAAAAAGATTTTTTTGATTTTCGTTTTTTTTTCGAGGAGTTATCGAGGATTGAAATTTTGTGTGAACGCGGGACATTTGATCACTTTTAGTGTGATTTTTCTTCAAATTAAGATAGTTTATAAAAAAATAGTATTTCAAACTTAAATTTCTTGCCAAAAAATGAATCAATTTTGTGTTCCCAGGAGATTAAAGGCGATAAAATGACTAATTCTGGTCTCATAGGCAGCTTCAATATCACAAAAATATTCGAAATCTATTTGAGAGCTTTTTCTATAGAACTTTTCTACTTTTTTTTGCTTTTTTAGGTCACCTAGAGACAAGTCACTTTTCATATCGAGGTTCCGTTAATGACAACTTCCTTTACACCCAAAAAAAGCCCAATGAACAAAAAAATCGTTTTCATGGAATTGCTCATGTTTTTTTTAAATTCGACTCTGAGTTTTCGTAATTTTAAATAAAAATTTTGATTTTTTTTGAGGTTTTATGGATTTATTTAATTTTTTGGAGTCTAATGGCATGGACTCATTGACTAACATTGCAATATGATCCGTAATGAGATTTAAGTGGGCATATCTAGTGCTTTGAGTGAGTAACAGCTATTGGCTGTTAAGACTTTAAAAAAATTTCGAACATTAAACAATCATAAACTTATTATCGTGAACTGTTTGTCAGTCTCTGTGATCACAGCAACCTCTTCCGTCCTGCTGTATCCAAATTTGATCTAGTGGGTGATTTTATTTTCGAAATTTCTTTTAGTAATATGACTTCAATGACACAAGATTTCAAAAAAAAATGAAATTTTTTTTTGAATATTTCCGTATTATTGGTTACTTTTGTGATCTTATCACATTATCCTAAAATTGACAGCTCCTATTGGCTTCAAGAAGACGTTCAGTGGATCACATAAAAATTTTTCAGAGAAAAGCTCATGGTTTCAATTGGCTTCGACCTTTTCTTCTCGCACTTCTCTAATGAGTTTTTAGTTTTGCATATTTTTGTTGTTGTTTTGATAGTCATAAGACTTGTTGGGCGTATTATTGATCACCTATGCATGACAAACATCCCCATACTCCTATTGAAGATTATTTGAGCGTATTTAATGACTTCCATTGAAATTTATTGAATTTAATGGCTGTTAAGAGTTTAAAAATAATTTTTCGAAAATTTTTTTCATTCACTATTCTTAAAATTTCGTGAACTGTTGGTCAGTCTCAGTATTGACAGAACCCACTTGCTTTCGTTTGAAACTAAATTAAAATTGGCAGTTTTATCTTCTAACAATTGATTATATGACTTCAATAACACAAGACCTCAAAATTTAAAATTTTTTGAATATTTTCGTGTTTTTGGTTACTTTTGAACTCTTATCACATTATACAAATATTATATACAGTATCCAAATTTTATTCTAATCCCATTTGCTTGGAAAAGACATTCAGTGGATAACAGATAAAGTTTTCAGAGAAAAGCTAATGGTTTAAATGGCTTCGAAATTTTCTTCTCGTACTTCTCTACTGAATTTTTGGTTTTTGCCAAATTTTGTTGTTGTTTTCATAGTCATAAGACGTGCTGTGATCGCTTATTGATTATCTATGCATGATAAACATCTTTTTTTGCCATCGTGTTATTTCTGAGCGTAGTTATTGACCTCCGTCAAAAGCTTTTGTGTTTAATGGCTGTTAAGACTTTAAAAAAAAGTTTTTTCGAAATTTTTTTAAACTTTAACCGATCCTAAATTTTTTGCGTAGGCTTTTAGTCAGTCTTAATATTTAAGAGATCCCTCGTTGTTTCTGATGCATCCAAAAATAATCTGGTTAGCGGTTTTTATATTCTACCTATTAGTTTTAAAACTTCAATGCCACTAGTTTTCATATATTTTTTAAAATTTTTGGATACTTTTTCTTATTTTTGGATCTTATTGAAATCTTATCAAATTTTCCTATTACTGACAGTTCCCATTGGTTTAGGGAAGACCATCAGTGGATCATACTTAAAGATTTCAGAGAAAAGCTTATGATTTAAACTGCTTCGACACTTTCTTCCGGCACTTTTCTACTGAATTTTTGGTTGTTGCCTGTCTTTGTTGTTGTTGTGATCTTCAATAACTTGTTGTAAGGTCTTATTAACCAAATTTGAATGGCCAACAATCTTGCTGTCGCATGGAGGCATAATTTAGCTTAATTAGTGCATTCCGTTAAAAGCTAATGAAATTAATGGCGTTGATACTACGAGTTTTCTCAAAAATTTCGTGGTTCTAATGTATTTGTTCATATTTGATTTTTGATTTTATATTGATAAAAAAGAATCCCATTGCTGTTAAAAAAAATTGAACACAGAAAAGTTTTTAGTGAAAAGTTCATTTTTAATGCCTTCGACACTTTTCTTGCTCAATTTTTTTCCTGAAATTGCTGTTTTTGCCTCTCTTTGTGTTTTAGGTAGCTGTAAATTGCTGACAAGTCTCTTAGGCTTGCAATTGAGAATTGAATTAATGATGTTACTCGAGTCAGTTAATCAGGTTATAGCATTTCGTCTTAAAGTTTATGTTATACATTTTCAAACATTTTTCAAATTTTCAGTTCTCAGTTTTTGTTGTTCTTTTCGGCAAATTGTGACTTATTTTCATCAATGAGAGGTCACATCCAATTTCTTGTATTCCAAACAATAACATATCTACTGATGATATTTGTCACCGATGCTTTTTTTGTAGGACAATATGCGTTTTTATAAACGTTTTTTCAGTGGTCATTTTTTTTGCGCTTCTTTTTCTCTTCTTTCAGAACAATTGCGTTGTAACAGATCCCAATGGTTCACAAATGTGGTCCAAATAAACCTATTTAATCTCTTAGTATAATTGCTGCAGCTGAATTAGCAGAAGTAAGAATTTAAATAAAAATAGATAATATTCAGATAATGGCTAAGGATTTTAATGGTAGCAGTAGTTTGTGTTTTAGCAAATCGTTTCTAATTTTTTAGGTTTTTCTTTAGTTCGTTTCTAAGGCCTAAACTACACAAAGACGAAGCCTTTTGGTTTTTATTTTTTTAAAGTAATTTATCAAGGATTATTTAGTTAAAAGCTAATGATTTTTAAGACTTGTGAAATTTCTTGTTTTAAAAAATGTTGATTAATTTTTGAGTTTCGCCTCACCTTTTTGTCGTCTGTAACATAGTCTCATTAAGAAAACTTTCCGTCCGTTGTATAGTTAGAAGAAATTAAATTTGAGTAGTTAACGTTTTATCTGACTGCATTTTGACGTTGTTACTATGTGCTTTTAAATAGATGTTCAGTTTTTGCTGTGAAGTTTTTGTTTTTGCTAATTTTTTTAGTTGTTTTTTTGTCTCGTAGTCTGTTTAAGGTCAGATCTCATTGGCGCTGTTATAATGCATAGCATTATGTAACTCAATTAGTAGATAGGTTGTTTAACGATTGTTTTAATCTCAAACATCTTTTTTTGTTATTTCTTCAATTGGTTGACAATTAAGTCAAAAATGTAGATGAGCTCGGGTCGGAACATCATGTGCAAACTCACATTAACGAGCCGCCTTGTTAAGATTACAGGTGTAAAGGCGTGTGAACAACAATGGGATTTAACAAAAGTAGATCCCAAGTGCTTAATTTTTTTTTTAAATTCAACTTTTTGTCAGCAATTTTTTTAAACGCTGATAGTAGTGCTCTGATCGTGTCACTGTGGTCCACTCCTGCCATCACTGATGCCCCTCTTCATTACCTTTGTCCTTCGATGCAGTATCTAATTTACACATTATCCAAAAATTAGCAAATACCAATTATTCCGAATTGAAAGGACTCTTTTTAGTAATTAGTTTCAAAAAAACTTCTTATAATAATCATTGCGGATATAGGAGATATTTAGCAATGTTGCCACCATCTATATTTACAATTCACAAGAGTTTTGTGTTTCGAATTCAATTTAGCCTCAAGTACATAGTAAGCAAGATCTAGCAACAAAATTTCAGCCTGCGATGAATTAAATGCTCCAAATTGCTGACCTTGTTTACGGTATACGCAAAGCTGAAAGACAAATTAAAGGAAAACTTTTTTGAAAACACAAGAAACGGTGACTGACGTGAAAAAAATGCTACGCGATAATGTAGTTTTGTGTGCAAGAGGTCCGAAAAACCTCAAAATAATACTATTGGAAACGTACTGAATTGAAAATAGTTGTAAACCTTTTTCATACAATTTTTATCATATTTCTTAAAAATTACACTTCAGAGCTCAAATTATCGCATCTTTCCAGAGCAGTTTAACCCTGTGATATTTGCTTTTTTCTGTCTATTTCCAAGATAGTGAAAACTTTTTATAAACTGGTTAATATCCCTCTATTGTCCTTAATCATCAGTGGGGCTGAATAAGTTGGAATTTTAGTTTTGAGGAACCGCAACAGTCTTTTTTCATGATGAGTGTCGCCTTCACTTGCCTCTAACTTTGTAAGAAAGATAGCGACCAAAATAAAAACTGGAACAAGATTTTCCCTCAATTTAACCATTCGTCTAAGCTCAAAAAGTCTAAGGTGAAGCAAAATTTTTTTCTTCTGATTAATTTTACAAACATTAACTGAAACTGCAGAACGTTCACCAAAAGCAAATAAAATAAGTAATGAATAATTATGATTCGCTTTCACAACTTCATATACACTCCGGTTGAGTGAACCGTCATTTTATTTATATTTTTGCGATCAGCTGGTTGCTAACAAAGGAAAAATTAATGAGTGGGTCTTGAAAAGCACAGAGCTCGTTCATAATTAATAAGGATAAAAATAGTTGTCTGGTTGATTACATCATGAACACATTGCATGCGGAAAATTTAACTGAAATAGCTGAAGAATACAAATTGGGTTCAACTTTTTCCTATCACTTTTTTGAAAGTAAATGCGAATTTCTTAAGTTTTTGATAATTTCGAACTCCAGACGCTTAATATGGCTTTGAAATGATGCAAACATTGTATGCGCGAGATGTGATCAAATCATGCCAAAAGTTTGAAGGAAAAACCTTGTCTAGTATATAGCTGTGATGTAATAATTTCAAAATGTAATCAAGGAATATAAAACAGCTCTCAATTTTTATTGTTCAGCCAGTTAATCAGAAGAAAACCGTCCTCTAATTTTAATTTTTATTTTTTTAACTGACTGTTTTTGACAAAAGATGAACCCAAATAGTTCCTTAAAGGCTATTCTGTAGCAGATGTTCAGATGTTTTCTGAGGGAAAATTTATTATATCATAGCAGTTTTAATAAGAGCAATTTAACAATTGCGGTGAATAGCGCTGAGAAAAATTTTCCAACGCAAAACATCTACAAATTTCAGATGGAGACGCGGTGAATTTTGTAATTTTAGCGGTGGCAATTTTTTTTACCGATTTTAATGAATGCCTTGCAACAAACCCATCCATATGCCGAAATGAAAACCCAAATATTTGATTCTGAGACAACACTCTTTCCATTACAACACTTTTCAGCTCTTAAAAGTTTTTCAAAAGTCGTAAAAATTACGGTACTCAGGTTTGCTGCTATATGCTGCTAAGAGAGGTTGAACCAAACCCTAAAACGCAACAGAGAGCCTTAGTTAAAAGAGTGAGTTGGAGAACATAAGCTATTGAAACACTAATAATAATTGAGTTAATTATTGCACAACAGAGAAGTTTTTTCAGCTATTTAGGACAAAACCACAAAAGGGAATGGGTACCCTAGTGATAAAAAAATATAAAATCTTGCGAAATTATTTCAGTAAAACCTTGCAAAAAATCTTCAAATTTAAAAGCTTAAAAAATTTTTCAACGGAATGCATAGTTCTTTTTTTTCTTGCAAAAACCTGGTTCAGTTTTTTTGCCTTAGTTACCTGGCTGCTTTCACCGGTTAGCCCAGCAGAAATAGTTAATAGACTGTAGGAAAGTATACTGAGGTCAAGTTTAAAATTCCAAGAAATTGCAGTGTAATTGTTGTGGCACTTCTCTCCTCCTTTCCAATCCAGACTGCAGTCTCGCAGTGGCAGAATTATTAAAAAAAGATAATAGAAATAATTTTATAGCATTGTAAAGAAAACATTGCTTGTACAATTTTCCGACATTGTTAACACAAAAAAGGTACCAGCAAATTAAACGAAGTTTTGGTATATCACAATACAAATATACGAAGCAACTTAGGAACTACATAAACCACTTCGAAAACAAAACAAGATTCCAGTAGCCTGCAAAGAAACGAACTTTGAAGAAAAAATTCTTCGACACGGAAGCAGAAGTTTTCAACTAAACCCACCTATACCCAATTGGTCGTTGAGTCTTGATTCATACACGACTATCAACAAAAACATCAAAGGTATTAAAAAAAACCCGGAGGGAATTTTACCAAAACAAATCACTGTTTTTGAAAAAGAAAAACAAGAACTATTTGTTCTAAATACAAATCCATAAAAAAGAGATAGATGTAATTTTTTGTTTCCAAAACGATTGCGTCCGTAGGTGCTGCAAACCAAGGAAAAAGCGGTCAGCAAGAATTCAGAATAATTTTCTGCTCAATCTTCCCAGACAAAAACTAAAGAAGTGTCCAAGTTTTTGCAAATATTGGAATGCCTCTGAAAAATTCAACCTGTTACTGCCATTTTTCAACTCATTTAGAAATCTGAGATTAATCAAAATAAACCTAGTTGATACAAACAGCGGTACAACAAAAAGCATCGACAAAACATAAATCTTGTGAAAACTGAGTGGTGATTCTAAATACAGCCAGATTGAACGTGACCCTGTGTTACGGCTCTTTTCATATCTTGAAGGAGAATTTTTTTCAAGATAAAAAGATACTCTGCACAACGCAGCTTACCTATAAGCTCCTTCATTCACTCTTTATTGGCTAAGACATAGTACAATCCTCTCTACTTACACACATTATTAAACTTTACTACGATGCAGCTATGATTAAGTGGAAGCAGACTCTTGTTAATGTAGTCACTCACTGCCATTATTAACTAAATGCTCATTACTAACCAAAAGCACAAAAAAATTAACTCACTATGCAAACAGTTGTTCTGTTTCATACTCTAAAAGCTGCGTTTAAGAATGTATAGGAGATTTTGGAAACGAAACAGTGAATCAACAACCTTATAAATGTGACTACAAATTGTCTTCAATCACTTTTTTTTATTTCATTTGCAGTTGTTTGAATTAAAAACTTCATCAGTTCAACAAAATAACTAAAAATTGATTAATTGTACAATTTGAATTCAACAGAATGTGAGTAAGTTTGTGTCTTTTGATGAAAAACATAAAAAATATCATCAAAAAATAGAACAAACTCACAAACCCATATCTCTCACAAACTTATATCTCTGAGTATGTTTTTCTTTGATGAAAAACTGATAACGATATCATCAAAAATGTAGAAAAAACTCACAAACCTATAACCTGTAAAAAACAGCAACAAAACAGCATTTCAACTTAATACCGGCAAGTTCTAGTAGCACCCAAACTTCTTCGCAACAAGGGAAAAAATGCCAAATCGCCAAAAAATTCACCTTTTTAGGCCTATGCTTGCACGAAGCACCAATAAAAGAAAGTTAAGATTTTAGAAAAAATATATGACTATTTGAGTGAAAATTGTAGTTTTTTCTAGCGTCATACTGAATTGTTTCTAAAGAAAATATGAAAACTTTTTTCGCGTATTTTTTTACAGAAAATTACATATCAATATTTCTTTAACCCTACCGACTTTAAATATTTAAAAATTTGAACAGCTTATGGAAGTAAAAATTAGTATCAAGACCTTACATTTAATTGAAAAAGTTTCGAATTTTTTTAGAAATTTTAGCAAACACGTAATGTGAATACTGTTTTCCAGGTCTTGAACACCAACCAGCATCCTACAAAATGTCCAAACATCAGCAATAAAAGTGACTTCCAACGTATTAATTTGCAATATATATTTCCACTACCGAGATAATCGAGATATTTCCATCATCGAGTGTCAATGTCATTTGCATATTCTCGCACAATACCAATTAAAAAAGTGTTCGACATTAAAAAAAACCCAAACTAAATTTTTTTTTAATTTGAGCTCTTTTGTGAAGAAGTATAAACGAAATCTTGAACTGGAACTTGTTTCCAATCTGTCAAGGAAAAATTTAAAACCTCACTTTAATTGTGTTTTTATGAAAATGATCATAGAACGTGTGCCTGAACTTTACCTCAATATCAAAGATTATTTGCACCAATCCGTAAATGAAATTTCGTAGTGAATTTGCTGAAAAATATCAATTAGAACTTACAACTTCACGATTCGCATTTTTCTTCAAAATTGTTCCATCATGAAAAAAAGAATGATACATTGTTAATGTTGGTTTTGATCGATTAACGTTTTGATAAACCTTTGAAAGAAATCAATTCTTTTGAAAATTTGCCAATCCAGACTACATACTGAAAGTCATATGCTATGCACAAGTCTTCAATTTTCTTATAATCTCTTCTTCGTTGATTTTCAGTCTAAATAACATGCTTCCAAGAGTTTTTTGTGAGTTCAAATTCTTGCAGGATTTTCTGAAAAAGCGAGATTTCGAATTCCCCAATTCCGTTTATACTAGTGCTTGCATTCGTCTTAATTTCAAAATCTTAACATCACTCCCTGAAGTTTTAAATGGCTTTTTAGGCAGAAACTTTTGTGCAGCGTTCTTGTTAGATTTGCAAGTTTTGAAATATTTTGCAAGGATGAAACATGATTTGAATCCAGTCTTTACTAGGGTAATTGTTACATATAACATCATTACCGGTTGTGCAAACGTGACTAAATCTGAGAAAAAGACTCTTACAATATCTTTGAGCAAAATTTCTGGGCTTTAAATTAGTATCAATAACAAAGCACAAAGATTATTATATAATAAATAAAAGGCGAACAAGCAAACTCTTATAAAATTAACGTCCGAAATGACTGGCGACCAGCCAAAAACGCCATAAAGGGCGCTAAATGGGGTCCGTGTTATCCCTTGCTGTTTATCACAGCTCCAGATAACTCATTTTTATTATAGAAACAACCCACGATCAATTTTCACGTTCGTGTAGTTAATTCTATGCAAATCATCGCACATTACGAAATCTTTCGGTCATTTCGAAATTTCACTAAAAACGTTTTAAGACTTCTCAAGTTTTTGTTAATACTTGGCCACGACTTGGCAAGTTGTAAGACTTAAATAAAACGTGATTAATACTGATTAGTCTACCCAAAACATCTACTCCACTAGAGAAGTACTTTAGACTTTAAACTTGCTCTGGGTTCTGCTGCTGCTGCTGCTCTCTCTCTCTCTCTCTCCCTCTCTCTCTCTCTCCCTCTCTTTCTCTCTCTACCCTTATTTAAACTGAATGACAGATTTGCATTTAATTATAAAAAAAATTGCAAATTTTGTAAAATAATGCATTATTTTTACAAATATTTGCAAGCAAATGTGGATATTTTTGTCTCTAATTGTCAGCAGTTGGCCTTGTAGGGTTGTTTGAGCACACATAACGTTTATAAGGTGTACTTTATACATTTTTCTATTGAATCATGCAATCTGAGAGAGATGGTTAGGAAATTAACCCACGTTGCTCATTTACTAAGAGCTCGACCGGAACGAACTCGGTTGATTAGTTGCACAGTTTTGCACACTTAACATTATTTTTGCAAAATTTTGCAAATTTGACCTTGCGTAGGGATAATTATTAAATTGCAAAATGTTTGCAAATTTGGCATTAGTTTTGAACTAGGGTATCTCTCTCCCCTTATACTGATACATTTGCACATTCCGTGCAACGATTTTATTCTGCTTAGTCCACCTGATCTGTTTTACCTGTGACATCGGTAGCGCTCGAAGTTCAAATGTGACTGAGGATTAAATTTAGATCATAACAGCTGAAATTTTTATTTTTATTTTCATTTGTTGAACGTAAATTTTGTTGATCGTATATCCCGATCGATATATTCAATGCAGAGAATCATGAGTGGTGTCATTAGCAAACACTTTGATCGTAGAACTGGAAATTAAATTTTAAAATGCCTTTTATTCGAAATAAGATCAAGATTTGAAAATTTTATGTACATTTTCTATTTGGATTTGATTTTTTTCGTGTTTATCGGCACTTTGTTCAATTTTCCACCGATATATAAGATTCACCCAGCGCATTCTGCATCGCCAATTTTTAGCGTGTTTGATTGCGTTGCCTCTGTCCTGCTCCACTTCCGTCTTTATCGCTTCGCTGTCTATCATCCCATCTGTCTTTTGAAATGAGGTCTGTCCACTGAACCTTTTCTTGGTGAAAACTTTTGTCGTACAAATTTTCCAAGTGAAAAGTTTTTGTATCCGGTTCTGTACTAACATTACAAAGGTGAGTATTGGGCGTTCTTTCATAATGCGCCTCAAATCGCATTATTTTAACTGATTCTTGGTTCCAGACTCTGAGTTGATAGTTGATTGAGATCAATGAACTTTTTAGCTTGAATCCTTCGTAGTTTCCTCTATACAGAATAGACGTTTATTAAAAGTTTGATTGGCGCAGGGATTATTATTATATAATAATGGTCACACAGAATTTAATGACTTGCTTGATACTTTTGCTTTGTCCAGAAGATTGGAATCCAGTACATTAAAAATGGGCCACCAAAATTTCTGCACTGCAAGTTGCTGTCTTTGATAGAATGTCGTAGGGCATACATGGCCACCATTCGTGGATGGCCGTATCTGTAAAACCCCAACTTCATGGGTAAATGCTATATATTGCGTCAATCTACGCATCTTTGTTCACGTGGGTAATGACAATGTGGTTGTCGACACAAACACAACAGGAGTTGATGAGCAAATCAATCAGAACTTTGAAGTTGGGGGTTGATTTGATTGCAACGCTCCTCGTTCCCGTTAGCACGCAATCCCTCGCCTCCTTTAGCACCGGGTCTTCTGTTGCAAGCCTGCTAACAACCCTTTCATGATGTTTTGCAATAGTGTGAAGTCGAAGTCAGCGTTCGCGCAGAGTTCAAAGTATGTATTGACATGAATTGATATGTTTATGAATTATCTGTTTTGGGTGTTCCATGAATTTGATTGATTTGGGTCTAATTTGTTTCATCACTGGATATCTCTTGAGACGGTGGTATTTGTTTCGCAATCTAGGCATTTCTAAAACGCTAACGATTGGTGGTTGTTTTTTGCGAAATTAATGGAAAGACGAGCAGTATGCACTCTGCTGATCAAATTGACGGAATGATTGTTCTTATAATTTTTGGTATTATTTGAATGCTTTTTTAATCCATGAAAGGAATTTAATAAAAATGTATTCGCGCCGTTTTCTGCTCCCGCGTCGGGACTTTTGTATGCATCATTCTGCAAGTGATTGATGTATTTGTCGTAGAAAGATGCCAGTGAATTTAGTGCGAAACCGCTTGGGCAAACATTGTTTTAATTGGAAGGTTTTTTTAATTGTCGCTTTTTCTGAATATTTATTAAAGCAATAACTTGATCAGGTACTAATAAGTTTTTAGCCGAAAATTATCATATTTTACCCCTCCAGCCGTCAAAAGTGGGTCAAATATTTCTGCATAATTGGCCCATTGCACAGGGTTGAGTGGCTTACTTGTAGGAACTTGCAAGTTTCGTGCAAAAGATGCTTAAAATGTAAGAACTTGCAAGTCGAATGTCTAACTTGTAAGTATGTTGTGAGTTTGTTCCAGTCGAGCTCAATATTGCTCTCATTGCTTAATTAAATATAAGATTCTTTCATTTAGCGTAGAAAGCGCATGAGAGAGTTAGTTTCTCAGTTTGGATAATAAAATATAATGCAATCTAAATCGACACAAAAGTTACTTTAGTTTTTATCAACTAGAGAGATTATTGTTTCGTTGTTTTAAAAATAAATAGATTTTAACTAGCTTCTTCTCGATTGCCTTTTAAATAATATTTTACCCTTTTTGAATTGGTTAAAGTTTCAACTGCATATGGCAGCATTTTTTCAAATAAAAATTTTGACCTTCATTTTTATGCAATTGTTTTTTTTATGATTTCAGTTCACGTTTTTCCAGAATCGATATTTTTGTCTTAAACATCTGTTTACATTGATATGTTGCAAGGTTTTTTTCTTTGCTACAATATCTGCAGTAAGTTTGTCTTGTAAGAACTTATATGCCAAAAATTTATATAGGAAAATTTATAATTGATATGTTTAAGGCAAAAATTTAACTTGTAAGAACACTGTGAGTCGGATGGTTAACGTAGCTTTGTAAGACGAATGGGTAACTTGTAAGAACTTGTAACTCGAAAAAGTAACTTGTATGAACTTTTAAGTAGGGTGACTAACTTGTAAAAAGTTGCAAATTTTTGGAAGAAAAACTTGCAAAACGATGCATCGCCCTGTAAGAATTTGCAAGAAACTTGCAAAAGTTCTTACAATTTAACCATTTGAAATGGACCCGGGGTATCATACACAATTAGTTTGTATGAGAATTTTTTTGATTCGTGGCGCAAGTCACGCTAATTTATGAATAGTCAGTTGAATTTGATTTGCTGGGAAAATCAATATTTTACATTGAATGTTTGATTTGATCGGCTCTTGGCCAGATAAGAGACAACAACAGATGATGATTTTAATTCAACTCAAAAGTAGAAGAGAAAGCTATAGAATGTATAACCCAATTTTTGGAAGATTATAACTCAGATCAGACACGGTGTGAATAACAGATGAACAAAAGATTTGTTTATACTCTAGAGTGAACAGATCAAAACTAAAAATATGAACAGGATTGAATGGAAATCGACGAGCAACTTAAAGTTGAAATGAACAAATTTTAGCAATAGAGGTCAATTTAACTATGAACTATGAATCCAGGTGAAATAACTCTGAAAAAGGTACTGATAGCATATGCTGATTTTGAACAGATAACGTGATTTAAACTGTGGTCACGTGGATAAATTATAGTCAGTTTGTCTGTCAAATTTTGTTTCTTTGAGTCTATATTTATATGTCTACATTTATTGTGTCCTAATTCTAAGCATGAGGAGCGAGCAGCCAAAAGAGTTATTGTCACATTTAGAAACGGTACTATATAATTAGGTTTACAGATGTGCATGATTTTCTGTAACCATTAAGTTGTCTGCAGGTAATTTCATCGTATTTCAGTTATTGGAGAATTGTTTTATTGGACACTTTTTGTCATGTGAGTCTGTAAATTAGGCTAACTAGACTACTAGTTTTGTGACACTAGTCATTACTGATCTTACTAGGACTTCGGCCTCGTTTTATTCCAATAACTCCAAAAATACGTCAAGGTTTTTTTCTTTGCTACAATATCTGCAGTAAGTTTGTCTTGTAAGAACTTATATGCCAAAAATTTATATAGGAAAATTTATAATTGATATGTTTAAGGCAAAAATTTAACTTGTAAGAACACTGTGAGTCGGATGGTTAACGTAGCTTTGTAAGTCGAATGGGTAACTTGTAAGAACTTGTAACTCGAAAAAGTAACTTGTATGAACTTTTAAGTAGGGTGACTAACTTGTAAAAAGTTGCAAATTTTTGGAAGAAAAACTTGCAAAACGATGCATCGCCTTGTAAGAATTTGCAAGAAACTTGCAAAAGTTCTTACAATTTAACCATTCGAAATGGACCCGGGGTATCATACACAATTAGTTTGTATGAGAATTTTTTTTGATTCGTGGCGCAAGTCACGCTAATTTATGAATAGTCAGTTGAATTTGATTTGCTGGGAAAATCAATACTTTATATTGAATGTTTGATTTGATCGGCTCTTGGCCAGATAAGAGACAACAACAGATGATGATTTTAATTCAACTCAAAAGTAGAAGAGAAAGCTATAGAATGTATAACCCAATTTTTGGAAGATTATAACTCAGATCAGACACGGTGTGAATAACAGATGAACAAAAGATTTGTTTATACTCTAGAGTGAACAGATCAAAACTAAAAATATGAACAGGATTGAATGGAAATCGACGAGCAACTTAAAGTTGAAATGAACAAATTTTAGCAATAGAGGTCAATTTAACTATGAACTATGAATCCAGGTGAAATAACTCTGAAAAAGGTACTGATAGCATATGCTGATTTTGAACAGATAACGTGATTTAAACTGTGGTCACGTGGATAAATTATAGTCAGTTTGTCTGTCAAATTTTGTTTCTTTGAGTCTATATTTATATGTCTACATTTATTGTGTCCTAATTCTACGCATGAGGAGCGAGCAGCCAAAAGAGTTGTTGTCACATTTAGAAACGGTACTATATAATTAGGTTTACAGATGTGCATGATTTTCTGTAACCATTAAGTTGTCTGCAGGTAATTTCATCGTATTTCAGTTATTGGAGAATTGTTTTATTGGACACTTTTTGTCATGTGAGTCTGTAAATTAGGCTAACTAGACTACTAGTTTTGTGACACTAGTCATTACTGATCTTACTAGGAGTTCGGCCTCGTTTTATTCCAATAACTCCAAAAATACGTCAATAATCAGTCTATAATATATACATAGTTTATCAGATTTAGCATGTAAGTTACCAACAATTCGGTTAAAATCGTGAGTTTACGATATTTGAAACATGTACTAGATTTATTTATATAAAGAGAGATAGGCTGAGTTAGAACATGGTGGGCATCTTTAAACTTGGAACAATCTGGGAATTCTGTTGCTTCAAGTGGAAAACTTATAGGTAAAAAAAGCCAGCATAGCAACCATTATGGTCAAGTGGACACAAAAAAACGCCCGATCCATCACAAGGGCAAACTTCTTCCATATATGCTGCTCATTGCCGGTATGTTCCTCTTGACTTTTATCCTTCGCCCCAAATCTTGATTTAATGCGCTCTGCGTCATCACTCCCATGGTCCTCAGCAATGACATCAACTTTTCCCGAATCTCCAACAATGCAATCGAGAGAACTGAGTTTGTCGCAGTTATCAACGATTCCCTCATATTTTAAATCATTTGGCTCTCTCCGTGGCACATGCGATGAGTCGTTAGTCTGTACTGTTAGTGTCCCGAAATTGTTGGTTAATTTTGTAGACATTATTTTTTGCACAACCCACGGAATTTTCACGTTGTCATTGAAATGAATTTTCACCACTGAAAAATTTTTCCATAAGAAAAGGATAGTTTTTTTTGGTTGTGAATTGCAGTGCTAGGAGTTATTACTGAAACAGTTTCTGACTAGAAATAAATATGTATATATATATATATATATATATATATATATATATATTGAAATTTTTAATGACAATACCTAATGAAAAAATGCTACAAACACATAACCCTCCTTTTGAATAAAATTTTCTAATGAAAATGTATGTGTATTTATATTTTAAAAGATTTTATATTTATTATTCATTATTCATATCATTCATTTTGTAACATCAAACAGAGGAATCAATTTTTCAGGTAAAAGCAAATCATAGTATATTTTCTTAGAAACTTTTTAAAGTTGCGAAGTCTCAATAAAAAACAAATCCTTTGCTTCATTGAGTACCCAATTGTAACCCAAACGCATTGAAGTTGACTAAAAGGGCAGGAACCGAAATGAACAATAAGATTGCAGAATAATGTTTTTTTTTTAATTTCACAAAAGTATGTGCTATCAAACCTTCAGTTCTATTAATTTAGTAATAATAACTTTATTACAAACAACACTAATTAAACAACTGAACATGGAAAAATATTCTGAACGTCAAAAAACTTAAAGAATTAGGCAAAATTTTTTCATATGTTATTAATTTTTTTTCCACTGAAACAACCTGAAAATGATATTATCAAAATCAAAAGTCCAAAAAAACCAATAAAAACTGATTTCATGCCAGAAAAATTACAACAGACACTAAGAACATAAAAATGATTACATAAAGCGCTAAAAAGCATCTAAAACTGAGAAAGCAGAAACGTAGATCAGAAACGCATTTAAAAATCTAATTATGTTTGAGATGGTCAAAAACTCCAAGGCATAGAATCACTTGTCAATATAGTCTCGAAAAACCAGCTTTGCCGCAAAGCGAAAAAAGTCTACAAAACTGCTGCGAAAAAAGAACGCACGTGATCAAAAGCGGCACGTGCTAGCTTAGCAAACTTCCTCTCGCATCTCTTCTTCTAGGTCTCTCTCAAGATCTTGACAAAACAAAAAATGCACTTTTTTAGGCCTTCACTCCAATCACTCGTCAGGCCTAAGCAAAAAGTTAGCAAGTGTGGCATTAACTATTATATCCTGTTTCAAATGCACCCGAAGGAATTAACGATAAAAGCGTAACTGGATGAATTTTGAGAACGACTCCAAGTGGAAAGTTCAACAACCAGACTTCCAAAGAATCCCCCTCATTAAGTTAACTTTTTATTATTTTGAAACAATAACAGGACTTGGATTGAAATTCGGACAACTATCTGGCGAGAGAAACTAATAAGACTTCTGATAAAAAGTTCTTCGTAAGTTGCAATTACAAAACATTTATTAAAAAAACACAATGTGATGCGGTTGATTTACGTTCAATTAGTGACAGTCAATTGACAGAAAGGACAAAAAAGTTTTTATACAAAACCGAGCAAATGGAAAGAAAAGGCAGGACAAAGTCAAGGAGTAAAACTCTGGACAGAACTCTTAGCCAAAACTATCCACAAAGTGATAAAATGCATTTTCCCACTCATTATATTTGGTAAATAATATGTTTTTTTTTGGTCGAGCGTTTGCCCATATAACATCAGAGAGAATTATATTATAGATTAAAGAAACACGAGAAACAAAAAAAGTCGGAAAGAAGAAAACACAGAAAGTTATATTTTTACAGTGAAAAGCATCCTGCCCCGCCTTCCCGTGTACCTATCAGAAGCCGTATGTGTAAAGATAAAGTCATTTAAAGATTACATAAGATAAACTAAATCGGGAGGAACAAAATCAGTAGAATTAGGGAAAGAAGTTTAAAAACAGGCGAAAATATGACAAAATTCGTTAGATTTTTTTCAATTTTTCTTTAGAGAAACAAATCAAAGGAAGTATCCGTTAAATTGAAAAGCTGCCAATAAAACATAAACAATTAGTTTGAACCACAAACTCTCCAAAAGCTATTAGATTCTTTGAAAATGAATGCAAACACTTTTAAAACGGGTCCATATGGCAAAATTGGTAGACTAGCGCAAAATTGGATCTAAAACTATCTGCTTAGAATGTTTAAAAGGGCTTCCAATTGCGCAATCACCGGATCAAAAACTCGAGAGATATAATTTTTACTGCAAAAACTAGAGGGTAAACTATAAAACTGTTTTGAAAAGGCCGCACGCGATTACAAGTTTCGCACGCTTTTTTATTACGAACAGAAAAGCACTCTCTTTTCTCTCTGCTCATGAAGTTGCTTCAGCAATTTGTTCTGAAACCTTTGTTTTCACGCATTTTTCTTCCTGTTCTAATTATACTCCACAAAATTACCGATCAAATTAAAGATCCAGGAGGTTGGTGGCAGAGCAAATCATCGATGAATCAGTCTAGAGACATTTTGTTTTTTGGGACGGCCATTACTCTGTTGATGTCCAGATTTACACTGGCTAGTCTTGACTTTTGTGTAAAATTTTTTGCATGAAATATAATTTGTTCATCTTAACTCCCGCCAGCAATGTTTGCTTTTTATGCGACCCGAACTCCCGCGTGAGTACTTGTAACATTTAATATGCGTAGCAATGCGTACCCACTAAGCTAAATAGGCTTTGTGGTAAATGCCTACAAATTAGCATATGTATGAATAGTGTGTACACTACTATAGTAGTTGCCAGTTATAAGACAAACTTATGACATTGGTGTGCTCAGGCTTGATTTTGGGGTATTAGTAATACTGTAAAGGATAAGTTTAGTCTGCGCGAACTCAATGACCTCAATATAATCAAAATGGAGACAAACTGCACATAAAGAAAATAAAAAAAATTCTGGAGATGCAATGTTTCAGATTTGAAGTAAGATTTTACTCTTGAAATGTGATGGTTCAGCTCTGAAAAGCTCTGAGACTCAACTCCGGGATGCACCTTAGAGTCGTAAAAAATCAGAATGTCATTTATCACTTACCGGAGATGGCGAAAATACACATGAGCATCATTTGACCAGAAACAGCACAGGCGAAATAGACGACAATCGGAATGTGAAGAGAACTTGTGGGAAATATTGCCAGCATCGTTCCGAAATTCACCACTTCCGCCAGAAGCAGAGTAACTGCAAAACTCACTTTCTCGCCAGATTCAGGGGGAAGCAAGTACGTGAATATTGACAGAAAGTAGAGGAGAAGGTTTGGATATATAAGGAAAACTCCGAAGAAGAGGGAACGCCTTCTTAGTGGAACGTCAACTCTGATCATGCTCATATTTCCAGCTGAAGGATGGTTCCAGTCCTCTATCTCTCGCATGTAGACTTTGTCTGATATTGCCCACTGCTCGTGTGGTACATAGTAGGACAACTTCAGGGGGGCAGACTGATTGATCACTGGACCCAGATATTGATCATTGATACCTGCGCACCCAACATTTCATTCAGATGGAACATATCCAGTTTCAAAGGGCGAGAAATTTGGCTGAAGTATAAAATGCGTTCACAATATTAAATACTTTTAACAACGAGAATGGAAGCAACAATTATTGATGGAATGAAAAATTGTTGACGGCGGCCACAAAGCAAAGTTGGCTATAGGTAGCTTATCGGGCATATTTCAGTAATTATGATTTTCTTAATTTTATTTCTTTTTGTAACCTAGAACAAACAAGGAGGCTTGGTGATGTGCGTTCGTATATAATGCTGTTCTAGTCCCGCTTATCAGCAAGTTTGGCTTATTGTCTGACAAATGAGAATGAGATAGAAAACTTTCAAAAAATCTCACATTTTAATCAAAAATAATAAGTGTGTGACTTAAAAAATTTTTTTCAACTCAAATAACATAGTAAAGTAAATAATGCCACATTAGTGGGCCGATGAGACCAGCCATTAATAAAATTACGAGACCAGACAAATAAAAAATCAAGAAACAAACATTTACATCAAAAACTCGAATTCTATTTTTCTGAAAAACCTGCATAATAAAGAAATCAAAATAGTGTCAGATAAAACCTAAGATAAACAAAGTAGTTTGTTTTTCACCAAAAAAACATAGGACCGGTCTTTGGTGTGACTCGGTAACAAGTAGCCAAAAAGAACAATAACGACAAAAGTAAATAAATACGCTAATGTATTCTTGAAAACAAATGATTCAAATAAACTTGATTCAAATAATGATAACCATTAAACATCAATTGAAATCTCCAAATAAGTTTTTGTTCATCTCTGCCGCAAAATGAATACTTTAAGATCTGTCATTATCCAGAATATGTCATATGTCAGAGTAAAAAAAAAACAAATGAAGTTAAAACCGTTAAAACCATAATCTATTCTGTAACAAATAAGTTAGAATACACTGCGCATTCTTTGAAAACCAATGATTAGATATGAACGACCTCTGAAAAACGAGACTAGGAAACAAATATAAAAAGACTAGAAAACAAATAACTTCAAAGAGATAAACACATTAGATAGCAACAAAAATCAATTGATATGTTCTTTTTATTTCTCAAAAGAAAGCCGTTGAGATGTGTCTTTTCTCAGATTATGTCATGGTTCTACAAAAAACGCAAACAAAAAAAAATTAAATATTCGATAAAAGTTTTTGCAAAAACTGGTATTGAAGCCGTTAAAACAATAAGCAACGGACTAAAAACCATAGATGCGTTCAATTGTGCCTACTTCCAATACCAGTAATTTGATATGCAATCTGTTCGATGCCAAAGCAGTTAAAACGATAATCTATTCACTAAGAAACTGATAGCTGACAAGTTAATAATGTGACAAGAGAAGAAAAATAAACTCAATGATGGGAAAAGTGCGAAAAATTTATTTTGAAAACTCGTAGTATCGAGGCAGAAAACCATTACTTGAAACGTAAAGCCGCCTTAAACAATAACTTTTTTCAAATGAGACTTGATGTTGCCTGTTTTTGCTGACCTTAAGTGACAAGTTGGCAAAAAAGTGGAAAAAGTTGCAAAGCTCAATAATCCATTGTTTTTCTGAAATATGTAATTTTAAAAGTGAAAATGACCAAATGCTTTCGACTGAAAAACTAGATAGTTTTCTCTGTAACTCACTGGGAAACCAGTTGAATCTGTGATTAGTGCTCCTTGATTTGATTTGTTCTTTTCAGTAATTAAAATAAGAATAAGCAAAAAATGCAAAAGCGATTTTAAAAGATCGACTGATTGCAATCTGATTTGCTTTGGAATTTTCTTTTGGAAACAACGATTAGACCAAAACCAGCCTTTATATTGCGTTTTGTCTATTAGGAACACGAAACTGTTCCAAATATATTGGATATGTATGATTTAACAAATTTAACAATTTTTTATAATAATATGAAAAATAAATTATGCGTTTTGCATAATCATCGAGATAAATTAGCAAAAAAGCCGGCAATTTTAATTTGGGAAAGCTCTCAAAGTCTCCAGGAGTAAAATAGCTATCTTTGGAGATAACGAAGATTGTGTCACAGTTTTTAGGAGTGTTAGTCTGGGAAATTGAAACGAAGTGGACTAAGGAGGCTTATTTCGTTTTAATTTTGATGAAAAAAAACTGATTTTCAATAAATTTAGCACAAATATTAGCCAAAAACTGAAACGAACAGTTCAAAAACACTCTTCTGTTTGTAGAGGTAAAACCAGCTTTACTTTTCTTACCAACCAATTTTAACATATTGCTTTAAACAAATTGGCAAAAATTGCGTAAAACTATGTGAACAATAAGAACGAAAATCAGTCAAATGTTCACAAAACTTTGAACTTCGTTAACTCTGAGAAAAACAAGAAAAAAGTCTTTATAGCTATAATTTCTCTGCTGGACGGGTTTTCTAATGTACCACTCACAACCTTCGACAATAAACATATCGATCGGCCTAAATTGACTGAACAAAAAAAAACACGATTGAGCATATAGTTCCTCCGCACTAAAGTGTCTCAGTATAGTTGTAAAATATATTTTCGGGAACTCAAATTTTCTTCGCCTCTTATTTTCCTTGAAAATTTAGCTTATGGTTCAATTTAGTTGTCTTTAAATTATTAACCTATCTTTCAAGTATTGTTACATATATGAAAGATAATATGGGCAAATAATTGTTTTAATAATATTTTTTTTCGTCCTGTTGTAGATATTAATACCTTAAAAGGAAAATAGCAGATCGGGGAAAGTGGGTTGTGCGATCTTGGATTTTTTTGCATTGCATTGATCATTTGATGAAGTCAGCTGAATCTTTTTCATTGATGAATGATTGCAATTTCAAAAAAGAAAAAGCTCATTGATTGCTCAAAAAGATAATAGAAATCAGATCCAATCAATTGTTTGGGTACTTTTCTCCGCAACTAAATCAGGTTGAACAATTGACTCAAAGCGCGGCTATCAATCAAAACTTCCGGGTCGTGGCCGAACAGTTAACTTGCAAGAACTTGATAGTTTCTGGCAGAAACTTACCAGGCGATTCCTCGTATTGAAAGTTTTTCTTCTAAAAACTTGCAAGTTCTTACAGTTAATCATTCGACTTAAAAGTCTTTTACAAGTTAACCATTCTAATTCAAAAGCTCTTGAAAGCTAATTATTCAATTCGTAGGGTTCTTATAAGTTAAACATTTGACTTTCAAAATTTCGTACATAATTTCTTTGAATATAATTGTTACTAGATAACTTTTCTCCCTATATTGTAGCAAAAACGAAGACATGATTGTAAACAGATGCTTCAAAAATATAGAGCCTGGAAACGTTTGAATTGAAATTAAAAAAAATAAAAACTGGTAAAAATTCAAGGGTTATTTTTTTGAGAAAATTCAGACATTTGAATTTGAAACTTCAACCAAAGACAAAAAGGGTATAAAATTTAAAAAACGCTTTTAAAAAGCAACCAATTGAATTGGAAAAGGACCTCTTGAGTTGATGAAGTTGAGAAGTAAACATTTTATCAAATTAGGTTGCTTTGTAATATGTTATCCAAATTGAGCAACTAACTCTCATGCGCTTTTTACGGTAAACCACTGAGTGTTAAATTAAATTAACCAATACGGGGCGAGCTTGCAATTCAGCCAATAACTTGCAAGTTAGCCATTCGACTTGCAAGTTCTTACAAGTTTACCATCTTTTGCAAGAAACTTGCATGTTATTACACGTTAACCATTCGTTCTCGACTCGGGTTTGCAATCCTAAAGGGTTTGCTCGTATTCTGGGCGGAACTCTAGTTAATCGGTGTTAATCGGTATATTCTATCCGTATGATACCAGCAAATAATAGGCACTGGGTCTTTACCTAGTCATATATTTCAGACGTGATGCTACTTTTTTCTTCATGCTATTTTTTTCTGAATTCAATCCTGGCAATCTCAAAAGTTGATCGGATTTTAAACTGGACTTAATGAAACGTTGTGTAGAATAACAGACTATGATTCAAAGCTGAAACAGGAAGAATATCTGGATATACTATGCTTAATGAGTATTGTAATACACTGTATTGTCAATCCGGGTTGCCAATTAAAAGGATGACAGCTAAATTTAGTGGCATTTCACTTCTTCGGCATATTCACTTGAATCCAATCAGCTTTTGGGAGAAGCGAATTTAACACGAAGCAACTTTATTAAGATACAGTTTTAGAAAAAAAAATCTGGAAAGCTTTTATTAAGGTTGACTAACTTAGGTTGTACTGGTTCCTGTCCCATGCCCAAGGTGACATTTTGATATCACAAATTTGTGAGTCGAAAGGGAAGAATCCTACGTGGAAGACACAAGACAACTTCACAGTCATGATTGAGGTCCACGCAATCACTTTCCCATCTTCAAATACCATCTGTCTCCTTGACAGACTCTCTATGATATCTATTACGTTCACTGGCACTGAAATTAATGATATCGATTGATGATCTAGTATGCTTTATTGTATATTTCTTACTGTTCCAATGCTATTCGTTTTCTCAACTAATTAGTTTCCTCATATCTATTTCTACACGGAAATCAAAAACGCAACAAAGGACAACGGATAATCGAAATTGAGGGTAAAGTTTTGTTTAAATTTTGCCAAATAATTTCAAGGGAAAATGGTCAAAGCCTCTACGTTTTTTGACCGGCTTTTTGATTGTTTTGTGACATAGGAAATGACATTTCTAACAGGTATTTTAATTAGACGACCATATTTGAGCGTTTTTTATTTACGAAATAAATGCCAAAAATGTATGACGTCTTAAGTTACCCATATTAAAAGACTGCATTGGAGTATTCTTGGTTTTATATGAATACGATAGTTCTCTATTTTTGAAAAAAAAAACAATAGTAAAAGTGTTATAAGTTTTGTATGAAAACCAGCTTTTTTCATAAATAAGGTAGCCACAAAACGTTTGGCCTTCCAGACTTTATTCAAATAGGGGATCTGACTATTAGCTTGATCAATTGTACCAACTCCTTTACCCGATTAAAAAAAACCTGTTTTTGAAAACAATTTTTTGCTTATGAGCATCGAAAATAAAAAAAAAACAGTTTTTCCTATTCCTAAGTGAACTTATCAAGCGTTGAATTTTGGGTTTGATTCATTAGTGATTTCGAGCGGGAATCGTGACTTGTGTTGATTGAATCATAAAACTGGTCAAAGGTGTTCCAAAAATGGTGGTATCTTGTAAAAAAAAGGAAGTATTATCGTAAAAAACGATAAAAACAATCAATTCTTAAAATTATCAATCGAAAATCGAAAACAAATTAAAAAATTACCCGGAGGTGGGTGTCAGAGCAAATCAGCGCTGAATCAGTATAAAGACTTTCTGTTTTTTTTAGGATGGCAAGTACTTTGATCATGTCGCAATTTACATTGGCCAGTCTGATTTTTGAATAAAATTAACGTCATGAAAAATAATTTGTTCAGCTTAACTCCCGCCAACAAGGTTTGCTTTATATTCGATTCGAACTTCCCGCGGATGCTTGTGACATTCAATTTGCGTAGCAATCAGCTTAAATATAAATAGTGTGTATACTACTATAGAAATTACCAATTATAAGCTACAAAACTGTGGCTTTATTTTGATCAGACTTAATTTTGGGATATGAGTAGTTTTCAGACTATGCAGGATAATTTTAGCCGGGGCGATCTCTATGACCTCAATATAATCATACTGAAGAAACACTGCCCATAAAGAAACTTAAATATTCTTAAAATACAATGTTTCAGAGCTGAATTAGGTTTTTATTCTTGAAATGTGCTGTTTCAGCGCTGAAAATCTCAAGTCCGGGTATGTCTTCAAAATTACCGGTCCAAACGGATTAAAGAGGGTCATTTGCAACATTATTTTGACCGTTTCCGCCTATTGTCAACCGGGGAAGCGTTGAATTTTGCAGATTCTGAACTAGCCACCGGTTTCTACAAGATAACTACTTTTGAAGACATTTGAAGAAGGTCTTTTAGAGTAATAATCTTGAGAGATTGTCATTTTTTTGGCAGGATTAGAAATAAATCTGCTAAATTTTGTCCACCGGATAATCATCTGTTTTGGATTATGAACGATTTAGGAGAAAAGTTTCTAAAACTTCTAAGTTCTAAAAGGATAATCACCTGGTTTGGATTATGAACGATTTAGGAGAAAAGTTTCTAAAACTTCTAAGTTCTAAAAGTTCTAAGTTTTTATTTGAAAAAATCAGAGAGGGTCTGATTTATTTCATCAACGGTTGTTTGTAGAAAATAAGAAACTAGCCAGAACTGACAGAGTAGGAAAATTGAAGCCAGATCAAGTACTTAATTTGATTTGGCTATGTAATTATGCGCAGGGAGAATGTGTGGTTAATTTTTTTAAGGAGTATGTCTTTACCCCGAAATCATCACCTGCTCTGCTTCTGCTTTTCTCTTCTTAAGTTAGTTTTGCTATGCTTGTGCTTGAAACATAGCAACCCCCTCCCTCCTAATTAGATCAAAGCCATATCAAAGTAACTGACTGATCCGGCTTCAAAATTTGGTCACATACAGTTTTGGCTAGTTTCTTCAATTCTAGAAACCACCGTTGATGAGTTCCAAATCGCGAAGCGCTTAAATTGAATTTTTATATCAACTAAATTTCTACAACAAAAATAACATTATTCAAAATCAACGAACGAATTTAATACCTAATGAATTCAGATCTTGATGGCTTTACTATTAGTATTTGACATTTCATGTCGTAAACTACTAAACAAACTTTATCGGACCAACTTTATTACTCCGAGATAATCATAGAACTGTTAAAATTTATCAAAAAATAATATAGTACAAACCTATATCCGGTACCCAAAAAGTGTCTGGCGGTAGAAAGAGTCCTCTGACGCCTCCATATTCACTTGCATTCCATTGGGCACTCGAGATGAAGTAGGTGTAAAATACCCACACTTTCACTGTCCAAGTACTGCTCTTTTCATCCACGTCAATTATTTGGAACACGTCAAGGTAGACATATACTGGGAGGTATGAACAAGAATACTAATGCATTTGTTATTTAAGTTTAATGCATACTCATTACGGACGAAGTCAATATTGATTTCTATCCAAAAATCCAAGATTTAGGACGTGAAAACTTACTTTTTTCTGTATTCCAGAAAATTATATATATATATATATATATATATATATATATATATATATATATATATATATATATATATATAAATGTTTTACTTGGTTTTTACGTCAGAAAGTTTCACAGTAGTCATGTTTGTTTGTCTCATCGGTTTTGTCAGAAATAAATGCTTGAATTCTCAGTGAAATTTATTGCTCAGCTTGTTGACAAACCTCATCTAACAATTTTGAGAGCCTTCTGTAAATATTATCAGAACAAATGTTGATCATCCACAGTCAATTCATTCAAAAATTCACGCACAGAGTTATAAATATACCAGTAAAAACTTTTGGTTTGATTAATTTTTATTGGAAACCAAATATGTCGATGATTTCCAACTTTTGAGCACCAAACAAGACTTTATCGACCACTTGCTATAATGGTTACTCCCGCTTTCGTCTCTCGAGAACGGTAATACTCTATAGAACACAGGCGAAACAAAAAATCGAGAACTTCTTGAGGAGGATTAGCCTCAGTTTAGCCTTATTGAGTTTTTGCGTTCACAGAAATAACGATAAAATTAACCGTTAATGTTTTGAATTTCGATAAAACATTTTCTTGGCTTTCCGTATTTCACAAATTTGCACAAAATCAGCGACAATGCGACAATTAACGAGCAAACTGCCATTCGTTGTCACTAATCTCGGCAGACAATTCTAGTAATAATAGCACTGCGAAAATTGGTGACTAATCCCCAAAATTAAGGGTTTAGATTAGAGTCGGCGAATAGATCAAAGGATACTTCTTGTAAGATCTTACCAGACAACCGTTGGAGATAGTCTGGGGAAAGTTAATTTATTAAAGTTTTTTTTAGTTCAATCTGTTTACCAAATGATACACTACATTTTTTATCGCTTATAAAAACTTACAGGCAAAAACAAGCTTTCCTCTAAGAGTGAGGAAAAAAGTTGCATTGATGTTATATGAATACTTTTATTTTCAATGCTTGTTTTAATATGAGAGTAGCCAATTTTTCAATTTCAGTTTGATGAGGGAAATAAATTGTTTTGAGTAAGTAGTTGTGCTAGAATAAGCACTCAGGTTGAAGCCCAGGCAAAAACTACCTTTGATTGACATTTAAGGAAAGTTGGCTCGAACAAACTAACCTGGGGCTGCAATGACTACTGTGCGTTCAAACTGCCTCTTATCAGATTTTCTAGCACTCGAAATGGTCTCTGTTCAGAAAGCTCTCTTCTTTCATGATCCAAAACATTCAGTTTCTTAACTGTATTATTATTTTAAAATCATGTGTTGCCTCATATATATAATTGTTTGAATAATATTCCTTGACATGGGAGTGAGGAAATTCTTGATATGTTCAACCGAAGCTGCAACAGTTGCTTCATGCGGACACCACTTCATATTGCGAGGTATTCTAGCAAAAAGCAGGCATCAATCCTTCAATATGCTGGGAGAAGTGGACGACACAATGTAGCTGAGCGATACAGCCACAAAAAGGAATAGAACTGAAAATCCTATTGGGTACAGGGCCATCTACAGCAATGCTTCCAACAGAGCCAAGCACAAAAAAAACTCACACAAACGCTCATATAAACGAATCGTTTGTAAACATCGTGAGTAAATAATATCTCGAGAGAAGAACACACAGAAACAACATAACAAATTCTGCAGAAAAACTAATAGGGAAGGAAGAAAGCGATGAATTCATTGCAGTTGATGGCTCTATTGAAGAACCAAGTTTAGAATTCTTTCACAAAACGGTGAAATTGATTGGTGTCCCAAGCCAATACCTAGTGGATTCCGTCGACAGTGCTACAGTAATCCCATTAGATGAGGCAATTACGGTGAAAAAAGTATCACCATGTAAAATTTTACTGAAATTCAGGAACAAAGGAGAAATTGAGCGGAAGTTAAATTCAGGAAATTTTGTTAAATCAATGCTTACAACAAAAAGCAACACTTAGGTCAGACCCCTATTCAACAAGTGAAATTGAAGTCATTGTCGTGGGAACTGAAAAGAAATCGATACTGAAACAGATCACTACAGTGTCTGGAACCACAACAAAAAATGGGGAAGTCGATACTTTTTATCGAACAAGTCTGTCAAACAATAGGAATAATTGTTTGACAGACTTTTTCATTACAAAATTAGATTTCCGTTGTTGGCAACAAGGAACGGGTTTGCATTAAACCTTTTGGTAGAAATCAACTTCAAGAAAAGTTATTCAGTAAAGCAAAAAAGAGTGTGAATTCCGATACACCTTCAACATAGCGTAGAAGCTGAAATGAAAAAAACTCAAAAAATTGAAGTAGAACAAATTTAAAAACGATAGCGATAATGAACAAAACGATGCACAAGTATAGGTTTCAAATGAAGCGTCTTGACTCAATCTTGAAGCATTATCAGAGAATGTAATACGAGACACGAGTTCTATTGATTTAAAAAGTGCATGCAGTCAACTCTCATTAGAGTCTCTCGTCAAACTCTCGTAAAAGTACGAGTAATCATAACAGTTTCAAAATCATCGGAGGCAGAGGTACAGGCACAATCAGATTTTTAACAAGTTTTTATGGCCTAATAAACATGCCCATAGAGTTGCAGAAAGCTACGGATACAACATTAATTGGAGTTCAGAACACACACACACAAACTACTGGAAGATATTTTAATAGCATCAGGCAGTTTCAAAAAAGAACACTTAGATCTGTTATACAACTGTCTACGTTTACACAAGAATAACTTTGCTAAAACTGCAAATTTGCTGATAATGAAACTGAAATGTTGGGATATCACATCTAAAAAATGATGTTGAACAAGCGTCCTATTAAATTTAAGCCAACTGGAAAGGAGAGAATAAAAATCGTTATTAGGCTCATTAATTGCCTAATTAAAACTCCCGATCTTGACATCTTCTGCTCCAAATTTAGGAATCATATCGGAAAAAAATTTGTGCAAAAATTTGCAAGAATTTGCAAAATTCACGTGGAAAAATACGCATCAGAAGGCATAAAGAAAGAATTAAATTCAATCGTCGCAAAAGCTTTTGAAAAAAAAGCACTTTACAGCAGTGAAAGTGAAATATTAGTAAAAAGCAATGCTTCAAAATAAGGACTTATTGCAAGCTTATAACAACGCCCTGAAGGTTCCTGGAGAACTATTGTGTACGCATCTTAAAAATTAATCCACTTCGAGTAGGATTCTGGTAGTAACAAGTAAGAACTATTTAAAATTTCATAGCCATACAACATTTTCAATATTTTTTCAAAATTTTAACTGATCATAAATCATTGCTTCCCAGGCTGAGGTGCCAGACGGAAGCAAGTATGTCCAGACCGTCCCAGACGGAAAGTACCTATGTTCAGACCGTACCAGACGAAAGTTGCCTATGTCCAGATTTTCGTGCGCTCGCCAGACTTTCGCGCGTTCATGTCCAGACTTTCTTGCGTTCATGTCCAGACTTTCGCGTGTTCAGGTCTAGACTTTCGTGCGTTCACCAGACTTTCGTGCGTTCAACCGATTTTTGTTCGTTCATGTCCAGACTTTGGTGCGTTCACCAGATTTTCGTGCGTTCAATCGATTTTAGTTCGTTCATGTCCAGATTTTCGTGCGTTCACCAGACTTTCGTGCGTTCAACCGATTATTGTTCGTTCATGTCCAGACTTTGGTGCGTTCACCAGATTTTCGTGCTTTCATGTTCAGACTTTCGTGCGTTTTTTGATGTTTCCAGACTATGTAATTTTGAACGCACGACGCCCCCCTCGTGCGTTCATCTTCGGTCTGGACATACTTGCTTCCGTCTGGGATCTCAACCTGGGTTACTTTCCGAAAAACAAAACACACATAAACAGACTTAAATAATGACTAGACATTTTAACACCATAATTAATACGGAAACACATAAATACGGAAAATGAATAGGACTAATTGGTTATTTTTCATGTTATCTGACAAACCCTTCCTTTCTCAAGTCACACTATGCCACCAATTTTATCGAAGCAACCAATGAATCACTATATTTTAGTCTGAATATAGTCAAACTTTCGTAGCAACCAAAGAATAAGTCTAATTTAGTCTTATACAGTCAAACTTTATTGACTCCCGCGTATAAAAAAATCATGTGGTAAAAATAGCAATTGTAGATTACAACTACAAAATGAAGACAGAATGCACAAGACTCAATTCTACGCGTAAATTGACCCAAAAAGGAAAAACTTTGACTCTCTGCAGCAACAAAAATGATGAAACAAATGATCAATTGAGGAACGTACAAGATGAATGAGCACAATTAAAGAAATCGAGGTTTTCCGAAACTTAAACGCAGAACAGTTGCAAACTTTATAGATTAATAATTCTAAACAAAAGCTTACAAACATATTAAATCATTGCAGTATTCTGCAGTCAAAACATCATTATCAAAGTTAAAATAGTAACCTGAGAAAAAATAGAGCAAATAAAAGGAAACACCTAGAAGCTGATCAAACCAAAAATGAGCAATCAACGCAATGAAGCCACAACAGAGCTGGGAATCAAGGTAAAGGCTACAAGTCGATGAGAAGTTCACCCGGTGCAACGATTCCTACTAATCTCACTAGGATTCCTGATTATCTTACTAAAACCCGCTTTTCCGTAATTTCCTGCTCGGAAAAAAAACTTTCACCCGCTTTTCCGTAATTTCCGGCTCGGAAAAATCGTTTACCCGCTTTTCCGCAATTTCCTGCTCGGAAAAAAATTTTTCGCCTGCTTTTCTCGCAAATCCTAGTAGGAAATATTACAATTTCTTTTTTTCCTGAATTTCCTGCTAGGAAAGTTTTTTCGCTTGTTTTTTTTCCGTTTTCTAATAGGATATGGGATATTTCCGAGTAGGAATTTTACCTCAACCAAGATAAAACTTGTAAACACTAAAAAAGTTCAGGTGACTAGAACTTCAGGTGAAGTTCAGGTGTAAAAGCACCTGAAATACACCTGAACTGTATTTCAGATAAATTTGCACCTGAACAAGTTCAGGTGTGGTTACCTGAAAACACCTTTTTTGTATTCAGCAGTAAAACAAAAAAAAATTAGCAGTAAACAAAGGCAATACAAATACAAACTTTATAAACGGAAACGACATATGGTCCTCATTTAGCTTCCATTTCTCTAAAGACTTTAAGAATCAGATTGATATTCTTTTTAAATCAAACTAATTCCATTTTCCATTATAAGCTCCGCTTCAAAACTCCGTAAGTCAAATTTTTAGGTAAGTAAGTCTAAAATTTAGGTACATGTTTCCGAAACTGGGCTCTCTACAGTTTTTAGTGGACAAAACAAACATTTATGAAACTATTTCCTGCGTTTGTTAAGTTTCGCAAAGTTACGGTTAAGTTTAATATAAAAGTTTCCCACTCTTCAGCTCTACTGATGTTTCTAGATCAAACAAGTAAATAAGGAACTGTTTCTCTACCCAACCGCTTTTTCGACGCTACAATGGATGCTAATTTTTTCCTATTTTTCCTACAGAGAATCCCGTTTGTCGTGCTACGAAACCTATTAACTTCCTGTTTTTCTTACAGAGATTCCTGTTTTTCCTATTAGGAATCTGCTCATTCCTGCTAAGAACCCAGTTAATTTTTAAACTTTCCTACTGAGATCTTGTTTTCGCCCATTTCTTATTAGGAATCTGACATTTCTCAATTTTCCTAGTGGGAAAAGTGAGAACTTGCACATACTTACCACCACCTACATTTCCTGATAATTGTCCTATTAGGATCCTGGTAGGATTTCTTCTATTCTTGCCGGGAACAAAACAGGAACTTGTCAAGAATTTTGGGATTCGTTTCGCCGGGCAGACAGCTAAAAGCCGCCAAAAACAAGACTGGACCTTCACGAAAGTTCTTCATCCAAATGCTCGGAGTCAAAAATGAGTTAAACAACATCTGAAGTCAGGAGAAAAAAGAGCAGGGGTTTGGATGCAGAAGTAGTAAACGTCTTGAAACAAAATATCATCATTAAGAAAGTCAAAGTCATCATAGAAGTACAAGATTGTGTTTCAAAAAATGACATGCACATATTACCACAATTCAACAAATTTTTCCATAGTGTTCAAGACCATTCATAAATGGTAGATGAATGTTTATGTTTGAGTAAAAATGTTGTAATATCAACAATTTTACGTTCAGTATTAATGGAATTGTTTTATACCGTTCATTCTTTCCCAGCTGCAATGATAGACATTGCAGACAAAGTATGGTGGCTGCATGCATAACTAAGAGCTTAAAAGAGCTTAAAACCAATATTAAAGAAATAAATTTAAAAACAATTAAGGTGTTTTGGAGCTAAACAAAGAAGTCCTGATAAGTTTCGCTGGACACGTGTTCGATGAACGGGAAAAGAAAACACTTCATTGTAGCAATTGATTTGTTTAAAAAATTGTTAATTCGAATGTGTGCAAAGGTTCAGCGGCAAATAATATTATTAAGTTCCTCAATGAGTTTATTCTTTTAAGTTAAGAAGTACCAAGATCAAAAAAACACATCAGGTCAGTGTAGTAGGTTTGTCGGAAAAAAACTTCTATAAAATATCTGAGAATACTTAAATATTGAATTGAAATTGGGCCCCAACATAAAACTCCACTGGTTTAGTGAAAATATTGTTTTGAGTTGTTCTCTGAAAACATTCTAAACTATACGATAAATGGAGTCAATATATTGAGATAAAATATTTTGGAAATAATTTGTAATGAAAATATTATTGATAAAAACAAGACTGAAAATTTTGTGCCATTCTTAGTTAGTTTCAGTTGACGGAGAGGAATGATTTTTGTTATGTCCATTTTAAAAAAAAATTCAGCTATATATAGTCCATTCCTGAAATAAAATCGGATTTGCGTGGGATCATGTGTGACGTGTGTTTTTTTTCTTTGATTATCAGGACGTAATCCGGGTCGAGGTTCGGCCTAAAAATAATTTAAGATTAGCGGTGAATAGCGGTGAAAAAAACCCGCCTCTTTTAGCGTTGATTGCTGTAAATTTTTGTAAGTTTTGCGGTTTTTAGCGGGGGGAAATGTTTTTTCACAGCATTCACCGAATTGCTAACAAGAGCAGATTACTAACAGATTATTAAACTATCTTACTTGGGTTCGAACCTCTCACCTCCGGCATGTCATCAACTTCTTATTCCACTACGCCATCTGTCACTTACTGCAAGCAAATTTCCTGTGAATTTAAGATAACGTTGAAATTGGGGGCGAATGTTTGAAAGATTTGCAATTTTAGCGGTGAATTTTTTTTCACCTCATTTTGCTAGTAGCGCTGAAATCTGTTTTGACCGCATTCTGCTGGTAGCGGTAAAAAATACTTTACCGCTTATTTTTTTTCAACGCTTCATCTCATTGAGCGCAAATCTTACACTTTTTATTCAAATTCACCGCAAATCTTACATCTAACGATTTTTAGCAGTGACACCTCGACCCTGGGAAATTAGGATTCACTTCTTCCCCTATTATCAATATAGACTTTAAGAAAAAATTAAACAATCCAGGGGGCTATTATTGAGCTAAACTACTTGGTCGAGATCATGCTTAAGGTGTATAGATATTTTTTCAAGTGTCTATACATAGTCTTTGATAGATGAAAATGTCAGCCCAACTCTTTTTATGGATCGTGCCTTGATGTTATCAATCGCTATTATAGTGAAAAAACCGTTTCCTTGTTCAATGGCGGGGTTCAGTGTTTTTGTGTCCATTTAACACACAGATTTCATTTCATAGGTCAATACAAGTTCTGATTACGCGTAACAAAACGTGATATAGCTAAAATATTGCCGAAAAAGTGTCGCAAGTCGAGTTATAAACTACTATTTTGCCATTTTCTGGCACTATTTTTGTGTTTTTTCTCTCCTTTATCATTTCGGGCTTGGGACCAACGGCTGCGGAGTTATACTTAACTAATTCACAGGAAAACCTATATAGCACATCAAAAAACCTGAAATTGTTGTTCTCCAAAACAAGCAAAATAAGAGTAACTATGAAAATAGGCGAAATAAAACAAAAGTAGTATAAAATAGCTAAAATTTAAGTTGCCAGGATTTTTCCCAGTCGAGTTAAAAAGGATCTCCTTTGAAAGAGGCAAGTGTTAGAATTAGTATCCCTGTGTTGTCCTTGATGGAAATCGGGGCTGAGTTTGTTGTTATTTTAGTTTTGAGGAACTGCAGCAATAATCTCTCGTGCTCGGTATCGTTTCCATTTGCCTCTATTTTTCCGATAACAAAAATTGCCAAAAAACAAACTGATAAAGCTTTACACAAGTTGTACATTTTTTTCGTTGGTAAAATTTGAGAATTAAAAACAAATTAAGAGTCGGTGGTTAATTTCAACAATTTCTGAGTTGCTAGGCTGAATTGTTTGCTTGAAGCAAATAACGCGAGTGGGGTAATTTTGCCACGTTTTATCAAAGCAGCTGATATATCCGGTGGTTAATTAAAAACTGTTCAATTATTCATCAGTTTGGTCCCGAGGAGCCACTGGAGTTGACGTATCAATGCGGAGGACGCGCTTTAAATAAAACGGAGTGAATTTAGATCAAAAGACCATATAGGCAACTAGTAGGCTAGCTGAATCACGTATACATATTTTGATTGATATCTTGAACCAACTAAAGTCACTTGCTATATTGCGAAATGTACTTTATCTGGGCAGTTGATGTTGATTTACACAAATATATTTTGAGCAGCCGATATTTCTTTGCTACTTATTCGGTTTGCAAAAGTAATGCGAACAAACTGCGGGGAGTCTAGAAAATTGAAAGAACTGTGTTATTATAGGACTGATTCTTGTTTTTTTCTTCTTTGAACTATGACCCTAAAAACAGAAAATAAAATAATCATAATCAGAAAAAGACAAAAGTTGCATCAATCGAAAACCCATATGCAAATTATAACGACGTGGGAAAAACGTTTTTTATCTTAGAAGCTCTTATGATTCAAAAAGTCTGCATTTCCCTAGAAGTTGCAGATGAAACAGTTTCAATAGAAATAAAAATGGAATAGGGGTTAATGTGATAGTTATGGCAAAAGAAAACTTCCGTTCCTTGGTCTTCATTCGTGACCCGGAAATTTATCCCTCATTCCTGGCCACAACTGTACTCGAATTCTATACCAGTACTGGGGAAAGTCTTCGAGCAGCTCTTCTTTTGAGGCCGATAAATTTTCGTAAAGAATCTTCTCTCTGTTGCTTCTACGAATTACATTGAACACGTTGGTTCAATTAGCCCTGAAAATAAATTACCTTTCAATTTTATTTTCTTAATTTAGAACAAAAAATATAATAATAAAGAGCATCCTTAATAAGCGTTTCGCGAACTAAAGTAGAGAGAGTCATCGAAAAAGCGAAATTTTCGAAATTTTCAGACTGTCGAGCCGTTGAGGTCTTGAAGAAAATTCGACAAAATAGCTGCGTTCAAATATTGTGTCAAATCTAGCAAGCTAAATTTCACACAATATATCTACGCTCTACCGACTCGCACCTATCGAAATGATTCCATTTGATTTATAACAGACTTTCAATCAATTGAGTTTAAAGCTTTCTATGTGTTCAGTATCTGTGGCTTCTGTTTCTTCTTTCCGACACTTTTTTCTTCTCTCAAACTCTTTGTTCAGGTTCGCTCCCCAGGTTGAGGTGCCATCCGGAAGTGACCTCTGATCAGACCAAGTCCAACGCACACGGTGTGTTCCCAGACCAAAATTACAGGGTCTGGGATTTGGTTCGAGCGCTATGATTCGAGGTCACTTCGGTCTGGGGATGGTATGATCAGAGGTCAATTCCGTGGACGTTAGTGTGCTCAGAGGCGGATTCAAGCGCACATTATTATGATGAGAAAACATTTTGAGCGCAATTGGTTCCGATCATATACTATTTCGAGCGGAAAATTTTTGTCGAAAGATATTGGCTCTGCTAATAGGGAACAAAAAGCAGCATTCTGATTTTTATTAGTACAATAGTACCAATATTATATAGCACCTCAACCTGGGTCTCCTTTACATTGTTGATAAAAAGTGGTGGTGTCTGTGTGGTTTTCCTCTGCAACTTTTCGCGCACAAATGATACACACAAATTTCAAATGTCAATTTCATTGTTAGAACTGTTTTGTGTCTGCGCTAATTTTTTTAATTATCTCTCTTGAAATTGTTTGCAAATCATTTTCTGGATGAAATGTCTGCACTGCTGTTTTTATATGGTGTTTCTTTCACTCATAAGGTCTTTTGATTTTAAGAGATCCTACCTAATTCTGAAGTTATGTAACTAATGAGCCAAAAATAGTTTGTTACTGACTAGCGTTGACCATTTAGTCGGACAATTCGGTCCATATTTCAACCATCGCTTTCAACAAATTAAATCTTGAGACATGTAAAATTGGCTCAAAATGTGACGGAAATGGTACCGAAAGAACCATTTTGTTGGCACCACAAAATTTTGTTGGCATTCCACAAAATCGCCCATATGTCCAGCTTGTGGAAACCTGCTTGCATGCTGAATTGTGGATGATGTCGATAAATTTTGTCACAATAATCCACGGTCTTCGACTGTCGTTTTCCAAGAAACACAAAATTGGGAATATTGTGACAAAATTTATATCTATATTCCACAAAATAAGTCACTTTTGTGGATTTTGTTTTAACATAGTTCAAGTTCCATTTAACAAGGGCGCTTTTCTGTAAAGTTGAAAAATATTTTCAATTTAAAAAAAAGTTGTTGAAAAAGAGTTCTGCATAATTCATCCGCAAAGTTATCAGCTGCGAGAAAACCAAAGTTCAGAATATTCTGCAATTTTATTTTCTGGATTAAGCACTTCTCTCTTATAATATGAACCATTTCTCAGAAAATCTTTTAAAAAATCAAATTGGCCCGAGTATATTGCGTTTGTACATCAGCAAACTCTCAAAACACTTATATAAAAATATCAACTCAGAAAAAGGTTGAGAAACAAAACAAGCTTCAAAAGAGGCTGTAAAATGTGAAAACCTGTTAGCAATTTTTAGAAAAGGCCGGATGGTAAAATTTATATTCAGATGAAACGGGCTAAAAATGATAATTTTTTGATATAAGTTGCAAACCCCGATTATAGCTCAGAGTAAATCAACGCTGAATCGTAATATTTTTTTCAAGTGTTTTTACTTGGGCCATAAGTTTTAAACAAAAACTGGCTGAAAAAAAATGTTTTACGGATCGCAAACATTTATTTTCCGCAAGAGAACTCGTACAAAAGATCCTATGAAGTAGGCTGAAAAAATAACATTTTAAGACAGTATGTTTTAACAAAAAAAAGATTAAAACATTAAAATCGCAAACAGAATTACATTTGAAGACGAACTAGTCGTGATTAAACATAGAGTTAAACATATTCAAACCAAATAACAAAAAGTTCTTTAGGTTATTCATGACTGTGCGTCATTGAACAAAAATTAAACTGATTACAACATAAATTTTGCCAAACTTTTTATTTCGAAACAAATTTTTGTTTAAATCTTAATTAATAACAAATAAAAACAAAGCTTTCAGAAGCTTAACTCATAAATTATATTTGCTAATTGTTTGTAGATTTAGAATTGTTCCTACGTTTTTTCGGGACTGTTTTGTCTGAACTGTTTTGCCTAGGACCCGCTACGTCATTGAAAACTCCATAAAAATTTATTGATTTGTACGTGTTATGATTCATAAAAGAATGGTTTGTAATTCAGATACGTAGCTCAAAAACATTTAAAATTCGAAAAAGGCACTAATTTTGAGAAATCATTTTGAAAAATTGGTGTAATTGAAATTTATCGGAGAAGTTGACCACCTGAGATGGCCAAAAGTTTCCTTCAGCGATGGTCGTTGTAAAATTTCTCAAGCTGTTTAGTGTTTTATTGTTCCGACTCATTTTAGTGGGGGCAGAACTATTTGCCCAAATAGATTTTTTGTTTTGTGAATTTTTGCCGATCGATATATTTATCGAACATCGATTTGAGATTGGTATCATTAAAAAGCTTGTCAAGCGTACAATTTCAAATTATAAAGATTTTTTAAATATCGCTTTTTTCCGAAGAGTTAGGGAGCTTTAGGTTTTGTTAAATTTTGTTTTTTTGTTAATATTTTGTATCTAAAGTTAAGATAAAATTGATATTGAAAGACAATGGTGATTTATCGAAGTGTTTGAATCAACTGTTCTGACTAAGTTTTACGCTAAATTTTTGAAAAATGGAGTTGTGCCTACTTTGCGCAATGTGTTCAGTTTGACCGGTAGCGCAAATTTTGACACTGCTGAGATAATCTTACTCATATTTGGGTTAACTGTACCTTCGATTCTCCAAAAATTTCGTTGGAAAAGCTTTATAGCTGTCTTTTGCTAATTTAAACCAATATTTAAAAAACTTGCGGAATTTATTTTTACGAAATTACTATTTCTGTTTGTCAAATAAACTATTACAGATTTTTCATAAGAATTGCTTTTTTAACAGCCCGGGAGCGAGAGTAAGGCCAGTTTTATCTTCATCGTTGATTTTTGCAATGAAAAAAGATTCGTACTATACTTTGGTTCTGTTATTTCTATAATGTTTTTCATACGAATTACAAGCAAGTGTCTTTTTAATTTTAAAGTTTAGCTATTATGTACAAACGCAATACACTTGGTCAGATTTTTTAAAAGATTTACTGTGAAATGGTTTGAATTATAAGAGAGAAGTGATTAATCTACAAAAAAAATTGCAGAATATTCTGAATTTCGGTTTCCTGGCAGCTGATAACTTTGCGGATGAATTACGCAGAACACTTTTTCAACAACATTTTTTTAATTGAAAGTATTTTTCAAGTTTACAAAAAAGCGCCCTTGTTAAACGGAACTTGAACTATGTAAACACAAAATCAACAAAATGACTTTTTTTGTGGAATATAGTTACAAATTAAACATGGTCCAGTGTTTCATTTGTAAATATATTCCACTTATGTTTAAATATGGTCCAGTGAAATTAAAAAATTTGTTTTTTAAAACAAAACTCATGTTACTGTTTTTGCCGACATTGTTTTGGTATTCGGGTTTTGCCAGAATTTTAGGTTCTTTTTTGTACTTTCATGACTGAATCTATTTAATCAAACGTCTAAACTGGTATTAAAAAGCTGTTAAAGAAAATAACTAAGGTCTTCAGTTGAAGCATAATTGTTTTTCGGTAATACAGTTCGACATGTTTGCAATAATTATCAATTATTTTTCATATACTGATTTTTTGGTCAAATAGACTGTTTCGGTAACAATTTAGTTATTTTAACTAAGAAGCTGCAAGAGAAAGAGCAGTTTTCGTCAAGTTGTGGAATTTTATGTTTCAAAATTTTTTTGATTGTAATGGCGCGTTATAAATTTGTTTTTGAAAAGCTCTTTGCCTATTAGTTTTATATTCTTAACATTTCAGACAACAAATGTTTCAATTCAAACCTCAATTATAGGCAGGTTAAGTTTACTTTACAAGATTTTTTTTGTCTTAACATCGTATCATTAAAAAACTTGTCAAGCGTACAATTTCAAATTATAAAGATTTTTTAAATATCGCTTTTTTCCGAAGAGTTAGGGAGCTTTAAGTTTTGTTAAATTTTGTTTTTTTTTAATATATTGTATCTAAAGTTAGGATAAAATTAATATTCAAAGACAATGGTGATTTAGCGAAGTGTTTGAACCAACTGTTCTGACTAAGTTTTACGCTACATTTTTGAAAAATGGAGTTGTGCCTACTTTGCGCAAGGTGTTCAGTTTGATCGGTAGCGCAAATATTGACACTGCTGAAATAATCTTACTTATATTTGGGTTAACTGTACCTTCGATTCCTCCAAAAATTTCATTGGAAAAGCATTATAGCTGTCTTTTGCTAATTTAAACCAATTTTTATAAAACTTGCGGAATTTATTTTTACGAAATTACTATTTCTGTTTGTCAAATAAACTATTACAGATTTTTCATAAAAATTGCTGTTTTAACAGCCCGGGAGCGAGAGTAAACCCAGTTTTATCTTCATCGTTGATTTTTGCAATGAAAAAAGATTCGTACTATACTTTGGTTCTGTTATTTCTAAAATGTTTTTCATACGAATTACAAGCAAGTGTCTTTTAATTTTAAAGTTTAGCTATTATGTACAAATGCAATACACTCGCGCAGATTTTTTAAAAGATTTACTGTGAAATGGTTTGAATTAAAAGAGAGAAGTGATTAATCTACAAAATAAAATTGCAGAACATTCTGAATTTTGATTTCCTGGCAGCTGATAACTTTGCGGATGAATTACGCCGAACACTTTCTCAACAACATTTTTTTAATTGAAAGTATTTTTCAACTTTACAAAAAAGCGCCCTTGTTAAACGGAACTTGATCTATGTTAACACAAAATCCACAAAATGACTTATTTTGTGGAATACAGTTACAAATTAAACATGGTCCAGTGTTTCATTTGTTAATATATTCCACTTATGTTTAAATATGGTCCAGTAAAATTAAAAAATATGTTTTTTAAAACAAAGCTCATGTTACTTTTTTTCCTACATTGTTTTGGTATTCCGGTTTTGCCAGCATTTTAAGTTCATTTTTGTAGTTTCATGACTGAATCTATTTAATCAAACGTCTAAACTGGCATTAAAGAAGCTGTTAAAGAAAATAACTAAGGTCTTCAGTTGAAGCATAGTTGTTTTTCGGTAATACAGTTCGACATGTTTCCAATAAGTATCATTTATTTTTCTTATACGGATTTTTTGGTCAAATAGACTGTTTCGATAACAATTTAGTTATTTTAACTTAGAAGCTGCAAGAGAAAGAGCAGTTTTCGTCAAGTTGTGGAATTTTATGCTCAAAACTTTTCTGATTGTAATGGCGCGTTATAAATTTGTTTTTGAAAAGCTCTTTGCCTATTAGTTTTACATTCTTAACATTTCAGACAACAATTATTTCAAATCAAACCTCAATTATAGGCAGGTTAAGTATAATTTACAAGATTTTTTTTGTCTTAACATCGTATCATTAAAAAGCTTGTCAAGCGTACAATTTCAAATTATAAAGATTTTTTAAATATCGCTTTTTTCCGAAGAGTTAGGGAGCTTTAAGTTTTGTTAAATTTTGTTTTTTTTTTAATATATTGTATCTAAAGTTATGATAAAATTGATATTCAAAGACAATGGTGATTTAGCGATGTGTTTGAACCAACTGTTCTGACTAAATTTTACGCTAAGTTTTTGAAAAATGGAGTTGTGCCTACTTTGCGCAATGTGTTCAGTTTGACCGGTAGCGCAAATATTGACACTGCTTAGATAATCTTACTCATATTTGGGTTAACTGTACCTTCGATTCTCCAAAAATTTCGTTGGAAAAGCATTATAGCTGTCTTTTGCTAATTTAAACCACTATTTATAAAACTTGCGGAATTTATTTTTACGAAATTACTATTTCTGTTTGTCAAATAAACTATTACAGATTTTTCATAAGAATTGCTTTTTTAACAGCCCGGGAGCGAGAGTAAGGCCAGTTTTATCTTCATCGTTGATTTTTGCAATGAAAAAAGATTCGTACTATACTTTGGTTCTGTTATTTCTAAAATGTTTTTCATACGAATTACAAGCAAGTGTCTTTTAATTTTAAAGTTTAGCTATTATGTACAAACGCAATACACTCGGGCAGATTTTTTAAAAGATTTATGGTTTGAATTATAAGAGAGAAGTGATTAATCTACAAAATAAAATTGCAGAATGTTCTGAATTTTGGTTTCATGGCAGCTGATAACTTTGCGGATGAATTACGCAGAACACTTTTTCAACAACAATTTTTTACTTGAAAGTATTTTTCAAGTTTACAAAAAAGCGCCCTTGTTAAACGGAACTTGATCTATGTTAACACAAAATCCACAAGATGACTTATTTTGTGGAATATAGTTACAAATTAAACATGGTCCAGTGTTTCATTTGTAAATATGTTTCACTTATGTTTAAATATGGTCCAGTGAAATTAAAAAATGTTTTTTAAAACAAAGCTCATGTTACTTTTTTTTCGACATTGTTTTGGTATTCGGGTTTTGCCAGCATTTTAAGTTCTTTTTTGTAGTTTCATGACTGAATCTATTTAATCAAACGTCTAAACTGGCATTAAAGAAGCTGTTAAAGAAAATAACTAAGGTCCTCAGTTGAAGCATAATTGTTTTTCGGTAATACAGTTCGACATGTTTCCAATAATTATCATTTATTTTTCATATACGGATTTTTTGGTCAAATAGACTGTTTCGGTAACAATTTAGTTATTTTAACTTAGAAGCTGCAAGAGAAAGAGCAGTTTTCGTCAAGTTGTGGAATTTTATGTTTCAAAATTTTTTTGATTGTAATGGCGAGTTATAAATTTGTTTTTGAAAAGCTCTTTGCCTATTAGTTTTACATTCTTAACATTTCAGACGACAAATATTTCAATTCAAACCTCAATTATAGGCAGGTTAAGTTTACTTTACAAGATTTTTTTTGTCTTAACATCGTATCATTAAAAAGCTTGTCAAGCGTACAATTTCAAATTATAAAGATTTTTTAAATATCGCTTTTTTCCGAAGAGTTAGGGAGCTTTAAGTTTTGTTAAATTTTGTTTTTTTTTAATATATTGTATCTAAAGTTAGGATATAATTAATATTCAAAGACAATGGTGATTTAGCGAAGTGTTTGAATCAACTGTTCTGACTAAGTTTTACGCTAAATTTTTGAAAAATTGAGTTGTGCCTACTTTGCGCAATGTGTTCAGTTTGACCGGTAGCGCAAATATTGACACTGCTGAGATAATCTTACTCATATTTGGGTTAACTGTACCTTCGATTCCTCCAAAAATTTCATTGGAAAAGCATTATAGCTGTCTTTTGCTAATTTAAACCAATTTTTATAAAACTTGCGGAATTTATTTTTACGAAATTACTATTTCTGTTTGTCAAATAAACTATTACAGATTTTTCATAAAAATTGCTTTTTTAACAGCCCGGGAGCGAGAGTAAGGCCAGTTTTATCTTCATCGTTGATTTTTGCAATGAAAAAAGATTCGTACTATACTTTGGTTCTGTTATTTCTAAAATGTTTTTCATACGAATTACAAGCAAGTGTCTTTTAATTTTAAAGTTTAGCTATTATGTACAAACGCAATACACTCGGGCAGATTTTTTAAAAGATTTATGGTTTGAATTATCAGAGAGAAGTGATTAATCTACAAAATAAAATTGCAGAATGTTCTGAATTTTGGTTTCCTGGCAGCTGATAACTTTGCGGATGAATTACGCAGAACACTTTTTCAACAACATTTTTTTAATTGAAAGTATTTTTCAAGTTTACAAAAAAGCGCCCTTGTTAAACGGAATTTGAACTATGTTAACACAAAATCCACAAAATGACTTATTTTGTGGAATATAGTTACAAATTAAACATGGTCCAGTGTTTCATTTGTAAATATATTTCACTTATGTTTAAATATGGTCCAGTGAAATTTAAAAATATGTTTTTTAAAACAAAGCTCATGTTACTTTTTTTCCGACACTGTTTTGGTATTCGGGTTTTGCCAGCATTTTAGGTTCTTTTTTGTAGTTTCATGACGAAGCTGTTAATGAAAATAACTGTTGTTTTTCGGTAATACAGTTCGACATGTTTCCAAGAATTATCATTTATTTTTCTTATACGGATTTTTTGGTCAAATAGACTGTTTCGATAACAATTTAGTTATTTTAACTTAGAAGCTGCAAGAGAAAGAGCAGCTTTCGTCAAGTTGTGGAATTTTATGTTTCAAAATTTTTCTGATTGTAATGGCGCGTTATAAATTTGTTTTTGAAAAGTTTTTTGCATATTAGTATTACATTCTTTACATTTCAGACAACAATTATTTCAAGTCAAACCTCAATTATAGGCAGGTTAAGTTTACTTTACAAGATTTTTTTTGTCTTAACATCGGTTGCGTAAAATTGCTCGAGAAATTTTGAGATCCGCATGTATCCGTTGTTAATTTGGTGTCTTTTGACCTAGTCGCATTTTTAGTCACAATAATGACGCATTTTCAGTTAGCATCCTAAGCGTTATTAAAAAAATCAGTTTGCATATTTTAAAGCTTACGCTTGTTGTGGCGTACGGATTAAATATTTTTTTTTGAAAAAAACAAACTTTGAGTTTTGCCATTTTGAGTCTTTTCTTGGTCGCGTTTCAACAAAAACGTTTCAAAAAAAGGGTCTTAATTTTTTTCAATTGAAGTTTAACTTAATCTTCAATACTGGGTTTTATTTAAATATTGGCTTTTTGGAATTGGTGCTACGCGTTTTCATAAGTTTCTAAAAAAATTTTGACATATTCCACATCTTGAGGTTCATTTCAGTCTCTCGTCTAATGATCACATTAATGGCATATTAATGGCAGGTTGAGCTTCGTTTTAATGGTGCTGAACTATACTTGGTATTTATATTGAAAAGATTGTGATTTTCGACATCGTTTTCTTGCATAATTGAATTGATTTTTTTAATTCTTGCCTGTATCTGTTCTTTATGTAGTCGTATGACATCCTTCATAATGACAGGTCTCAGTGGTTTTGTATGAAGGTATAGATGAAGCCATTGAATGACTTCAGTTGGCAGCTAATGGTTTTCGTGTCTTTGAGTTTAATTGCTTTAAAAAGTGTAAAAATTTTTTCTATGTTCATTTTTTTTCGTTTTTTGTCTACTTGTTAGTTATTCTCACTAAAGACAGGTCTCGAAATTTTCTAGTGAAATGCAGGTCATTTGGTTGAATTTTATTTGACAACTTACTCATAAACGTGGTTGATTGGTTTGGGAACATTGTGTACGAACGCGCATTACCAAGCCTCCTTGATGAATTTTAAAAGATAAATCAAAACTATCAGACGCGAGCCTTGTTTCAAAAAAAAAAACGAATGAGATTTGATCAAAGTACATTAATCAAATCTGATGAGATGTAAGCGTCATCTTATCGGATCTTGACCGGTTTGCTTTGAGGGCTAACATAGCAAATCTTTTCAGACTTCAAATTTAACATGGCAAATCTAAGAAAAAGCTTTGATCTTTTAATAAATTGAGTTCTTGGCTCGAGAACTCTCATTAATAATCGATTTTGTTTACTAATCCGTAGAATAAGTTTTCAATTTCTAACCCTCAGTTTTTTTTTATCTTGAAGATGAAATCGCAAAGTATTGTCCAAAGGTTTTTATCATAACGCTTCAATTAACCTCACGTTCAAGATCTTTTTTTGCATTCAGTCCCCCAAAAGATTAGTTTTTTTAATTGAATATACCAGTGGCTTCAGCAGCAGCCAGTTTTTGCGTTCTCTTCAGCAATCTGTCCCTTTTGTATGATTTACGTCGCTCAAATATTGTTCAACCCTTATGGACCTTAATGTTCACAAAAATTTAAATTCAGAGAAACTGCTTCTTTTCAGAAACTTTTCTTTTTAAGGTCTTAAAGAGGATATTAAATTCCTTTCATTATTTCGATACTCCAAAGCAGGATAAATTGTACGGTGATTGTGCATTTTGTGATTGTGCATTTTTGCATTTTATCCATGTAATAAATTGGCTTTAATCTCGGTTAGATTAAATTTTATATTTTAGATTCTCAGCCCCCCCCCGGATAATTTTTAACAATGCTAATGACATTTTGACTACGTTAATTTGTGTTAGCGCAAACAATATCTGATATTGTATGCGATCGAATTGTGTGCAATGCATCTCGTTTCCACAGATACGCTAGCATTATAGGCTCCTATTGTATTGCTCAGAAAACTTCTGGTACCTTTTATAGACAATTGATCTGAAAAAGGCCGTACTGATTTTAGCGGAATGTCAATTATTATTTTTAAACTAACAAAATAGATTCAAATACTTAAGAAATTTTTACAAAAAAAATTATTTTTCTAGTGGCTTCGGTTAAGATGACCGCACCAGTGTATTCCATTACGAGGCGAGTTTGATCATCATTTTTGTCTTCTGGACGTATTGGCTTGATTCTACTCTGGCGCAGAAGTTAGATCCACATGGATGGAAGGGTGCATTTAAATTAATGTCTCCACAGAATGCCCCAGTTGTCAGCCACCAGCCACTTTTGTATCTGGTGGATCCAGAGCATGTTGAACCTCCGCTGGCGTAGAAATCCAAGCCTTCCATTGTATCCTTGAATAAATTTCCAATCTGACTGGTCAACTCATCGCCTAAAATGGTCATCCAGTTTAGCTGGGGAAGCAGTTGACAAAACATTGTTGTTCCAACATTTTTTGCTTCAGAAGCGGGTAATGCCGAATCGTTCTTGCGCTCGAAACTGACAACACCGAACAAACCGAGCGTACCGACGCTTTCTTACGATTTAAACCAAATATACCGATGATTTCCTACACACTTTTTGTCTTTTTACGCCGTTCTTCTCAACCAGGGAAGTTGAGGTCGTGTTTCAAAACTATTGGGAAATTTTGTTTGTTCTTTTTCATTTTCAGCGTTCGGCTTCCTTACATTCCTGAACAGCCAATCAGTTCTACAAAGTTTTCTTTACAAATTTCTGTTTTTTTTAAAAAACTTCTAGAGTTTTTCCAATGAATAAACTTCAAATTGTCGCAATTCAGAAAAAAGTGTAATTTTTAATTGTTTAAAACAATTTTGGGCAAATCATAGGCAAACAACAAATAGAGCAAAGGACCCAAGACTGATCCCTGAGGAACACCTACATTAATTTCCAATTGATTCATTTGCCTTAATTCATGGAGATCAAATTTGTTCCTATCTGTGAGGAAAAAAGGAATCAGTTCAATCATTTTGCCTAGAAACCCCATTATCTTCAATTTTTTTCAAAAAAAAATGCATCATCAACCATATTAAACGCGTTTTAAAAGTCGAAGAGTCAGGAAAAGTTCATATTTTGCAAATAGGTTACCTTTCGCATCAATTACGTAACAGAAGTTTTAGCTAGTGTCATTTGAACGTTTTCGCCTAAGCCAAGTTAATCCGTAGAAAAAGTATTTGTTTTCTGTTTCGAAGAAATCAACCATTTTTGCGTTCAAAATTCTTTCAAGCACTTGATTAACAAATGAGAGAAAACAAAAAACTCAATAAATTCAGGGTCTTAAAAATTTCCATCTTTGAGCAGAGGAGTTGTTTCAGCAGTTTAAAGTCAAACCGGGAAAAACCATTCTTGCGTGCTCTTATTTTTCATTCTAGCCAAATGATAATAACGACTGATGGCGCAATTGTTATAATTCTGTTTTTAATCCCGTCATGAGCAGTTGAGTTTTTGTTATCTAAAGGGTTTTAGTAGCTTCAACAAACAAAAAAACTGTCTTTATTAAATGGTTTCCTGGCGCACTATTTTCCACGCTAGAGTTATCATTGCATTTTCCTACATTAAAAAAGTAATCGAATGTTTTATTATTCAAGTCTTTTGTTGATTGCGATTGTTGTCCCAAATATTTTTAGAAACATTAAATTTTTTTACTGGAGCTCAACATAAAGCCAGCGAATGATCGTAGTTTTGTATGTGAGCGGCTTGCACATGTTGTTTAACCAAAATTTGTATTTGTTTGCTACATTATTCAGGTTTATCAATACGATTAAGTACTAGCGATCTATGAGCACGATCTATTTTACTAAGGAAATTTTTCAAATGATTTGTCAACCAACAGTCCTTTAGCAATTTTTACCTTATAACTGGCCATTTTTTAATAAAAAAACTTGTAATACGATATAGCCTAATTCACACCAGGAACATTCCAGATCGTTTTCATCCATCTTGAATTATTTACGTGTGAGAAGATGAGAAATTTCAGTAATTTTGTTTTCATTTAATATTTTTTTTAAATTGCGGCCGCAAGCATTTTCACCGATTCGAGAAAAATTAATGGAGAACTGTTTTAACGGAAAACTCTTAATCTTTTGATAAGATTTTATGACATTTGCTTGCTAACTTGGCTATTCATGTGACTTTTTTCTTAGTTGAGATTGCTAGTTTTATTAAATATACATTTTTGGATAAAGCTAACAGAAGACATTTTTAGAAATAAAAAGAAGAATATTTTTTTTTAATTTTGAAGTCCTAGTTTTCTGAAATCTGTAATTCTTCAAGTTGATAATCTTCGGTGATACCGAATTTTGATTTTTCTGCAGCTGGTTATGTTTGAATAAATAACCGATATTTAAAACTTCCGTAAAAATTATTACACTTCCATTCTACCCTTATTAATCTCTCTATATTTCGAAACTGTTTCAGTAGTTAGTTTTTCCAGTTGATTAATGTGAAAAGCTTTCAGATGCATTGGAAAAGCATATATTTCAACAGATTGTGATGGCTGATTAAATTGAGAAACATTAAACTTATCGTCTGGAAGAAGACATGTCATCTAAATCATATTGTCTCGTCACGTAAACTAATTAAAGAAAAAGTTCTCCTGGTAAACTAGATTTAACAATTAGAAACCTGGTATAACTAACCAACTATTGGATAGTTAATATAGAAAACATTAGAAACAGCAGATCCTTAAAAGAAGAATAAATCTGAAATGATTTTCATATGAATCATTTGTTTTCAACGCCAATGTTTCATTGCAAATTTGTGAGATGCTTGAAATAAGAAACAAAGATGATAGATATTTTTAGAAGTAGAATAATTTGTCAACTCATTGCCTCTTTTCTCTAAATCCTGCTGTGCAGTTCCTTAACAAATTAATTCGATGTGTTAACTTGAAAAACTTTCCTGTTTGATTTGTTGGAAATAAAAGGAATCTGTCAAAAATTTTTTCCCGAGAAAATAAAACTGCCTACCCGCCCAATGCCATGTATGATCTCAGTTAAAGAGTGTGTTGTTATGGCACGTTAATTAATATATAAAGAATGGCAGGCGCACCTTTGGGGCGAGCGTTACATGCTCACTAAGCTTGGCGGATTAATAGAGATCAATCCGTTCTGATCTGTCGCTCTTACTTTTTTCAATTAATCGGTCGAATTTGCAAATCTCACTTAAATGCTTTGTGAATCACAAAAGTAGTCAAATTACTCAAGATAGATCGCACAGCTATTTCACACAGCAACTAACCATATCGCATAACCATAATCAGACTTTACCTATTGAGAACCGGTAAGTATTAGCGGCTCCAATTGCGAAATTAGAATACTCTGCGATTTTTGTCGATCCCGATATTTCCACCTCTATCCTCAACTTATATGAATTCTGCGACGTCAGACTGTGTAAAGTATCCAGTCCAAGCCAGAAACTTCCGTCTGGGGCGTCCCCAAATCCATCTTTATACTCATTTAGTGTCCGGTCGAAATTGGTATCGTCAACACGTTGTTGAATGACAATGTATCCATCATCTGTGATGTAGTTTTCAGGATTTTGTACTCCCAAGTCTGCCAAGAAGTTTCCTTCTGTAATTCCGTCAAGTTCATCCACAGTGCTCTATAAACATAATTAAACACCTCAGCAATTTGGTAGTAGCAGTAGTAGAAGTAGAAAACCATTCATTTCCCTTTTGAGGGACGTTAACAAAGCCAAAAAGACAAAGACTGATGGTTGATCGGATAAAATCATGATATACAAAAAGTACACACGAATTTTAACGGGAAAAACGCAAATACTAATTTTTTCGCAAAAATCGACCTGTCGCCAGAGTTTCAGGACATTTGATGTTTGTTTTATTCATTGGAGGGATTGTGCATCCCAGCTAGCTAAAACCTGACTAACTAATGTAGATCTATTTTCATCTGCGTTTTTAATGCACAAATGATGACAGATTGATGGAATATTTCAAGAGTTCTTTAAAATTTCTGTAACTTGACTTACCTCGACTTGATCTAATCTGTCTACCACATCTTTCAGCTGGTTCTCTTGGTCTGTCTGTTTAGTTGATATACCCTGTATTTGAGCGCCAAAGTCAGCTTGTTCCAGCTGAGACACTTTCCCCTCCACAGTGCCCAGATCTGTTCCAATTGTTGAAATGGAATCCGAGAGGTCACTCAGCTTCTGTGCATTGGACGAAGTGTTTGATTTCAGACCAGCAATTTCTGTGTTCACAATACTGAACTGCTCCTCAACGGACTTTTCAAGGTCGTCACTCTGGTCAATACATTTTTGTTTTTGAACCTATCTATGATTTTGGTATTGTCGGTTTTAGTTGAATGAAGTAAACTAAAGTACTTCAGTCTTCAATACTTATTAATATACTTTTTAGTATGCGTATGAAATTCGTGCTAAGTCATTGTCAATTTGTTGATGATTAACGTTAAAAACTTTGTTCGTCGTTTTTAAACAATGAGACTATTTGGCCTGCATCTTATAACTATAGATTAGAACAATAAAATAAGGATTTTCCCTCTACATATTTTCATTGTAAAACAAGTTTAACCTAATTTCCTGAATGACAATTTCTCGAATGACTTAAATTAATTATAAAATTTCAAAACATTTTTCTGCGTCGTCAAATGAGTTGTCAATGAGCTCTAAAACCATCAGCGATCCGATGAAATCAGAACACGAAAATCTTATTATCAACCGACTACGTTGTAAACAAAAACTGTGAACATCAAAAAGGACGAACTTTACATCAAACAAGTACAGCGCTTGAAGCTGAAGATTCCAATGTTTGCTTTAGCTCGTTTTTTGTTGTGGTTTTCTAGATATAAGAATGTTTCAAAGTTTACTAACAAGATTTGCCACGAGCTCACCTCAATTTGATCCAATCTCTCATTCAAATCTTTCAGCTCATTCTCTTGAGCCGTTTGTACATCTGTCACGTTTTGTATTTGTGTCCCAAAATCTGCACGCTCAAGCTGAACAACTTTCCCCTCTACTGAGCCTAAATCTGTCTCAATTGAACCAATGGTTACCGAGATATCACTCAACTTGCGTCCATTTTCCGAAGTGTTTGACTTCAAACTGCCAATTTCTGATGAAACCTCACTGAACTTCTCATCGACAGACTTTTCAAGGTCGTCGAGATCATTAGTGGCGCTCTCGGCATTCCGTCCAACTATCGTTACATTTCCTTCGAGTTGCGCGACTTCCTCTTGCACGAATTGAAGGCTATTAGTGTTTGTGTCGACACTGTTTCGAAGACTGATTAAATTACTTTGAATAGCAGTTACGGTATCTTTTGTTGCAGCTGAAACAAGATTGTTAGAATTTTGAATCGAAAATTACTACAGTGAGAAAGAAATAGTTTGAGCAGAAAAACTGAGAAAAAATCTATGTCTCCCTTTGCATGTATCTTTTTTTACTCTAGGTTTTGCCAATAACTAGAAAGTAAATTGAATAGTCGAAATTTTGTTCAAAACCTGGGGTCCAACTGTAATCCGGATAAGTATTTTTGTAACCAAACATATTTAGGCTAATGATAAACTTTCGACAGATAAAATCTAGGTAATTAGATTCTACTAAAAAACTCCAGGTGTTGACCAATCTTACTTATCGCAATACCAATTTTGCAAATTCCTGGCAGCATACCTGAAATTAGACAGTTTTCCAAAAAACACTCGATGTACACTGGTTTGTGATTCCATAATGAATAAAACACGCGCTCTATAGCGACTGGAATTTTTGTTTTGATTATGACCAGCAAACTCCCAATGAACCTCTTATGAGGAAGCAACTATTCTGAGGGCTTTATAGAAAAATAGTTTAATTGCATTATCTTTTCTGAATGCATTAGAAGCTCAGTTCGCCACCGTAAGTTCTGTAAAACTGAAGCTTCACAAGCTTTGAGGAGGTCATTTAGATTCAAAATGTTTTTCCTTTATTCAGTTTGGACATTTTATTCAACAGATAAGTGAAAATTTTAATGCAACCAATGTAAAATCTATTCTCAACATGAAGTGTGCGCCCCAAGCCAGCTCTGATCAGATTGCAACTTTTTTCATTGTTCAGATAATATAACTTTTTATTTACAAACAAATGGATCAAATTTTTGATTAACGTGTGACGGTGCAAATGTTTTTCGACAGACGCATGTTCGGCCCGCTAAATCAAAATTATTTGTGTTGAGACCCAGTTTCGCCCTCAATTGCGTGATCAAAATAGCGTATAGCACGTATGATTTTTGTAGCTATTGCTATCGTTTTTCTCGAATTATGTTCTAATTATGGAAAAAGTGCTTTCGCGTGAAATCAATTGTGAAATGGAATTTTCCTATGAAACAAACTGAGAAAAAGATGCCATTTTCTTTAACAGCATGAAATCGAGAGTACATTTCCTGATGGAATGAAACATTCAAAGGGTCAAAGAAAATTGCGTGCAAACTTTAAACAGAGAACTTGTTTCACTGGTAGATGAATCATTTAAACTGTGTCAACGAAAATTGAAATATGATCCGAGTGTTCGTCGTCAGTACAAAACTCGCGCGATCAACAAAGGAAAATGGCGCATAGAGAATTCAACAAACAAGTAGTGAAAACGGCACCGGTATTCTATGATGGTGTTACCAAGATTAAGAACTTCTCCTACTTTGTTGGCGCCACTAATGAAAAAATTTTTAGGCCATCAGAGCAACAGATATAATGAATAAAACTTGAAAAAATTATATTTGGGCAAACTTTCCGAAGTCAAGACAAATATTTTACAAGTTGGGACCAAAACTTTGTCCAAGCATCTTCCGATGTTGGGGAACAAACCTCTAAGTGACCAAAGCTATTAGCCCACGGCAAGGGTAATTGATAAGCAATCCTTGGACCCAGCGCACAGAAATACCTTATATTAGCACGTGCGGCTGTCAGCAGTTAAATTGATAAACGTTACTCTCACATGTCATAACTCGTTCAGATTTCGATCACATAGTCGCTTATTTGTAATCCCATGTCTTTTTGAGGCGATTAGTGTTGTCTTTGTATCGTCTTTGTTTTTTGTTCATTGAACAGTTGTTCAAGTATTTGACAGATACTGTTTAAATTTTGACTTAAACCACTTTACTCGATTAACTTATTAGCAGTCAGTGTATCTTCATTATAAATACTATAGTGTTCATTGTAATCAGAATGTTTACAGAATGCAACTTTATTTAATTGAAAAAGAGAGCTAACTGCTTTGTTGAACAAAATTCTGATTGCTTGCAACTGTGCATACAATTGCCTCTAGTCAGCGCCATGTGCTTCCCTCTACATCAAAATTGTATATATTGAGAGCCAGTTGTTCTTACAATTGTCTCATCCTATTAGCAAGAAGCACAGGTGATAGCTATAGCAATGCTACCACATAAACATTTTTCAGAATTTCACCTCCAAAAAACACAACCACACGAAAGTGGACTTAAAATTCGACTATTCCTCTTTTGTCCATATGTAACGACGCCTTTCCAAAATTACCTGTTGTACAATGTTATTTGATCACATATATATAGGCGGACTTGTGCTATTCAGTAACTGGAAATTCTTTTTTGATTACGACCGGCCAGCTTCAAATAAACCTCTGACCATAACGCAACTATATTGTGAGCTTTGTAGAATAATTGTTTTAATCAAAATTTTGTAATGAATATTGTTGAATCTTAGAACAACATCGTAATTTTTGTGATGTGCCGGTTTTTTTACTCCCTTCGAAGTGTTCATTTATTTTCGCAGTTTGTTTTAACTTATTCATTTTCGACATTTTGTTAAACACTTAAGTGAGATTTTTAATGCAAGTCATATAGGTCCTAATCCCAATTCCCAATAGAAAAATAATGCGCGCCAAGCCGAATCTGACTTGCATCGTGCACATCAAGTAAATACAGAACGAAATAGGGCATGATCAGACCAACTTGAGTCCCGCTTGGGTTGGATGTATCAAACTCACTTGGGTCGCACATTTGGTTGCCGAAGCAGCCAGGGAAACTCCAGTCCCGCACTGTTGTATCCAAACAGACAATTTAACTCTTGAGTAGCAATGAACATTGGTAAAGTTTGGAAAAAATAATGTTTCCGCAAAAACGACCTCATATTTATTAAATTCTGCAATGAAATATCATTCATTCCAAAAAAAGGAAAAAAGCCAAACAGCACAGCAGTTACCAGACTTTATTTTTTTTGTAGACTTTGATGTTGACAAAAAATGGTATTCATCTTCATATGACAGTTAATTCGAGGTTTAGTTAACTCTCTTTTTCTGGTGAACAATCGTTTTCTCCGTCGGAATTTTGCTTCAAAAAAACGCGTTTCAGACTATTATTGGCCCGTTGAAACACTATGAAGGTCTTTATTCAGACTGTCTTGATTGCTGGCACCAATATTGAAAAGAAGCATGAGCACTCACTCGCACAGAAAAAGAGTAATTTCAAAAGACAAAGTATATAGGAAAACTTGAAAAAATCAAAACTGAAAAATTTAAAATTTGTCACTGAATAAATGAAGATCAAAAATTTTAGTCTAAACAAACCATGGACCCAACGACAAGAAATGTTTCGTATATACCAGTGTGGCCATTTGCAGTTAAACTGCTAAATTCAAATGGAAAATTTGTTAATTTGTTTATTTTTCCCCCTAAAATTTCATATATGATTAATATCATATTACTTAATTTGAGGCAATTAGTGTTACCTATGTATCATCCTTGCCGGTTTTCTTGTAGTTTGTTGAAATTTGCGGAGTAAATCTTGATTTAAATTACTTAAATTGTTTGACCAACCAATGATCACTGAATTTAACATTATAGATAGTTTATATGTCACTCTTTTTCTAAATCTAAAATTTTATGTAGTGCAACCTTTTGTATTTAGCGCCAAAGAATTTTTGAAAAGAGCGATTGGCTTTCGTTTGATTATATTTTGAATCAGAATCATCAACAGTATTCTTTTCATTAAATTTGATAGATCTTAAAACCGGAAAACTTGTAAGTAAGTCGAGTTTTTTTTTGCAAAAAGCAGGCAACAAAAAAACAATGAATGAATCCTTACAAACATCATTACGATATCGAACAAAATTTGTGATAGCTTAGGATAATCTTAATTTCAGTATATAAAAGTTACAGTCCTTCAAATAATGGGGATGCTAATATCTTCAACGACATTGATTTCCATTGGAAACAAGGTGATTGACCAGGCCGGCGGGAAAAACGCGAGTGCCAGGCAGGGAAGAAAGGGTTCAGCTGCATCTTCTGAAGTTTTTTATCAGCCACAGAATCAATGATTACTAATGCCAAAATGATCAAGCTGAGCACCAAGCAAATGCTTTTGGAGCTCAACTTGACAACAATCGGCCGGAAAGGTCGAGAGTTTTGAGAACGTTTTTGGGAAGAAAAACAGTACCTTGTATATTATAGTCATCAAAATATCGGAGGAAAAATTGTTTTTTTTTTGCAAAATAGAGACTTTATTCCAGTGAATTCCTCATCGAAGAAGACAAAAAGACGAGTAGTTCGTTCAGAGTAAAGAATACAAAAATTCCTCTGCTGGCGAGATAATGACAAAAAATTTTTCAAACATTCTCAACCCAAAACTTAAATATTTTCAGACTTGATCAGAGCAATCGAGTTATTTGAGGAATCAAAAAAAGAAAAACAAGAGCTTGAATTATTTAACGTTCAAATTTCAACCTCAGTGCAGATGGAAACAAGAAAAGAAAGTGTGTTTTAGGAAGCTACAGTCCCATCCACAATGAAAAATTTTTACGGATAAGTGACGCAATAAAAAGCAAATTCATAGAACTGAACCGTGAGAAATTTCATTTTCCATTAGATCCTATTGTCAGTCTTGAACGAGTTGAACATAACTTCTTTAAGTTTTAAGTTACAAGAAAAAAATACAGAGTCAATTGTGGAACCGCATGTCAGTAATGGTAGCCGAGCGAATTTCTGTTTGCAATAACGAGTCAATATATATATATATATATATATATATATATATATATATATATATATATGAATTATGAATATTAGAAGAAACTTCTGTTTCAGAAAAGGGACATCAAAAAGTTTAAAAACTACACTTGTAGCAAAAGAGCTGCTGAAGCTGCATCAAAAAATTCTTCGCTTTATATTCAGCAGCAATTGGTTGCGAATCAGCTGTAACAAATTATCGTTACCAAACAAGATAGAATGCTGTTCAAAGAGAACAAAAAAACTGCCGCATAATCTCTTTCAGGCAATTCAGGTTTTTAAAGAATATTAGGAAACAGATTGAATCAACACAAAAAGGAGTTAACAACTGATCTGTATTGTGTTGTGTTTAGACAGAAAAAACTGCCAGTAACAGGAAACCAGAAATACGAAATATTAAGCAATCTGGCCGTCTTCACAACTTCAAGGAACCTTGCAAAGAAAACTGAAGAAGTTGCTGCCAGTAAATTGTACCCAAAGTATGTTGAGAGTTTAAAGCAACAGAACTTTCTTTGAGAGAAGATGAAGGTAGCTTTAATGCGAAGAAGAGGGCTTGAGTTATTTCTCAGATATTTAATATAATAAGCTTGCTTAGCTACATATCCGAACTTTCAGTCAATGAAAGAATTGATTCTTCGCTCAAAAAGTTTCTCCTGCAATTGAAAATGAGGAGAATGAGCTGTCCATTGGTGGTGGTGACGTCAAAATACTTTTTCCTCAGAATGGAATACGAAGTGGTCTGGTCAATATATCACGCATAAAATATCAAAGGCTAGGACAAACGAAAAAACTTTTTAATATTATAAGGAGTCTCCATCTTCCAATTGCTTTCAATCCACGCAGAAATGCATAAAAGTTTTAATTATAGAAAAAAACCGCTTAATTTTGTTTGAAAAGATGAACTCGAAATCATATATCTCAATGGAATAAAAGATCTGAATCATCAACAAAGAGCGTGCAAAATGCAAGAATACCTTTTTTGGATGGTGGTTGACTCAGTGAAATTGTGTGATTAAAAAGACTCGGTAATTTAATCCGAGTCTTCTACGGCACCAATGGTGTCGTGCGATCAGCAAGTGTGAAATGGCCTAAGTTATATTCACCACAAAATAATTAATTCGGCGCCAGTATTCTATGATGGTGTTACCGGGATCAAAAATTTTATTAACCAGGTTGCCGTCACAGCTGGAAAGACGCTTGGGCCTTCAGAACAACAGGCATAAAAAGAGAAATTTGAATTTATGATTTGAACAGTCGTTCAAAAGTCAAGACCGAAAATTTCATGTTCGGACCTAAAATTGTCCATAGCTCCAACCCCATTTTCGGGAGCAAAATTTCTGAATGACTAAAGCTATTGACTCACTGTAAGGATAATTGCTAAGCAGTCCATGAACCAAAAGAACAGACTTGCGTTTTAGTCACACGTATGGCTATTAGCATTTAAAATGTTTTAATCTTTGTTAAATTTCTTAACTTGCGATCAATTTGATCACTTAGTTGTTATTTATGATCAAATAAGATTTTGAGTCAATTAGTTTTACATATGTTTCAAAAATGTTGATGTCATGAAAGGATAATTTTCAGTTAATTGAAATTTTAGTGACCAAAATCAGTGTGCATCATTAATGAGAGATCAGTTTATCTTACATTATGAAGAATAATTAGAATTTGGTTGGTTTTAACGAACTGTTATATGCCGTGAAACCCTTTTGTATATAGGGCCATAAGGAAATATGAAAAAGAGCATTTGACTTAATCTGGACTAAAAGTGCGTTCTTATTCACATTTTAGTTTTTTTTTGTTATTTTGTTGCTAGAGCTTAAATTTGCAAAAGTTTCTACGGAAGTTTGTTTTTCTTACAGGAAGGTAGCTGCAGAAGTAGCGTTATTTGAAAACTTAGAAACGTCAGTTCGAGATATTACTGTACGCGATTTAACACTTCGGATTTTCTTATTTTCAATCAAATTAAAGTAACTTTCTCTAAACAAATCAGCCACTAAAAGATTTGACGAGGTTTTTAGTCATTTGAAAATGAAGCTAAAGATGAAGATGGCGTAAAACTCGACAAACAGGCTGTGAACATGCGTTTCGTTGACACTCTTGAGCAGCCGCACCAAATACCATACCACCAAAATTATCTTGACTCTAATGCTTACTTTGATAAGATTATGCAGACTTTAGACGGAGTGTGATCAGAATGTTCATACTGTAGGTTGTTGTGCAAGAATTCTTGGAGCGGTCGTGGTTTACCCGGCGTTGGCAAGCTATCTGTAGGTCTGATGAGAGCTGTCTCTGGTGCCGCACCTCATCAATGGTCATATCGAGTATTTTACAAAACAGAATTTCTTCAAAACTGCTTATATAAGCATACAACAATACTTTATTCTATCATGTGCGTTTCAAAACTAATATGACCTCGACAATTAGATTTCCTTAAATTCTGGTTGAAAATTTTGCTTCTGGACTTTTCCTCGGCCCAGTTATCTGCATCTGAACTTCAATTTGACCTAAAATTTTGCTTCTGCAACATTGCTGGACTCAACCTAACCTCGCTTGACTTTAGTTCGACTTAAAATATTCAAATCCAAAATTTAGTTCAAGCTATTGTCAAATCATTAGTATGCATTTCTGCCTCAAAGTTTTACGTGCTATTTTATTGCTCACTATTGCTTTTAACGCAGTCAGAATGCAAGCTCTTTCTTTTTTTTAAGATTCACAAGAACCACCATTATATAAAGAATCGGCATTGTTTTGATAATGAACTTTTTCGGAGAAAAAAGCTAATTAATGCCACTTTTTCCTCATAGCTAATGGAAGAAAGACTGCTTCTATAAAACTAACTAGTTTTATTCAATCAACTGATTTCGCAATATAGTCCAGCTGATGTAACTGCTTTATCTTAAAAATCGCAACACAGTCTGTCCACAGTTTTTCCGCTGTGTACTAATTCGGACTGCAGTGGTGAATTGCTTTGTTGTCTTGCTCCGATGCTGCTTTTGTTTATGAGGAAGCAGAAAAAGATTTCCCGAGTTGCTAAAAAAACCAGACTCATGAGAACAATTTTGCTGAAACCATGAGAACACTATGCTCGACCGCTGAATTTATCTTGACCGGACTACTAAAAAGTTAATTCTGGACCCATGAAATGATGCAAAATGCCTTTTAAAAGACTTTTACTGAACCATGAAAATACTTTTGCTCGACTTTAATAGAGTGCTCGACTGTGTTATTTCAGTCAATATTGACCACCCTCCCACTAGATACCATGACTCTTTTCTTAAATCGGGGTCTAAACCTGGGTTGTCCTGGCCCGTGCACATGTTACATCTCACCTAAATCGGCTTTTATCTCTGTTAAGTTGTTTCTCATTATGACCAAGCTTTCCTCCAAATCTGTCATTCTATCATCTGATACGTTTACATTGCCATTTCCGCCAACAACTTGATCGTCATCATTCTCATCATCTCCAGGGTTTTCAGGGTCAACATTAGTCGGGACAGATACTTTTTGCTGTTGGCTTTTTAGCTCAACAATCTCACCTTCTGAGGAATCCAGTTGTAAAGGTGTAAAACACTCTTTCGGACACAGTTCAATTCATCGTTCAAATCGATATAAAGCAACGCATAAGACAACGTATATAAGCATTATTAACGTATTAAGATTACGACGATCATAGCAACAAGTGGTTTTTTAGACGGCAATTTTTGATGCTCATTTGGCCGGTATTTTGTCTAATAACGCATTAGTTCAATGCCAGTCACCATTTTGTACCAATGAATTCAAAAAGCCGAAAAATATTGAGCCGAATCATGTCTTATTTGATAGGTCTTATGATTAGATTTACTTGAAATTATGTTAATTGCACTTTTTCCGAGCTTTGTAGGTAAATTGGAACGATTTCTATGCGTATTTAAATACTCGATTCTGATTGGCCAAGAAAAATGACGCATTTTGGTATATTACTCGTTTTACTTAGTAACATCCTCCGGCCCAGAAGAAGATGTTGGGAGAATCGGTACTAATTTTACAAGCGGGCGAACGAGCGATCCGGAGGACGTGCGCAATACGGCGGAGCGTGCGACGCTGTCGGAACCGTAACGAAGTTCAGTGATCCGAGCAGTGGGGTAGTAACCCCTTGGGTTGGTCTCTTCAATTACCCAAACCAAATCACCGGTCTTAAGGTGATGCTCGGCAGGCGTCTGCCACTTGGAACGTCGGTTCAGCGCCGGTACGTATTCTTTGATCCAACGAGACCAAATAGCGTTAGCGTAAGACTGCGCGCGGGCGTAACGTTTACGGTGATCAAACTCATCTACGCCAATGATGGACGGGAGACTACGTGCTTGGTTACCGAGGAGAAAGTGATTAGGTGTTAATGCTCCTAGGTTGGACGGGTCGGCGCTTACGGGCGTTAGCGGACGCGAATTAAGTGCATGTTCGACCAGACAAAAAGTGGTATTTAAAACCTCATCTGTGAGGCGACGTGTTCCAAGGATTGTGTAAAGTACGCGCTTAAAACTACGTACTAGCCTCTCCCAGATGCCACCCTGGTGTGGCGCACTGGGCGGGTTGAACCTCCACTTGATGCCTTTGTGGGCAAGTTCTACAGCGATGTTGATGGTGTTCCACTTTTCGATGTTCTCGCGTAGTTCTTTTTCCGCGCCAACAAAGTTAGTGCCATTGTCTGACCAAATAATGGCTGGTGTACCCCGACGGGAGACGAACCGCTCCACGCCCATTACACACGAACTGGCGTCCATGGACGGAACGATTTCAACATGAACGGCACGAGTAGTTAAGCATGTGAAGAGGAAACCCCACCTCTTCTCGGTAGTTCTACGTACAGTAACGTAAAACGGGCCAAAGTAGTCGACTCCGGTGTTCGTGAAGGGAGGAGACTGGTATGCAAGTCTTTCTACTGGGAGATCAGCCATGATGGGTTGAATAGTGGCAGCGCGGAACATCCTGCACGTAAGGCAGTTAGATTTAATGGAACGTAGTGAGGAACGTAATTTAAGGATAGTATAACGTTCTTGTACTTTTGCCCGCAGGTAATCAATACCTTGATGATGATGTTTGACGTGCGTGTGCCTGAGGAACAACTTTACAAACGCATGGCGTGCGTCCAGAACGATAGGATGTTTTACATCAAAGTCAACTTCGACCAACCGCTTGATGCGGCCTGCCGATCGGATTAGACGATTTGGCCCAATAAAGGGAGAAAACGGGGCAATACGGCTACTCCGTTTAACGGGTTTGTTTTCGAGAAGATCTTTTCTCTCTGCATTGAATGACTCCCCTTGCACAAGATACTGGAGATGACGCTCGGCTTTGTCAAGCTCCGTGGGGTCTATGATGCTACCATCGACATTACGGTAGCATTCGTGAGAAGGTAACAAGCGGAGTACGTACGCTGTTATCCGTAGCAACTTCTGATAAGAACTGTACTTATCGAAGGGAATTAGTTGCGGGGGCGGTTCTTTAGTTGGCTTGGTTACAGATGCGGCCAATGATGTATTTGTTTCATCAGTTTCCTTTGTTACTATACCGAGTTTGATGTTATTAACTACTTCAGTGCTTGGTTCGAATGGGAATTGCTTGGTTCTTAAGAAATCTGGACCTCTCACCCAGCTACTTGATTGCAAAACCTCAGCGGACATACCGCGAGTGCCAGCATCTGCCGGATTATCGCTTGAGGCAACGTGATTCCATTCGTCAACGCTAGTGTGTTCTAAGATTTCGCAAACACGGTTTGCAACAAATATTGGCTGCTTGCTTGTGGAGTTGAGCCACTGCAAGACAGTAGTGCTGTCGGTCCACATATAAACTTTGTTGACATGCACAGTAAGGGCTCGACAGATATCTTGTTTCAACCGAGCGGCCAGTAAAGCAGCTTGCAGCTCTAGCTTTGGAATTGTCATCACTTTCATAGGTGCTACACGAGCTTTACCCAGGACAAATGCAAGCTCTGTTTTTGGCCCACTAGAAGTGTTTACTTGAGCTCGGAGAAATGCAACAGCGCTGAAGACCTCTTGGGAACTATCGCCAAACATGTGTAGTTCCAGGTGTTTAAAGCTTCCCGAAAAGTAGCTCCTCGGTATCGTGATTTCTGCAAGCTTGGGTAGTTCTACACTCCATTCGAGGAACCTTTCAACAGTGTCTTTTGGTAATTCTTCATCCCAGTGCTGCCCGCTGACACGCCAGATGTCCTTTAGTAACAATCGGGCACCAACAGTAAATGGTGCCACTAGGCCGATGAGATCAAACACCTTAGACACTAGGCTCAATACCAAGCGTTGTGTTAAAGACTTAGTTACTGTACTGGAGGTACCCCGACTCACAACTAGAGTATCATTGTTGTGATCCCATTTCAACCCAAGCACGTGCGAAGAATCCTCCTTAGATGAGGCAATTACTTTTGGTTCAGTAGACTGAGTTGACCCATCAATTCGATCAGCCAGATTTGGTACATTGCTTACAAACTTAGTAAGCTTGAACCCACCTAGATGGAGAAGATGTACCAACTCCTTCGATCTTTTGAGAGCCCTCTCAGGTGACTCCACCGAATCCAAGTAATCGTCCATGTAGAAGTTTTCTAGGACGGCTTTGGTTGCTTCCGGGTACTGATTAACATTGTCTCGGGCCGTGCGTTGCAGTGCATAGTTAGCGCATGTGGGCGAGTCTTTAGCCCCGAATATATGGCGCGTGTATTGATACACTACAACATTTGTTGTGGGGTCCTCCCGCCACAAAAAACGCAGTGATGGCTGGTCCCAATCAGGGACACCCACTTGGAGGAACATACCCTCGATATCTGCGGACACGGCAAACTGATGTTGACGGAACCTAAGTAGTACGTGGATTAGGTTTTGGAGCAGGTCGGGGCCAGTGAGCAAAGATTTATTCAAAGAAGTACCGTGGAACCTTGCTGCACCATTTAATACCCTACGCACTTTCCCCGGTTTGTTCGGATTGATTACGGGATGATGTGGTAGGTACCATTCTCTATCCGACCGCTGCTCGACCTTGTGAGCATCAGGGACTGTGATCAAGTAACCTTTTTCCAAGTCTTCACGGATGGTATTAGCATAAGTTTCTTTCAATGATGTATCTCTCGATAGCCGCTTTTCGAGAGACTTGAGCTGTACCAGTGACGAAAAGTAGTTATTCGGGAGCTGGGTGTTGTCATCAGCCCATAACATACCGACATCGTATCTTTGGCCGTTATGGAAGGTTGTTGTTTCAAGTATTTCCTGCGCGCGAGCATCCGCTGCGGATCTTGGGTCAACTTGCTTGAACGCGCCGTACGATTCCATATCATACCAAGATTTAACCAGACAAGCTAATTCAAAATCCTGTTCAATATTGGCTTTGAAACACGTGGAGACTAAACTTGAGCTTGACGGGAGTGGGCCACTTAAAACCCAACCTATGGGCAAGCGGACAGCGAATGGTGAGCACTTTTCGTCGGCTGAAAAATACTCTAACGGGCGGATGGCATGGTAGACATCCTGTCCAAGTATCATCTCAATTTCTCCATAGCTATATCTTACTGGATCTAGAACTGCCAAATGTGGGTACGTTTCTTGCATGGACTTCACGTCAATGATGTCGGAACCTACGTTTAATGTTTCCCTCACGTAGGGACGTACAGTAAATGCTTCGAAGTCTTGATCTTTGTGAGGTGTCACAGTCAATTGAACCACCTTTGTGTCTATGAGTTCTTCCGTGTTTATACCCTTGACGGTCAGTTTTAATGCGGTACCCTGCAAACCGAGTCTAGCTGCGAGACTATCGGACACCCAAGAGTTACTGCAAGCGGTATCGCATAAAACCAACGCCGTAGTACTAAGACCAGAAGAATTAGTAAGTTTCAGTTCCGTGACCTGAAGGAGGCCTTTGACACCCGTCACGGAAGACAAAGTGGTTGTTTTGCTTGGTTGCTGTTGACCAGTAGGTGGCCTACTTGTACCTGCCTTCGACTTCGAAGTATCGATGTTGTTGTTTGTTGAGGGTTTAGCTGGAAAAACCCTTTCAGCTCCATGAAGTAAGGTGTTATGGGAGCTGTTGCAACCATCTTTCCTACACTTACGGGGACTTGGTCATTGCCTAAACATGTGTTTATCACGCAAACAAGAGAAACAGAGCTTTGCCTCAGCCACGACCTTGGCTCTCTGTGTGGGAGTCTTTTCCTTGAAGACACGGCATTCCCACAACCGGTGGCTGCCTTTGCATACAATGCAACTAGGGATTGATGTTGACGGAGATCTCTGTTGCGGCTTCTGTTGCGTATTTGCAGCAAATGCCTTTGAAGCGACTTTTGATCTGGTTACTGAGTTGTTGGTATCCTCAGTCCTTGCTTTAAGTGCGGTATTCTTCATTAAATCGTGCGCTTCGGCCTTCTCTTTCAACCAATCGTTGAAATCAAGAAGAGTAGGTTTCACCCAATGCTTTTTGACCGTGAAGAGTGACCATGACTCCTTCATATTGGGTGGTAGCTTCTGTACGGCGGTGTTGAGAAGCGCAGCACTCTTTAAATCCGAATCGTATGACAGCGATTTAAATACCCCGACAAGACTTGAAATGCACCCCGAGTAGTTAATGATGTTATCGCTATTGTGCATCTTCAATGGTGGAAAGCTGTTGAGTTTGTCCAAATATGCACTTACGACCGCCTGTGGTTGGCCAAATTTACGTTCTAAGGTCCTCAGTGCGTCTTTGTACATTGCGCCGCAGTAGGCGAACTCAGCTATAGCTGTTTTGGCTTTACCTGTTACGAGGGTCTTAAGGTATGTCAATTTTACATCATCAGTTAAGGACTGAGAGTCAATTGCGCTTTTAAACTGACCATACCATTCGTGCCACTGTAGAGGATCCCCACTGTATTGTGACAACTTCCATTCGGGTAGTGGGTCATTCCTCTTGCTAGATAGGGCGTCAGTGAGTGCCTTAATCAAGCTTGCATTTTCAGATGCTGGCGCTGGAGGCGTGGGATGCGGTGGGCCACCCCAACACAATGGTATCGGAGCAGTATGCCCGTATGTTGGATGTATAACCGGCGTGACGAATGGTGGCGCGATGTTAGTAGTTGTACTAAAGGGGTTAACAGGGATGCTACAGTTAGCTGCGTAGTTGCTATTTGGATTATGTTGTGTACTCATTTGCAAGATGGGATGGCTGATGGTGGGGTTAGCTGTGCTTGGGGGTAGGTTCTGTTGAACGTTTTTGAAGATGGTAGCGTTATTTGTCGCCTGGTTTACATTTGGGGGCTTATCCTGAGGAAAACTCCACAAATTTAAATCGGGGTTACGGTTCAGGGGAAGTTTGGGTGCGGTAGGGCATGGTACCAGGCGGGTTTGAGGTGAATGGACAATGTTTTGTTGTGGAATGTTGGGGACGGGTAAGTATGCTGTTGCGCTCGCTGGAATGGGCGACGGAACCATGGGAGGCTGAGGATTATATAATTGTTGAGGCGGGAATACAGGAGGCGGGTTCACGAGTGGGTTTAGAAGTGGAGGGACCTTATGCGGGGAATGGGCAATAGGGACTTGTGTTCGGTGTGGAATGTTACTTTGAGTTAGATTCTGTTGTTGTTGAACATGAGGCATTGACATATGTAATTGACAAGGTACACTGGAGCTTTTTGGACCCAAGAACTGATTTACCTGTGGGTTTGCTGAAAAATCAGGTACGAAAATGGAGTTCGTTGGTGCCATAACGGGTGTTGGTGGCCGGGGAGGTTGCATAGGTGGTTGAGGTGGTTGGAGTGCGACATTTTGCACGTCGACTGGTACTTGGTTCACGTCACCACTGCCTGAGGGACTATGTGCCCTTTGATCAATGAATGATTGCTGCAGTTGAGCCTGGAGATATTCCCGATACAAAGCTTCCTGCTGGGCAACAGAAATTGCAACTCCTGGCCGTGTGTACTGAGAAAGCATTTCAAGATGATGTAAGTTATCGGCAACATTACTTGGGTTTTCTGGAGGATTACTAGGGGAAGTATCTTTAACAGGAGGGTCGGCGGTTGCTGAACCAGGACGAGAAAAGTTTAACTCACTTGAATTACCTGCTGGAAACGAATTTACCCAATCCTGAACAAGTCCCTGACTTCTATCTGATCCCCTTTCTTTAAACAGTTTCAGTTCACTTGAGTGGTGACTAAACAATGAATGATTGTCCATTAAATCAGCCTCCTCTATTTTGGCTGCTGCAACACGCTGGCGGTGGTCTTCCTCCAATTCTTGAAGTGCCATCTGTTCCATTTGTATTTCAAGCTCCTTTTTTCTCATGGCAATTTCGTGTTTTTGTTTAGCGAGGCGCATGGCAGCTTGTTCCTGTTTCTCGGCCTCTTCGCGTTTTAGTTTTGCCATGAGAAATTCATGTTTACGCTGGCTAGACATTGATGATGTTGTTCGGCGTGAACTTTTCTTTGATTGACCTTGAGGATTAACGCCCTCACATACGGTGTCTCGGTCAGCAACTGAGTCAATATAGCTTCTAGCCGCAAGCAAGAATTTATCATTGTTCTTGGTTTTATCATCCAACCATTGCTCAAGGACAGGGTAAATTGAATCTGGGTTCTCCGCTTTACTGGCTAAGTCAAACAGTTCTTCATTCTTCTGCACTAGTTTACTGAAAACATCCTTCAACTTAGAAACCAAGCGTTCAATTTTAACCCTCCTGTCTTGACAATCTATGGCATCTGTGATGTCCTTATGGATGTTACATAACTCAGATTCTAGATTAGATCTTGCATTAAAGAGTTTTTTCAATTTTTCTTGCTGTTCGGCCATGATATTGAAATGGCTAATTTATCAATGAAGAGTACTTTCAGCCAAACACGTGGAATGAGGGTTATACCGAACCCAAATGACGACGACTTGATAATCAAGACGTCGAAGAGCAGAAAAGAAGTTACCGAGTAATGAATTACTTGGCGAAAGTGAGTAAGAAATTATAGAGTGCGTCTAGCGTGCTTGAAAGCAACGTGAGACTAAACAGGGACACAGGCAACCGGGGAAAGAGGACTGAGTGGACGAAGCACGACGAAACGGGGAACGAGGCGGACGGGGCGGGAAGGACGGGCGAACGGCGCGCAACGCAACAGGGAACGGAACGGAACTGGCGAAAACGCGGGTAGTAAACGGGCGACGCAACGGACGGGACGGAAACGCTGAACGAGCGACGCACGAAGAAACGAGACGGGCAAATCGGAGGCGTTGAGCGAATAGCGCGCAACGAAACGGAAAGGCGGGTCGGAACGGGCGGGAGACGATTACGCAGCGAGCGGGGAGGTCGAGAACCACTATGCTAGCAGACCACAGCAACAAACTCAACCAAACAAACTAGCCGTAACTCCAGAACAAACTTAAGTCACACCCTAGGGAGAAGGAGAGATGCTACTGCAAGAGACAAACTAGCACAATTCATTATCGGGCTTAACATATGAAAATAACAAACTAAATTACGGCAAACAATAGTATACTAAAAGGATGAAAAGAACAAGAAAATTACTAGCCGTAACTCTAGAATAAACTTAAGTCACACCCTATTAATATTCAAACCAAAACAACCGATCAGCATACCAACAATATTAAACAAACTACAGCAAAAGTTAAGTAATATGCAGCGCTTTTGTAGTCTATGAAAGCTGGAAAAATTAAGAAACAATCTAGCCGTAACTCCAGAATAAACTTAAGTCACACCCTAGAAGGCCAAAAACCAAACCAGCTAACAATCATACAGTTACACGCAAACATACAGCAGCAAAAATTAATATACTACAACAGGAAGGCTAGTAAGTTAGTACAGTTGAAAAGTCAAAGGAAAATCCAGCCGTAACTCGAGAATAAACTTAAGTCACACCCTAGAAAGCTATAAGACCTAAACAACAAACCAGCATACTAGCTTACTCAACATACTACAGCAAAAAAAACAACATACTTCATCACATATGACATACTACATCGAAAAACGGAAAAGTAGTGAAGAAAACGAAAAGCGAAGTTTTGGGAGAGCGACGTCATTGAAAAAAAAACGGAAAACAAAGAATTGTAAAGTTGAAGAACGAAAAGAACGCGGACGAAAAACGGTATATAAACGAGCGACGAAAAAAATTATGGGAATTCGATAATTTTTTGTAGGCCGGAGGTTGTGAAAATTTTCACAACTTTTTCTGTGTAATAAGTTTCACTCAATAAACGAACCTTCTTGTTAGAGAAATTTATTTTTGACAACCTTGTCAAAAATTTTATGCCCTTGTCCAATTTTTCAAATTTTGGTCAATTTTTTCTGCAAACTCTTGATTACGGAACGGAAATCCAGTAAACCGGACGGATTTAAGCTCGAAAATGCGGTCTATCAATATTCGGTATTGATTTTCCAAAGTTTTTAAGAATTGCATCAAAATTGACCAAAAATTTTCAAAATTGAACAATTTAGCATAATGTTTTCTCTATTTTGTTTATATCAGAGAATATTTTTTGATATACGAACCGACTTGACCCCTTTTCACAAATTTTCGACAATTCGACAAACAATTTTCAAAATCGATGTTTTACCATCTCAAAATTATGTTTGTGGGGGTTAATGGTGACCGGTTTTGCGTATTTTCTCAATTTTTTTTTTTTGGTCTTACTATCCCATGTGATATCAAAAAAAAATAAGTGGTTGGGTTTCTTGCCGTCTAAACATGGAAAATATTTTAACTGCAAAAGGAGTGGTCTAATGATTCTTACAGTTTTTTGGAATTATTGTACTTCAGTTTTTCGGTCCAGTTCCAGGCATGCGGTTTCCGCTGTTTAATTGCGTTGTAGCGTCAGGCTGAGATTAATAGAAGTACCCTCTTAATACCGTCCCTCAATTTGCAGTCTCAATTTGAGTAAAAAAATTATGTGGATTGGGAAACAGGTTGAGTCGCAGAAGATTCCACTGGAGAAACAGTAACCATTAGTAAAGAACTCATCTGAATTGTCGCCAGAGTCTCGATTCCCATCACAGAACTGATCATAGGAGATACACTCGTCACCCATTAGACACAGTTCATACGTGCCCCTTGGACGCGATGCTGGACAACCGACCTCATCCTCACCCCTGAAACAGTCTCCAATGCCATCGCACACTAGCTACAACAGAATGCATTCACCGTCTGAACACTGAAACTCTCTATCCGAATCACAATCTGCATGTTGTTTGGATCCCAATGACGTCACAGCCCACTGTACTTCTTCACACATGACTTCTCTCTCGAGTCCCTTGTGGGGCGCCACTTGTAAAGGTGTAAAACACTCTTTCGGACACAGTTCAATTCATCGTTCAAATCGATATAAAGCAACGCATAAGACAACGTATATAAGCATTATTAACGTATTAAGATTACGACGATCATAGCAACAAGTGGTTTTTTAGACGGCAATTTTTGATGCTCATTTGGCCGGTATTTTGTCTAATAACGCATTAGTTCAATGCCAGTCACCATTTTGTACCAATGAATTCAAAAAGCCGAAAAATATTGAGCCGAATCATGTCTTATTTGATAGGTCTTATGATTAGATTTACTTGAAATTATGTTAATTGCACTTTTTCCGAGCTTTGTAGGTAAATTGGAACGATTTCTATGCGTATTTAAATACTCGATTCTGATTGGCCAAGAAAAATGACGCATTTTGGTATATTACTCGTTTTACTTAGTAACACCAGTCGCGACTCCAGATCGCTCACTTTGCTTGCCAGGGAAATGAGAACAATTAATTCTATCAGCACAAAAACCTAAAAAAATTAAGCCTCGTTACATTTTTAGACCAGTGGAAGGCAGTCTGAAACGAAAAGGCCATTAAGAGCCATCACCCCTACCAGAACAAGTGGACTATTTGGTCCATTTTACTTCTCTTTAATTCCACAAAGCGTATCTTGATACAACTAAAAAGAGCGTTACATAGTTGGATATGGCGACAAAGGAACGATTACTGATCGGTAATTGTATAATGTCTTTGTCCTTTGTTGCCAGATTCAACAAATTGGCGCAATGATAATTAAAGGTCGGGGCGCTAACTCGGTGACCAAGCTGTATTCGATTCGGCCTTGACTGAGTTGATCATAGACTGAGTTGATCATACATGTGGATTATACTGGGACCGCTTAACAATGCCACCCCCTTTTGCAAACGCGAAGTTTCCAATTTGCTGGATTTCAATTTGGGTGCTTAATATTTAACATTTGCGCACAGTCCACTTCATTCTGGATTTCAGTTTCAAAGAAAATCAGAAGTACCGATTGCCTTACTCTTTGTCACCACAAATTTGTATCAATGATACCTGGTAATGTTTTAGAAGGTTGGGAAAGAGCAAAGTTTTGTAAATTGTTCAAGATAGGCTTCACATAGCTTGACAAGAAGCTAACTGTTTAACGTATACTTGATGGCTAGATCAATGGAGCCTTGCGGAACATGACAGAACAAGAAAGAACGGGGAGAGCGTAAGACCAGCTGGAATAATGATTAGCACGCTAGACTATCAAGAAAGAGAAGATGGTTCGAATCCTGATTAAAACCCACTAACATAATTAAAGGCAGTTACAACACAGGTTGATGTCCTAGACTACAATCATCAGACCGTCCCAGGACCAGATTGACCTCTGATCACATTCAATAGTGAAATATATCCAAAATTTAGAGCAGATCTATAATCTGTAATTTTGAGCGCAGATTTCCTCATGTGAGCTCGAAGAGGGTCTGTTCAGAGGTTGTTTCGGTCTGGAACGTTCACCTTGGTTCTACTGCACCATTAAAAACCTTCATTGTAAAAAGTATTCATTGCTCAAAAATTTTCCAAAGTTTCGTGGTTATATATGGCAATCGGAAAAATTGGTAGTTCAAATTGCTATCGAAATTTGTCAACACTCAAATAAGCGCTTCAACATTGTTAAGCTATTCTTGTTTTCAATAATTCTACAAATGACTGAAGGTGACGTCCTGTATCTTTGTATTGGGATTCAATTCGGCTATTTACTCACCATGAGTATGAATATGAAGACGGCTGCCACTATCAGGGCATACTGAGTGTGCTTCAATCTGCCACCGTAATTTATATCCCTTTTTGGAACATCCTGTGGTCGTTCGTAAATACTTTCTTCGGTTGTCGCGTACTCAGCTCTGTACCCCTCCGAAGCTGGTTCCTAAAGAAACCTTTTCTTTTGGTAAAATATTTGTAAATTTTTGTTCATTTATAGATATCTTTTTCTGAAATTTTGTCAGATTAAAAGTATTGAGAGGTCTCATTTTTTTCAGTAGTGGAGTGAAACAAACTTGAAATGACTCAGCTTTCATAGCTAATGGCTTTTATGTCAACTGTACTTGTTTTCAAAAATGTATGTGGATTTGAGTTTTGACCATTCTTACTTCTTTTGTTTTTTTACTCATCACAATTTCTGATTGCATACAAGACCACCCGATTTTCTGGGACGGTTACATGATAAATTTGAACATGTCCACTTGACAGTGAATGCTAAATAATCATTTTTTCAAATATAACGACAATTAAGAGAAAGTAGTTGCACATCCAAATTGTCTTGTCGACTTGTAAATTATTCTATTTTTTAAGGAGTTCTATCTGCTCTATCATCAGAGGTGTTCGCTGGTTTCAGAAGTATCATTTATGAACATATCTGTAATACTGATTTCAAGTTTTCATTTTCAACGTTAAAGTTTTTAGATTTTATGAAAAATTTTCTCCACTTTTTTTTAAAATTCAGCAAATGCGAATTTATGTGATATGAAAACTAAAAAGTTAGCATAAGGTCTTGGTAATTTCCTCACGTCACTCAATTTCCCTACAATCCTGACGTAACTCATTTATGATTTAATTTGCGACTAATTAGCTTGTGTAACCCCTTTTTGAATTTGCATTCTCAATTTTGATTTTCTGCACTAACATATACACCTAATTGGGCTGAGGTCTATTTTTTCTCACCAGATTATTTTGTTTCTCAGTCTTGTTGCTCGGAATGTTAATTAAAATTTAATATTTTGCATATTAGATATATGTCGTTTGGTTCCATTTTCTATCGTTCCATTTGTTCTGGTATTTCATCTAGTGGAATAAAAAAACTGAACTCAACCAATAATAACTCTTTTCACATACAGATCTGTCCTTCTTTAAAAAATCTATCAAATTATTTGTCATCCTCTCTGAACTACTGGGTCTAGAAAATGTGATCTACTTTTTTGATAGTGCATACACGCTTAGTTCTGAATTGGTGTGAGCAAATACTGATTTTGTTAAGTTGGGTACTACATGTTTTCATATATTTTTTTCCATTTTTGTTTCTTTTGCAGTGGCCTGAGGGAATTTATTAATAGCTGGAGGTCGCCTCTAAAAGTTTTTGCGACTAAACACACTTTATTTTAATCAAAATTTATGGTGAAATTCACGTTTTGAAACTTTTTGCATTTTCTTGCCTTTCCCTTCAACCTGTTTTATAAAAGTCTGCTTATGTGGATTATGAAAAAACATCTGTTTTTTTTCTTTTACAAATTTGGAGAGTTATTAGTTTTGTGTATAGCAGCTTTCTCAATAATATGTTTTCTTTCGATATAGTTTTGTCGCTTACACTTGTACTAATCAATTATTTTGATTGCTGTCAAGTGCAATTGGTTTTCTGAATAGCCATTTTTGAATTTTTTGATATGTATCTTTTTCAGGAAGAACTGATTTTTTTATTTTATTTCATAAGGCGGAATTTTTAGTTTTTATATGCCCTTCAGTATCTCTAAATCCGCAATTTACAGAAAAATGCTCAATTTCAGTATCTACGCACGCATTGTGCTGTGTCTTGATCTCTGTATCTCGTCTTATTTTGTTTTTGTTTGTTTTAGTTAGAACTTAAAATAACTATTTGATACCGTGCTATATCAGTCCTTCAATAACTCCTTTTTAAAATTCCGACAAACATCTAATTGACTAGCGAAAAATTTCCGTCAGCTCTTATCTTTTTGTTTCTTATTGAGAAATATGCCAAAATCTTATCAACATTTAATAGGGTTCTAATCAAGATTGTTCCAATTTTTGGTTCAGTGCATTACGCAGCAGAGGTATACCACAAAATTTCTCCCTTAGTCGAATTCATTCGAAAAATTGATACATAAAATAATGAAATTAGGAGACAAGTTTTGTATCGTTTTTATATAAAAGTGGATTTCATTTTCAACTATTCATTGAAACTGAGCGATTTTCCAGAAAATAGTATATTTGTCAAACTTTATTATATTATCTCAAAAGGATGACGATTGAATACCAATAAAAGCCCGAAAACTATGAATTGGTACGATATGGTATATTATTAACCTGTAAACCATTTTTAATTACCTAATTGCTATCAATTAATAAAGCTTTAAACCACTTTTAAAGGCTCAGAAACGGGCATTATACTTGGCTTATTTGCAGATTGTAGATAAACTTAGTGCGAAAATTAGATACATGCAGGGCGAAGTAGAGTTACGTTGCGTGCGAAAAAAGAATACCTAGATCGAACAGATTCATGATAGTTAGCGCGCGAACAATAGGGTACACACCTTGTTCCTCAGTTTCGCGGTTAAATTTTGGACACTTTTGTGTACACGTGTTGTACAAATCCCTTCAATTTTGCCTGTTTTCGCTAAGGTATCTATTTTTCGCAATATTGTTGCAGTTTCAAGGCATTAAGATAGGAAAAACGAACAAGAGATACACAGATTGGGCAAATTTGCGATTTGGGTATGCCTCTGCGTACTGTGGCCATGAGCAAATATGGCAAAAAGTTATTTTAAATTTTCAGCTGGTGCGACCACTACAAATGGCTCGTCTCATTGTGATTAGACACGTTTCGCCTCTTAAAAGCGACAGATTAAACATGTAAGTTATCAAAGCCAGAATCTTTTATCTAATTTTTTGATAGACGGCTTGCTGCTGTTCACAGACTCTTGCGACAGACATAAAATAGCCGTTAATCAAACCAATTTTGTTAAATCAAACAAGTTATCAAAACAGAATAATGATTAAGCTTCATTGTAGCTTTTTGTGCGAATAAAAAAAGTTAACGCATTAAATAAGGCAATAATGAGAAATTGAGTTGGAGGCTGATGTTAACGGCAATTGCTATTCAGGTGATCATTAGACTAGTTTGAGCATTTTAGTCATTTAAATTTTGCACTTTCTGCTGAATGTGTATTTGCTTGAAACCATGGTTGTTTCTTTCCTTGTTAACTTCTATTTGATCGAAGCTCAATTAAGAAGTTGTCATGAATCCTTTTCAACAGTGCCCATTTACTCTTGCGTCGATATTTGAACTGTACATTGCTTAACTGCGCGTTTTTAATAGGGCGCGTACAGCTAGATATATTTTCTAAACCTACCCGAAGTACGTTTCAGTCTTTACCATTGTTCTATTTGTTCTGCCCATAGTTTTAGCTGACTGATTTTTCATTGGAATGTTGTTGGCAGTTTCGGAAAAAAAAACACATTTCATTTTAGATAGAAAACAAACCCACCGGAAAAAATCGCCGCTGAATATTTCAAAGAATTGCGAAATGCGCACCATAGCTGCGGACCATGGCAATGTCTTAGCGGCCCGTGGGACTTGATATGAAGCTATCACATCCGAACAAATTATTACGACCCAAGTTCTATTTGAAAACAGGGTTTATTTCCGTTGGTTTTCTTTTTTGGGGGGGGGGGGGGGGCTTGTTGCTTATATAAAATTAAGCACAATTTTAGTGATGTTTTTTTATGAAACAAGATCTATTGACATTCGAAGCCTTTGCTTGTTAAAAACACTGGAAGACTGTGAAAGGAAAATGGTGTTTTGGCACTTGATAGATTTTTCAGAGCAACGAAAAATTGACAGAATTGCTTTCTTTGAATTAAGATTTTGTCACAGATCTACTAATTGTATCCATATCATTGAAAAGTAGTTTTTCGTCCAGTCCCGTTGGTACCTCTCTGATCAACGGATAAGAAAAATAATGGAGAAAGAACTCACATATGCACATATTTTGTTCAGTTAATATAGATGGTCTGTGAATCAAACTATTTGAAATTTTTTTATAATAGGCTACATATACCAGTCTTGTTGTTTTTTTTCCAATTCAACCCTCCAGTACACTATGAGCCAGTCAGTTATAAAATACTTTGTGTGATAAAAGTGACAAAAGGTTATTTTCTATGCAAAAAAACTCCTATTTTAATTCCTTCCCTTGTCTGGAACCCTCACAGCCAGATAAAATTTGCTAAAAAGGAAAGAATGCGGGAAAAATTCTATATTAGCAATTACCAATTATTCACAAGCTTTAGTGTTATATTGTTAAACCTTGACACGCATAGTAACATAAGGTAACGGGACCAGCCACATTAAAGTCTAAGTTCATTTTCGAAAAATATCTCATTTGACATTCAAGCCACTGCTTTGTATCATGATTTGTCGGAAGTTTCAGTAAATAAAAATAATGAAGTTCATATACAGTTGGGTAACTGCAAAACACAGAGACGCGCGAAAAGAGTCAACGGAAAGATCTGAAAAGATCAAAAGATTGCATTTGAAGACTTGAACGTTAATTGATTCTAATGTTTAAATTTGAACGTTAATTGATTCTAATGTATAAGTTTCGCCCTCTAACGGTTTGCAGCTTTTCCCAAATCATAACGCTGGTGGTAAACAATTCGGTTGATTTTGCGCATATGGTTTTTGTCAATTCAGAAGAACCACCCATTTTTGTTCCGACCCACTTGTGGGGAGAGGAACTATATACGCAAATGGGTTTTTTGCTCAGTCAATTTTGGCTGATCGATATATTCATCGTAGAGGGTTCAGACTAGTATAATTAGACAGCCCGTCGAACGTAGAATGATTTTTTTGATTTGTTTTTCCTCAGAGTTATCAATGTTCAAAGTTTTGTGAACATTTGACTGATTTTTTTTATCCTTCACATTTTTCATTTTTCATAGTTTCGCATTTTTTGTCAATTTTGCGAAAACAATATGTTAAAGTTGGTAACGATAGTGTATGTTGGTTTTACCTCTAAAGACAAATGAGTCTTGTTGAACTGTTCATTTCAATTCTTGGCGAATATTGCTGTTAAACTTTTAAGGATAGATGACGCTTTTTGATTGGTTTTTATCAGCATCTTAGTCAATATTTTTGCTTTTTTTTCAAATTTCCCATTTTTTCTTAAATCAAAAATGACTGCAATAACGCTTTTTTATACCAATTTGTGTAAAAATTACGGATGTAGAGACCTCCGCTTTCACATTCTTCAAAAAATCCAATAAAAATTGTTATGCTTTTGGTTGCTAGAGGAGTCTCTTGGAAGTAATAAATTGCCGGTTTTTCAAAAAAGTTAACTGAATAATAATACAAAACGCATAAATATACGGATTTTATGGGGGCGCCGTCTATTCCAATTTGTTCGCATTTTATTTAAAAGAAATTTATATCAATTACTGACGATAATGATTTCAAATCAAGGCCCAATAACAACAGATCTTACTTACCGCAAAACGAGGCCAGAGGAACGATATTATATCTTCAGAGAAAAGCTCATATTTAGTTTTTTTGGCCTTGACAGTGTGTTTTGCAAATTTTATTTGATTTCTTTTGTTTTTCTTTAATCTGTCGTTAGTTTTGCAGTATCCTGACTGCATCCATTGAACCAAAGATCCGATTTGAAGCTTATTTGAACCCATGCAATACTTTTAATCGTTCTCCAATTCCTATTCAGATTTTGAATATTTCTGTTATAAGAAAATTCCAATGAAGTTTTGGAGTTTGCTAGACTTTCTCTATCTCTTTGTTTTCAACATGTAGGTTAGTCGCAATTTATACAGGACAAACCATAATCCTAGTGAAATAAAAAAACACTTGATTGTGGTTTTTTAATTTTAACTAATGGCTTCAAGGCTCTCCTACCACAAGATAGCTCCAATTGGCATTGAGCGGATGTACCAAAAAAAATTTTAAAAAATTTCAGCGAATAACTTACAATTTTAACGGCTGCGAAACCGTTCTCCTGTAAAATTTATTAAAGTTTTTTTGGTTTTTGGCCTTAATTGTTGTTCTTTTTGTTGTTGTACGCGTAAAATTGACAATCAAATTTTTTTTTCTGATAGATGTTGATATGAATTTTTTTTACTATTGTCAGTCCGGTTTCAAAGTTTTTCAGTTTTATTTTTTATGAGGAAAAGATTTTTGTACTTCCCAGTTTTTTTGTTTCCCAAAAGATTTTTCGTTACCATTGTCGTCAACAACTAATTTCGTATCATTATTATAAGAGCTCATTAACTTTCTGCTGCTCCAAAAGGTATCTGCGCACTTGGAAATGTTTTCATTGACGTTTTTATAGAATAGAGATGTGTGAGCGAAAGAAAAAAAACTCCTTAGTTTCGATGCTGGTCAAAATTTGAGCTTATTTTTGTTGTCTCTTTCATAAAGACCAATTTCAAAGAAGACCCAAATGCAATCGCAGGAGACCAGACGAAAAATTTCGAATCCTTCTGGTCTATTTGTTTTTTTTATGGTGTCATTTTGTCTTATAGTTCCAATGACTTCGACACACTGTTTTTGACGAGTTGATAGTGAAAATTTGAGTTCTGTCCGTAAGTGTTAATTTTTGTCGTCTCATGATTCAATCCCTTTAATAACAAGCCCAACTAGTATCGTGATGAATTACAAGTGAATGTGTCTTATGTTTAAATCTTTTTTGTTTGTTTGAATGTTTGAAAATGTTTGTTTTGAAAAAAAATAGCGGATTTTTGAACTTTAATTTTGCGCTTTTAGACTTTGAGCTTTCGACCTCCATCTTTTTTCTGTCTTTTTGTCGTTTAGTCTCAGCAGCGACAGGTTGAATTCTCTTTTTTTGAACCAAGATCCAACCTTTATGATGGTTTTATTTTCAACTAATCGTTTTGACTCTGGTACTACGCAATTTCATAAGAAGAGCGCGATTTTTGGAAATTTGCCTGTTTCTAGGTTTTTTTGTTTCTTTGCAAAAACATCTTACTTATAGTGAGGACTAACTGGAGTTGAAAAGTACAATTGGGTTTTTTCACTGTTTCAAAAGGAAAATCTTATAGTTTTATCGGTGGTATTACCGCTTTCTTGTTAAATATATGTTTTTTTTTTCGTTTTTGCCGTTATTGTTTTGTCGTCTGGTATATTATGGATAACGACAGGTGTCAATTGGTTCCTTGGAAGTATAAAGCAAATTGAAAAACATAGCAAATTCCTAATGAACTGAGTTGATACGTATTGGTCTCAATCAATTCGAAAGCGTCTGTTTTCAAAAATACAATGTCATTTTTGAACTTTGCCCTTTTTGCTCTTCTTTGTCGACGTATTGTGGAATTTCACTTTTGATGTGTCAGATATCTTTTCTAAGGAAGTACAGGTTTTCTGTTTAGTTGGGTTTTGCTTTGGTTTTTTCTGATTTCATTTTTTTGTTATTAATTTATTTGTATATAGACATCAAGTTCTGGTCGTAATTAGACATCAAGTTTTGGTCGCTATTATTTGATTTTTCTGTTTGTCTCGCCCAGTACTCTCATAAATCGCATGTCTAATAGGTCTTTTAATCCCGCTTTATTTTTACATTTAGTTGTTTGTTGAACGATTTGTGAATTTTTGGAATGTTTCTACTTCTTCCTCACCTGGTTGACAATTAAACCAAAAAGTGTTTGAGCAGGGTCGGAACATTATGTGCGAACGCAAATTACCGAACCCCCTTATTCTGCCTCTCTTCTTGTGTCTGCTTGTAACTTTTGTGTTATTTTCGCTGGACCTAAAAACTCAAAATCGGTAATTTTTGTGATTTTCCAGATCGTACAAATCGTGCGAAACGATTTAGTAAAAATCTTGCAAGAAAACTATTCAGTCGTACTAGATAGTTATCTTGTAAGATCTTGCAAGAAGTTCCAAGATTTAGTACGTATCTTGCAGAACACTTGGTTGGTAACTTTTCCATCTCCTACCAGTACATCATTACTGGATGTTTTTTTGGTTTTACCGACCCTGTAATTCATCGGATTTATCTCCTTTCCAACCCCCATCGTATTTGTTGTTTTGTTTGTGCTTTTGCACAACCCCCAAAACGCCGCTTTATTCTGATTTCCAATCTCCGCGCGTGCTTGGAGATTGCAATTGCTACAAATTCCATCAATGAGTTGATGCATGAAAAAAAAGCTATTCCTACGAGAACCTTGTATGTTTTCATACAAAAAATTTCTTCTTGAATCAATTTAGAAAAAAAAACAAAAACGAGAAAAGACTTCTTTTCGATATGTAAAAAAATCAGGTTAGTTTCGAAATTAAACCGTCTCCAAAAAAACATGTTTGCATGTTGTGTCAAATGCAAATGATGTTACCATTCTGAACTTTTCTGCATTATATTAAAATCAAAGCATATAAAGATACCTAAATTTCTTGCTTTTTTATTTGCTAAGTTGCCAGCACACAAAAGTTTCTGTTACAGTCGTCAGTCAAGCCTTCTGCTGCATCCTGGGGAAAATTAGTGGCTCCTGGTTTATAGAATATTTAACGCACTTAAAATTATTATCTGAATAATAAAGTATTTAAACATTAAATATCCAGTACCCGGGATGACCACCATAAATGTTTCTTGGAAACCATACGTAAGACATGTATGGTTGTATGGCTTCTTTGGTACCATACATAAGACCATACAAAAACTTAAAGGTGATCTCAAATGACGTCTTTTGGACCACGTAGTACAAGAAATGTATCGTAGTTGCCATTGGCCTTCAACAAAAAATTTTTTTTTCTATGGTGTCTTGGATACCATATCCAAGACCATAGACTTTTATGGCCCATCCAAGATCATAAAACTTTTTTTGTGCACCATCTTTTTTTGACACAAAAATGATTTTAACAACGTCCTATGCGGGTTTCAGACGATAAAAAAGGAGATTTAAAAATTACCCGTGACAAAAAATTTTATGGTGTCTTGGATACCATATCCAAGACCATAGACTTTTATGGCCCATCCAAGATCATAAAACATTTTTTGTGCACCATCTTTTTCTGACACAAAAATGATTTAAACAAGGTCCTATGCGTGTTTCAGACGGTAAAAAAGGTGATTTAAAAATTACTCATGAAAAAAATTTTATGGTGTCTTGGATACCATATCCAAGACCATATACTTTTATGGCCCATCCAAGATCATAAAACTTATTTAGATTCCTGAGACATGGGAGAAAATCCCCAAATATATATATATATATATATATATATATATATATAAATGTATATATATACACATATCCCCATATATATGTTACATCGATAACCCATCAACAAAAGTCGCATGGAATAAAAAATACAACAAAACGACAAAATTTTTGAGAAAAACCGTAGTTTCATTGACATAAAATTCAATTGCTTTCAACAAAAGCCATCAAATACGCTACCTTATGTCCCAATGTAACGAAAAAGATGTTCGTTACTCCAAAATGATTAGTAAGACAATACAACAAGTCGTTGACTTTGAAAACAACATCAAATACAGGCAAAAACCAAAAATTCAGTGGAAAAGTGCGAGAGAAAACAATCGAAGCCAACTAAACCATAAGTTTTTTCCTGAAAATTTTTTTCACGATCCATTGAACAACATCTGTGAGCCAATAGGGATTACCCAAATTAGGATAATGCAATAACATTTCAAAAGGGACTAAATTTACGAAAAAAATATCAAAAATTCAAAATTAAATTTTGATCGAAGTCAAAAAACAATAGTTAGAAGTTGAAACCGCTAAATATATTAATTTTTGTTGAAATAGAAAAAAAGGGTTTGGTTATTACTGAGACTGACTTACAGTTCACGAAAATAATTTAAAGATCGATTAATATTCAAAAAAATTACAGCAGAAAAATTATTTTTGAAGACTTAACCGCCATTAAACTCAATAGCTTTCAACGGAAGTCAATGAATACGCACAGTTACGCCACAATGTGGGTAAAAAGACGTTTCCGTGCATAGGTAATCAATAGCACATCACAATATGTGTTATGGCTATGAAAAAAAACAACAAAAACACGCAAAAACTAAAAATTCTGTAGAAAATTGCGAGAAGAAAGTGTTGAAGCCATTTAATCAATACGTGTATCACTGAAAACTTTAGCTATGATGCATTGAACTTGTTCTCTAAACCGATGGAGCCATTAATTTTAGGATAACAGAATAAAATTTCAAAAGCAACAAAATGATGGTCTATTTTAGAGAAACTTGAAACTCAGGAGGGAAATTATGTCATTTGGTACCTTCTCTCAACAAATTGATTTCTTTCAACACTTTGGCTTCTTTGGTAATCACTGTCAGGTTTTAATTAAAAGCTCTAAACAGACCCTTTGAGCCATCTGAGAACCTTTTTTCAATTGATTAACCACTCAGTCTTGCGTGGTTTTTAAGATGATTATCTTTTACGAAATAATAAAAGCAATAAAATTTTTCAGATATTGTGCCATTTTTTTTGTCAATTTTGCTTTATTTTCTGTGATCAGCTATGCATTCAGTAGTAGCCGAGCTCTTCTTAAACCTTGGTTAATCTGCTCTTGCTTTTCAGCATGTTATTTTGATGCAAGTCAAAACTTTCCGTCTTTTTTTTGTTTTTGTTGTTGGAATGTTTAAACCTCAATGATATGTCCTTCTCCCTATTTAATTTTCGTTTTTGCCATGAAGTTCTTGTTCATGAAGCCAGTTTTACTGAGGATCATAGTTAATTCAACAATTTTTAATTTCTGACAATTTCAACAAATTTCTGTGTATGTTTGTGTGTGTGTGTTGTTTTTTTGTCAAAACTACTCAAAACATCATAGCCTCCATGGTGAGGTGGGAATTTTTTTTCACCTCCCCATAAAGGTTCTCCGTGATCCAGAACGTCAAAATGCAGCAGAATCACAACCACAAATACGCCGGCAAATCTGTTTCACGTTGTTTTACGTCAGTTCCCGAGATTCTGGGCTTCGCTTTTAGCCCAAAAAATGGAGTATAAAAGAGTCTTTTGTTAATATCTGCTAAAGTACCGGACCAAAATAAACGGAAGGAGTCGCATTTTGTTAGCACTAGACCGTTCTTGCTTGCCGTGTTTGATTGGTTTCTCAAATCGTCCTAATTAATAAGTTATTAATGTTTATATTTGAAAAAAGTCGAATTTTTGGGCTATCTTGATAGACTCAACTTTCGGTACAACAAAGCACGCGAATTGCCCAACAAATGTTAGTGTTTTGGAATCCCCAGTTAGGGGGGATTTTCCCCATATATTCATTGCATAGTAGTCTATGGAATTGAGGTAGTCAAATTTGGCTCTGAATCCGGTCAAATTGCCTTTTTTGGTCAATTAGCAATTTTGTTACGAGCTGATTGTTTCAGGATTAAAAATTTCTTTCATTTTATTTTGATCTTGTACTTCAATCACAGCCTTCAGAGAAAAGAAAACCAGAGGTAAACACGAATATTTGCAACAGATGTCCAAGCAAAATTTGCATTTGCGGAGGAAAAAACTTGTTTTATCACATCGAGAAATGAACTTAAGTTTGTACTTTTTCCAATTTCTCATTCAATTTTTGACCAAAACGAGTGATTTTTGGCATCATCAGTTGCTGTTAGGACATTCTTCTCGGGAATGTCTAGTCACAATCCTGAAGATATTCTTTAGAACAATTATTCAATTTTGAATGCGGAAAAACAATTTTTTTTTAAATTTTATGACTGAGTGTTGTTTTGTGCAATTGAACATGATTTTTGGCGTGCGTTTTGTCTTTTCTAGACATTGTTCAAGTTGATGAAGCTATTTGTATCAAATAATGGGGCTAATTCAACAATTTATCTTTTTTCACGATCTCATCAAATTTCTGAGAATGTTGTTTTATGTCAAAACACACAAAACATCATAACCTTCATGGTGAGGTGGGAAATTTTTTCCCACCTCACCATGAAGGTTTGCCGTGACCTAGAACGTGGAAGTGGACCAGAATTACACCCACAATTACGCCGGGAACGCTGTTTCACGGTGTTTTACGTCGGTTCCGGAGATCTTGGGCTTCGATTTTAGCCCAGAAAATGGGGTACAGAACAGTATTTCGTTAATATCTCCTCAAGTACTGGACCAAATTAAACGGGAGTAGTCTCATTTTGTTAGCACTGAACTCCTCTTGCTTGCATTATTTGGTTGATTTCCCAAATCGGCCTAATGAAAAAGTTATTAATGTTCAAAGTTGAAATAAGCCGAATTTTCGGGCTATTCTGGGTGACCCAAATTTCGGTACAACAAAGCAGGCGATTTACCCAACAAATGTTAGTGTTTTAGAATCCTCAGTTAGTGGGGAGTATCCCCATATATATTTTCCATAGCATTTTCCGGAATTGAGACAGTCAATTTTAGCTCTGCAGTCAGGTCACCTCGCTTTTTGGTCATTTGGTACGGTACCTTATAATTGCTTTAACTCCTCGAAGAATGTACCGATTGTGCTCATTTTTTAATATGATGCGTATCTCAAGCAGTGCTACGAACAGTACTAAGGGCGTTTTTTTTGGTTCAGCCGTTTTAGAGAAATTGGCCAGTAAACTTGCCCTCGATTTTAGCCCCAGAAGCGGTTGACACCATCCGTTGACACCGTTGACACACCTTGAAGCTTTGAACTATGTTTCAAATCTTAGTGATATAGAATCCCCAGTTAGTGGGGAGTATCCCCATATATATTTTATATGGTGTTTTATGTAGTTCGGGTGGTCAATTTTAGGGATACGTGACCCGTACTTGTACTATTTGGTCATTTGGTACGGTACCTTATTTTTGCTATAACTCCTCCAAGAGTGCACCGATTGGGCTCATTTTTTAATATGATGCGTATCCCAAGCAGTGCTACAGTTGTTAGTAAGGGCGTTTGTTTTCGTTCGGCCGTTTTTGAGAAATTGGCCAGGACACATACCCCCATTTTTACCAATTCGTGTCCGGTACATTTCGGGTATGTACATGCGAGACCAACAAAAAAGACAAATTTAGCCCCGAGAATTAGTTCCGTAGACTCCACCGATAATGAGGATTCTCCCCATATATATTTTATAGGGCGTTTTCCGTAGTTTAGGTGGTCAATTTTTGGTCTGCAAGTCACCTCTCCTCGTTTCTGACGAGATTGGTACGGTACCTTAACTTTGCAATATCTCCTCAAAAAATGGACCGATTTGGATGATCTTTTGACATAAAGCGCATCTTAAGGAGTACTGTTGTTGGTCCCAGTTTGGTTGTCTTTAGTTCGGCCAGTTTTGAAATATTGACTGTTAAAGATACCACCATTTTGACCTGCTGAAACAGGAGAACTGACCCTGTGACTTGGGGATTGACTTGGGGCTTGACAGGGACGTGTCACAGAGGACGTGTCACAGAGGACGTGTCACCAGTTACAGAGGACAATGTTTAAACTCATTATGTAAAATTATTTTGGTTTATATTTATATAATACTATTATTCTAAGGTGAGGGCCTCGGGCCCGCATGAGGTGCACACCCCCCTCCCTGCCCCGTTGAGACGCCGGTTAGTCGGTTTCCCCCCCGCTGGGTTTTTGTGCACCTCATGTTGGGGATGTAGTTGGTGGGAACAAGTTTTCCGGGCGTCTGTTTGATCTGGTCGATACCCATTCGGTCTGTTCGTACTTCTTCAAAAGTTATTCGGAAGTCAACTTATGTTCCTGTGCTTTCAACTGCAGCTGTGGACATTGTAACCCGGTGCAGAAGCTCAGCTCAGTCGTTATATGAAGGGTGCAAACCCGTGTGGAAAGACCCACAGAAGCCTAAACTCTCTCTCTCTCTCTCTCTCTCTCTTTCAATCGGAAGTTTCGACTTATTCGCTTATTCTTTTTTCAAAAATAAAGAATTTTTATCCAAATCGATTTGTCCAAATCGAACCAAACTCGGTATGGAGTATCCCATGTGTACCTAAAGTGTAAAAGAAAAAGAATTTTTGGTATAGCTTGCCTAGGAAAAAAGTTAGTATTTCATACGGAAATTTGCTATTATTTCAAATAATTAATTTTCAATTATAGTATTTTTCATCGGGACAAGGAGTTGTTCAAAGTGAACCAAATTGATATACCAGACTACCAGTACTATTTAGGTTGTAATGCAAAAGGATTGGTCCGCCTAACTTTCCTAGAAAAAAAGTTCGTATTTCAATCGGAAATTTCGACTTATTCGCTTATTCTATTTTAAAAAATATAGAATTTTTATCGGATCAAGGAGTTGTCCAAATCGAACCAAACTCGGTATGGAGTATCCCATGTGTACCTAAAGTGTAAAACAAAAAGAATTTTTGGTATAGCTTGCCTAGGAAAAAAGTTCGTATTTCATACGGAAATTTGCTATTATTTCAAATAATTAATTTTCAAATATAGTATTTTTGATCGGGTCAAGGAGTTGTTCAAAGTGAACCAAACTTGGTATGGAGTATCCCCAGGGTATGTAGAGTGTAAAATAGAAAGAATTTTTGCTATAGCTTGCGTAGAAAAAAAGTTAGATTTTCGTACGTTAATTTCCGATTAATTCGAATAATTAATTTTAAATAATTTTTAAAAATAGGTGTTTTTCATTGGGTCAAGGAGTTGTTCAAAGCGAACCAAATTGATATACCAGACTACCAGTACTATTTAGGTTTTAATGCAAAAGGAATGGTCCGCCTAACTTTCCTAGAAAAAAAGTTCGTATTTCAATCGGAAATATCGACTTATTCGCTTATTCTATTTTCAAAAAATAGTGAAATTTTATCGGACAAGGAGTTGTTCAAAGTGAACCAAATTGCTATCTAAGACTACCAGTAGTATGTAGGTTGTAGTGCAAAAAGAATGGTTAGCCTAACTGCCCTACAAAAAAAAGTAGATATCTCACACGGAAATCTCGACTTATTCGCTTATTATTCCGTATTCTATTTTTAAAAATAGTTAAATTTTATCGGGTCAAGGAGTTGTTCAAATCAAACACAACTCGGTATCAAGTATCCCATGGGTAACTAGATTGTAAAACAGAAAGAATTTTTGCTATAGCTTGCGTAGAAAAAGAGTTAGATTTTCGTACGTTAATTTCCGATTAATTCGAATAATTAATTTTAAATAATTTTAAAATTTTGTGTGTGAATTTATTGTTGGTTTTTTTCAGCTTAAGTTATGAGCTCTTCTTTCCTGTCAACTTACAAAATTCCAAAGAGGAATCCAGGAGATTGCAAGGAGGAAGGCCATCCAGTCAAAAAGGTAAAAAAAAATTTAAAAAGTATTAAAAAATTGAGACGGGTGCCTCAATGCCAACGGGTAATAGTTCGGGAAACAACCAGATTTTCCCGTTGGCATTGGTTGAGGGCTTTTGGATTTTTTGACTATAATTAAAAAAGAATGATCGGACTAACGTTCCTAGAAAAAAAGTTAGCTTTTCAATGTGAAAGTTCGACTTATTCGATTATTCTATTTTCAAAAATATAGAAATTTCATCGGGTCAAGGAGTTGTTCAAAGTGAACCAAATCGATATCCCAGACTACCAGTGACATTTAAGTTGTAATACAAAAAGAATGGTCGGCCTAACATTCATACAAAAAAAGTTAGTAATTTATACGGAAATATCCACTTTTTCGCTTATTGAATTTTCAAAAATAGTCGACTTATATCGGGTCATAGAGTTTCCTAAAGTGAACCAAATCGATATCCCAGACTACCAGTGACATTTAAGTTGTAATACAAAAAGATTGGTTGGCCTAACATTCATACAAAAAAAGTTAGTAAGTTATACGGAAATATCCACTTTTTCGCTTATTGAATTTTCAAAAATAGTCGACTTTTATCGAATCTTAGAGTTGCCTAAAGCGAACCAAACTGATATCCCAGACTACCAGTAATATGTAGGTTGTAATGCGAAAAGAATGGTCTGCCTAACGTTCCTTGAAAAAAAGTTCGTTTTTCAATCGGAAATATTGACTTATTCGCTTATTCTATTTTCAAAAATATAGAAATTTCATTGGGTCAAGGAGTTGTTCAAAGTGAAACAAACTTGGTATGGAGTATCTCATGTGTGTCTACATTTTAAAACAAAAAGAATTTTTGCTATAGCTTGCGTAGAAAAAAAGTTAGATTTTCGTACGTTAACTTCCGATTAATTCGAATAATTAATTTTAAATAATTTATAAAAATAGGTGTTTTTCATTGGGTCAAGGAGTTGTTCAAAGCGAACCAAATTGATATACCAGACTACCGATACTATTTAGGTTGTAATGCAAAAAGAATGGTCTGCCTAAGGTTCGTAGAAAAAAAGTTCGTTTTTCAATCGGAAATCTCGACTTATTCGCTTATTCTATTTTCAAAAAATAGTGAAGTTTTATCGGATAAGGAGTTGTTCAAAGTGAACCAAATTGATATACCAGACTACCAGTACTATTTAGGTTGTAATGCAAAAAGAATGGTCTGCCTAACTTTCCGAGAAAAAAAGTTCGTATTTCAATCGGAAATCTCGACTTATTCGCTTATTCTATTTTCAAAAAATAGTGAAGTTTTATCGGATAAGGAGTTGTTCAAAGTGAACCAAATTGATATACCAGACTACCAGTACTATTTAGGTTGTAATGCAAAAGGAATGGTCCGCCTAACTTTCCTAGAAAAAAAGTTCGTTTTTCAATCGGAAATCTCGACTTATTCGCTTATTCTATTTTCAAAAAATAGTGAAGTTTTATCGGATAAGGAGTTGTTCAAAGTGAACCAAATTGATATACCAGACTACCAGTACTATTTAGGTTGTAATGCAAAAAGAATGGTCTGCCTAACTTTCCTAGAAAAAAATTTCGTATTTCAATCGGAAATATCGACTAATTCGCTTATTCTAATTTCAAAAAATAGTGAAATTTTATTGAACCAAGGAGTTGTTCAAAGTGAACCAAATTGATATCCCAGACTACCAGTACTATGTAGGTTGTAATGCAAAAAGAATGGTCCGCCTAACGTTCCTAGAAAAAAAGTTCGTATTTCAATCGGAAATATCGACTTTTTCGCTGATTCTATTTTCAAAACTATAGAAATTTTATCGGGTCAAGGAGTTGTTCAAAGTGAACCAAATTGATATCCCAGACTACCAGTACTATGTAGGTTGTAATGCAAAAGGAATGGTCCGCCTAACTTTCCTAGAAAAAAAGTTCGTTTTTCAATCGGAAATCTCGACTTATTCGCTTATTATTCCGTATTCTATTTTTAAAAAAGAGTGTAATTTTATGGTGTCAAGGAGTTGTTCAAAGTGAACCAAATTGATATCCCAGACTACCAGTACTATTTAGGTTGTAATGCAAAAGGAATGGTTTTCCTAACTGCCGTACAAAAAAAGTAGATATCTCACACGGAAATTTCGACTTTTTCGCTGACTTTATTTTAAAAAATAGTTAAATTTTATCGGGTCACGGAGTTGTCCAAATCGAACTAAATTGATATACCAGACTACCAGTACTATTTAGGTTGTAATGTAAAAAGATTGGTTTGCCTAACATTCCGAGAAAAAAAGTTCGTATTTCAATCGGAAATTTCGACTTATTCGGTTATTCTATTTTCAAAAATATAGAATTTTTATCGGATCAAGGAATTGTCCAAATCGAACCAAATTCGGTATGGAGTATCCCATGTGTACCTAAAGTGTAAAACAAAAAGAATTTTTGGTATAGCTTGCCTAGGAAAAAAAGTTCGTATTTCAATCGGAAATCTCGACTTATTCGCTTATTATTCCGTATTCTATTTTTAAAAATAGTTAAATTTTATCGGGTCAAGGAGTTGTCCAAATCGAACCAAACTCGGTATCGAGTATCCCATGGGTAATTAGATTGTAAAACAAAAAGAATTTTTGGTATAGCTTGCCTAGGAAAAAAGTTAGTATTTCATACGGAAATTTGATATTATTTCAAATAATTAGTTTTCAAATATAGTATTTTTCATCGGGACAAGGAAATGTTCAAAGTGAACCAAATTGATATACCAGACTACCAGAACTATTTAGGTTGTAATGCAAAAGGAATTGTCCGCCTAACTTTCCTAGAAAAAAAGTTCGTATTTCAATCGGAAATATTGACTTATTCGCTTATTCTATTTTCAAAAATTTAGAAATTTCGTCGGGTCAAGGAATTGTTCAAATCAAACCAAACTCGGTATGGAGTTTTCCCTGACTAGCACTTATATGTAAGTTGTTTTACAGGAGCGTGCTCAGATGGACAAAGAAAATAAAAAGCCCTCAAAGAAAGAAAAACGAAAAAACTTATTCAGGAACCCAATTTCTTTTCGTTTCTCAGGATTCAAACCCACTGAGAACGGTTCTTTTGGCCCGGCAAAGGCAGAATTGAAAGCTGCCTACCCGTTGATTCAAAATGTTTCCTTTCTTGGGCTAAGAAAGGACTCAAACAAGCTACACGGTTGGGTCAATTTTTTGAATCCGAAGGATTGCTCAACGACTTTTTCTCTGATGGAGAAAAACCCAATACAGGGGATTGAACCCGAGAAAATGGGAGAAATGCGTGAAGCAGAGTTTGCGACAAGTCTGACAAACCCACCCTTTAAGCCTCTCCCGAGGAAGCAACCAAAGTTCAAAGATTTTTCAGAAAATGTGCAAGATTCTGATTATAAATGTTTTTAACATTTTCGGTAAAAAATTGTTCGTACCCAACAGGTTTTTGTACTGTTTTTCTCTCTATGATTACCCTCTGTTCAGTAATTTTTACGTTTGTAATAAAAAAGTAGTTTTCCGCCTAACATTTATAGGGAAAAAGCTCGTATTTCAATCGGAAATATCGACTTATTCGCTTATTCTATTTTCAAAACTATAGAAATTTTATCGGATCAAGGAGTTGTTCAAAGTGAACCAAATCGATATCCCAGACTACCAGTGACATTTAGATTGTAATACAAAAAGAATGGTCGGCCTAACATTCATACAAAAAAAGTTAGTAAGTTATACGGAAATATCCACTTTTTCGCTTATTGAATTTCCAAAAATAGTCGACATTTATCGGATCATAGAGTTTCCTAAAGCGAACCAAACTGATATCCCAGACCACCAGTGACATTTAGGTTGTAATACAAAAAGAATGGTCCGCCTAACGTTCCTAGAAAAAAGATCGTTTTTCAATCGGAAATCTCGACTTATTCGCTTATTATTCCGTATTCTATTTTTTAAAAAATAATGTAATTTCATGGTGTCAAGGAGTGAACCAAAGTGAACCAAATTGATATCCCAGACTACAAGTACTCTTTAAATTGTAATCCAAAGAGAATGGTCCGCCTAACTTTCCTAGAAAAAAAGTTCGTATTTTAATATCGACTTACTCGCTTATTCTATTTTCAAAAATATAGAAATTTCATCGGGTCAAGGAGTTGTTCAAAGTGAGCCAAATTGATATCCCAGACTACCAGTACGATTCAGGTTGTAATGCAACAGGAATGGTTCGCCTAACTTTCCTAGAAAAAAAGTTCGTTTTTCAATCCAAAATTTCGACTTATTCGCTTATTCTATTTTCAAAAATATAGAAATTTTATTGGATCAAGGAGTTGTTCAAAGCGAACCAAATTGTTATCCCAGACTACCAGTAGTATGTAGGTTGTAATGCAAAAGGAATGGTCCGCTTAACTTTCCTAGAAAAAAAGTTCGTATTTCAATCGGAAATCTCGACTTATTCGCTTATTATTCCGTATTCTATTTTTTAAAAATAGTTAAATTTTATCGGGTCAAGGAGTTGTCCAAATCGAACCAAACTCGGTATCGAGTATCCCATGGGTAATTAGATTGTAAAACAAAAAGAATTTTTGGTATAGCTTGCCTAGGAAAAAAGTTAGATTTTCGTACGTTAATTTCCGATTAATTCGAATAATTAATTTTAAATAATTTTTAAAAATAGGTCTTTTTCATTGGGTCAAGGAATTGTCCAAATCGAACCAAATTTGGTATGTATTATCCCCTATATAGATAGAGTGTAAAACAAAAAGAATTTTTGGTATATCTTGCCTAGGAAAAAAGTTAGTATTTCATACGGAATTTTGCTATTATTTCAAATAATTAATTTTCAAGTATAGTATTTTTGATCGGGTCAAGGAGTTGTTCAAAGTGAACCAAACTTGGTATGGAGTATCCCCAGGGTATGTAGAGTGTAAAACAGAAAGAATTTTTGCTATAGCTTGCGTAGAAAAAAAGTTAGATTTTCGTACGTTAATTTCCGATTAATTCGAATAATTAATTTTAAATAATTTTTAAAAATAGGTCTTTTTCATTGGGTCAAGGAATTGTCCAAATCGAACCAAATTTGATATGTATTATCCCCTATATAGATAGAGTGTAAAACAAAAAGAATTTTTGGTATATCTTGCCTAGGAAAAAAGTTAGTATTTCATACGGAATTTTGCTATTATTTCAAATAATTAATTTTCAAATATAGTATTTTTCATCGGGTCAAGGAGTTGTTCAAAGTCAACCAAACTTGGCATAGAGTATCTCATGTGTGTTTAGATGGTGAAACAAAAATAATTTTTGCTATAGCTTGCGTATAAAAAGAGTTAGTTTTTCATACGGAAATTTTCGATTAATTCGAATGATTAATTTTAGTTTTTAAAAATTGGTTTTTTTTATCGAATCAAGGAGTTGTTCAAAGTGAACCAAATCGATATCCTAGACTACCAGTGACATTTAGGTTGTAATACAAAAAGAATGGTCGGCCTAACATTCATACAAAAAAATTAGTAATTTATACGGAAATATCCACTTTTTCGCTTATTGAATTTCCAAAAATAGTAGACTTTTATCGGTTCATAGAGTTGCCTAAAGCGAACCAAACTGATATCCCAGACCACCAGTACTATTTAGGTTGTAATACAAAAAGATTGGTCCGCCTAATTTTCCTAGAAAAAAAGTTCGTATTTCAATCGGAAATATAGACTTATTCGCTTATTCTTATTTCAAAAATATAGAAATTTTATTGAACCAAGGAGTTGTTCAAAGTGAACCAAATTGATATTATTGTTTTGAATTTATTTTTAATACTTTTGTGATTATTATCATTATTGTTATATTATTATTTTTATTAATTTTATTATTATTACTATTATTATTATATTATTATTATTAATATTATTATTATTATTAATATTAATATTGTTTTATTATTATTATTATTATTATTATTATTATTATTATTATTTTTATTATTATTATCATATTATTTCCCTTACTATTATTACTATTAGTATTATTCTGAGTGTTATTTATTGTTTCTTTGAGGTACAACTTTTAAAGGAAAATTGATTGAGATTTTGCAATCCAGCGGTTTTTTGTAGGCTGACTAGTGCGGCTGAAAAATTGCTGATAGTAAATGATCAATCATTTTTGGTATCCCAGATTATTATAATATTTTTTTTCTAATTTATTATTATTATTATTATTATTATTATTATTAATATTATTATTATTATTATTATTATTATTATTATTATTATTATTATTATTATTATTATTATTATTATTATTATTATTATTATTATTATTATTATTATTATTATTATTAGTATTATAATTATTATTACTATTGTTATTATTATCATTATTAATATTATTATTATTATTATTATGCAAAAAGTAATGCAAAAAGAATGGTCCGCCTAACGTTCATAGAAAAAAAGTTCGTTTTTCAATCGGAAATCTCGACTTATTCGCTTATTCCATTTTCAAAACTATAGAAATTTTATCGGGTCAAGGAGTTGTTCAAAGTGAACCAAATTGATATCCCAGACTACCAGTACTATTTAAATTGTAATCCAAATTGAATGGTCCGCGTAACTTTCCTAGAAAAAAAGTTCGTATTTTAATCGGAAATATCGACTTATTCGCTTATTCTATTTTCAAAAATATAGAGATTTCATCGGGTCAAGGAATTTTCCAAATCAAACCAAACTCGGTATGGAGTATCCCTTGTGTAGGTGGAGCGTAGTAAAAAAGGAGTTTTTGCTATAGCTTCTCTAGAAAAAAAGTTAGTTTTGCATACGGAAATTTGCGAATTTCGCGAATAACGAATTTTAAAATAGGTCATTTTCATCGGGTCAAGGAGTTGTCCAAATTGAACCAATCTTGGTATGCAGTATCACCAGTGTAATTAGAGTGTAAAACATAACGAATTTTCGCTATAGCTTGCGTAGAAAAAAAAGTTAGATTTTCGTACGTTAATTTCCGATTAATTCGAATAATTAATTTTAAATAATTTTTAAAAATAGGTCTTTTTCATTGGGTCAAGGAATTGTCCAAATCGAACCAAATTTGGTATGTATTATCCCCTATATAGATAGAGTGTAAAACAAAAAGAATTTTTGGTATATCTTGCCTAGGAAAAAAGTTAGTTTTTCATACGGAATTTTGCTATTATTTCAAATAATTAATTTTCAAATATAGTATTTTTGATCGGGTCAAGGAGTTGTTCAAAGTGAACCAAACTTGGTATGGAGTATCCCCAGGGTATGTAGAGTGTAAAACAGAAAGAATTTTTGCTATAGCTTGCGTAGAAAAAAAGTTAGATTTTCGTACGTTAATTTCGATTAATTCGAATAATTATTTTTAAATTTTTAAAAATAGGTCTTTTTCATTGGGTCAAGGAGTTGTTCAAAGCCAACCGAATTGTTCTCCCAGACTACCAGTAGTATGTAGGTTGTAGTTCAAAAGGAATGGTTTGCCTAACTGCCCTACAAAAAAAGTAGAAATCTCACAGGGAAATTTCGACTTTTTCGCTGACTTTATTTTAAAAAATAGTTAAATTTTATCGGGTCAAGGAGTTGTCCAAATCGAATCAAACTAGGTATCAAGTATCCCAAGGGTAACTAGATTGTAAAACAAAAAGAATTTTTGGTATAGCTTGCCTTGCAAAAAAGTTATTATTTCATACGGAAATTTGCTATTATTTCAAATAATTAATTTCAAAATATAGTATTTTTCATTGGGTCAAGGAGTTGTTCAAAGTGAACCAAACTTGGTATGGAG
>NC_134468.1:35891824-35971824 GCF_964194025.1 Convolutriloba macropyga | reverse complement strand
CAGAAAAGCATCACAAAGCGCAAGCAGAGATATCGTGAGAAACAACTTGGACTTTTCAAGATCAAAGAAAGACAACTTCAAAATCAATTGAACGAAACAATTACTGAGTTGTGTGAGACCAAAATGGAACTGTCAAGACATGTGGCTGAAAGAAAGAGATCTCCTTTTCTTTGTAGGGTAATTTTTTTCTTACTAATACCTTTTTTTTCGTCTTTGAACTACTTTCTTGAAATCACTTGAAGGCACTTCTGAAATCACTTCTGAAGGCACTTGAAGGCACTACAAAATCTGAAGTTGTAGTTGCTTCTGTCCGATAGGCGTTTTGAGTTGCTGTTAACTGATTATTTAAAAGATGACTAACGATAATTGAAACGTTTAAAGTGAACTTTATTGGTCTTGGTTTTCTTATGTTTATGTTCTTTTTTTATTGATTCAGAGCGTTCTAAACAAAACGAGACCAAAAAGAATTCAGCAATTTGCCAAAACTGAGCGAAATGAACATCATGATGGAAGTATTCAACGAAAAAATGTAATCAGCAACTTGAAGAAAGTACCGAACTTTGGTTGCAGTAATTTCAACGTTCGTATGGATAGACAACTTGGTGCTGGATCTTTCGGTGTAGTTTTTGCCTGCGACTTTGGCTTCAAGCGAAAACTGCAATGCGTTATAAAGAAATCTAAACCTGGAGCCAGAGAAGAGCTTATTTTGGAAGGCCGAATACTTTTAAAATTTTTTGAAGAACCAGTTGACTGGAGGCAAAAATTTTTTCCTTTCCCTTACGGTTACTCTGTCGAAGAGAACGGATTGGTTTGTGAACGATTCTTTGGATTATCAGTAAAACAGCATGCCATTGGTCAGGTTGCGAATAATTGGTCAAAAAGACTGCTTGAGTTGTCTCAAGCCGTGGATTTTCTTCACTCTCGCGAAATTATTCATTTGGATATCCATGCTAGCAATGTTCTAGCTTCGCAAGAGGCGGTAAAGCTGATTGACTTTGGTAAAGCGTCACTTACGAAATTTCCAGTTACTTACAATTTAACTGCTGCTGAGCGTGATTTATATAATAAAAAATATCAACAGATCGAGTATGAGCTAAGAAACGAAAAATTGTGCAAAACTGGACTCTCATCAGATGTCTATAGTATTGGCGTATTGTTAACGTACATCGCTGAGAAGTGTTTTGTATCCAAGCCGCTTCAAATATTTCTCCTCAGTTTAGGAGATCGTTGTTGTACACCTCGTTCAATACGAAACTCAGTGGCGTTATTAATTGAAGACTTGAAAGAGATGTGCATAGAGGATAATGAGTAATTTGTTGTTATGTATACAATGTATTGAGTCTTAACTAGACAGATATCTATTTTTTTTGTGTTACTTCTCTTTGTTTTGATTTTGGCTGCAATATCTCGTTTGTGTCTATTATTAAAATTCTTTCTTTACTCCAGAAGACAATCTATAAGGAAATTTCATGCTTACCCACTTGTTCTGATAACGACAAACATACAATTTTCTGATTTCATTGTTGAACTTTTTTTCAGTTTCAATGACTGAGTGTCGCAGAACTGAGCGTGCTAACAAGGGTGTTAATTCCCAATTACATTTCATGCATCCCGCTGATGATAGATTGGAGAAAGAGGCCCGTTCCATGCGTTGGATTTTTTATCGCAAAGGAGATGTCAATTCTCTTCCAATTGAATACAATAGTTGTCGCTGGCCTACTGATTACACAACGGCCAAAAAAATGTGCCTGGTGCCTGGTGATAAAGTGAATCTTCTGTACGAAAATGTACCAATTAGTGCTTCACTCAGCTGCAGGGTTCAAAAAGAAGAGGTTCAAAAAGCTGAAGAAGTGATTGCTCAAAAAGTTGCACTTGCGGACCACAGCCTGACTGATGTCAGCTACCTTGCGTTAGTTCAAACATCTTAATAATTAAAACATCTTTCAAATTTATTGAATGTTTCTCAACAGTTGTTTAACAGTGTCGGAACCAATCTCGACTAATAACAAAAAGGAAAAGACTATGCTCCACTTTTAAGCAACTAACCTTTGCTATTATAGGGACAACGAAAAAGATGTGGCTTCATGCTCTCAGAAAGCGAGTACCTCTGAGAACCATCCGAAAGCTCAACCTAAGAAGTCTAAACGGAAACGAGATGCTGGAAAATCTGGTGTGAAACCGTCAAAAAAGATCCGGTTTGACGACTCTTTGGGAGAAGTGGCGAGACATTGTGAACCACTAGTCACGTTGGGAGCCACTTCGACGCCTCTTGAGGTTTTTTACACTTGAGATAATGCTTTTTTAGTTTAGTTAAACAAACAAAGTTTTCCTATTAATCAATAATTAATGATAGTCGAAAGATATTTGTTCGAACGTGTTTTATTGTACATTTTGGAAATCTATGTGCTTTAGAGCTCCAAGATGGTCCCTGAGAAGCTTCTCACAGATCTTGTGGAAAGCTTGACAGGAAGTTTCAAACAAGCATTAGCTACACAGGAGGAGCACGCACGGAAGATGGCGAAAGAAAACCAACTAATGAGATCAAAGCTGACTTCCTTATTGAAACAAGCCAGGAGTTCTAGCTCTTCCACTTCGTTGTCGACAGTACCAATTCCCGTTCGCGATGAGGGTGATCCATTGTGGTTCGGAAAATTGGACTTGATGACGCTTGTTCCAACTGGTGGGCCTTCTTCTTTTGGCAGGGCTCTCGGTGCTGCAATGTTCGGTGAAGAGGATAAATGCCAGCTCATAAACTTGCGCATAGGACAAAAAGTGTCGAAATCAAATGCCCGCAAGCCATGCAGCAAACCAGTCGAAGACGTTTTCAGGCAATGCGTTGCCCGTAATTTTGTCGACAACGCTGAGGCAGCAACTGAAATGGCAATTGGAGGAGCCAATCAATATGGCATCGAGATGCGTCAAAAACATCCATCTAAAGTTTCCAACGAGGCTAAGGAGAATATTCCGCCGTCCGAATAACCAAATTTTCCAGAAATAACTTTAAAATAGGAGGACCTTTTGATCTGATCATTTTTTGACGCTTAACTTTCAATGTCTTGTGTTGCTATTTCTTTCCTTATTTAGATGCTCTGAGAAGAGCTCTTTCTTTATTCAACTTTTACATATTTTGCATCAATTTGTATCAAAACTTTTGAAACTAATGAGTGGTGTAATTTATCAGCTCTTTTGTTACGGTGTAATGCCCTGTTGTTATTGTTCCTGCCTCTGCTGTTTTCTTATTTTTATCAAGTTTTGTTCTTTCTTGTGTTTAATTTATAGTTTCCTGATAGGTTTTCTGGTCATTTAGTGGGGTTTCTGGTTTTTTTAAAACTCGTCCATAGCTCTTGTTTTTCCATTACTGATTTGTGGGCTGATAACAGTCGAGTTTCAACCGCTGCATAATTTTTCAGAGGCATGTCTCAATCAAACAAGAGTCCGGTTTTTACTGACAACGAAGGTCTCAGCTCTGATGCTTCACCTCCAGTAGAAACGAAAAGAAAGAAAATTGCTCGTATCGACGACAGCGAGGGAGAGAACTGTGATGCGGTTATGGATAATGGGAGTGGGGTGCTTGCCAATGATAAACGTTCATTGCAACAAATTGGTGCTGGTGCTAGTCGTAAGAAGCCTGACTCAAATCGATGTCCTTATGATGAAGACAAAAATGCGAATGTTTTGGAGACGACAACAATAATGAAACAAGTCTCACCAGGGGAAACTCCTAATTCAAAAGATCTAGAGAAAGCTGATGCTTTGACTGCCTATCCAACGATAACATCATTTCAAGACAGCATTCAGAGTATGCTTACCGAACACCAGGCCCGATTGAAGTCCATTAGAAACAATGAGAGAGCATCAAACCTTGAGTTCCTGGGTTCTGTGGAGCATTTCCTTTTTGGAGAGAGTCTTTTTGTTGACAATAATCTGTCGGCTGAGCCAGTATTTGTGAATGGAAAGGACTGCATGCAGTTGCCAGCTGGAAAAGAGCCATCCAAATTCGGAAGAGAACTGGGCAAATTCATTTTCGGCGAAAACCGTGACTGCCAGTTGATCACGCATATGATAGGTCCCAAACGGATTCACAGCGACATGCGCTCCAGAGTTTCACACGATCTTGAGACAGCTTTTGAAAGTATGTTTCTAGTAAGCTATTATATTTATTCTCCAACTTTAAATACAAACACTCAAAAATGAAAAACCTTCCTCTGGGGGTATTATAAAGGTCATTAGTTTGATCTGCTTGATTTTCTGATATAACTTTCTTTAAGCACAGAAAACAGTCTTCTTCGCAAAAGCAGAGAGCTAATCAATTACATAGCATGCCTGTTAGTTTTTGGATTATATTTTGTTTTGTTTAGAAACAGTTAAAGCGAAGTACCCAAAGCAATCTGTCCTAGCTTACCGTGAGGCTAAAGCAGCTGCAAATCAGATGGGACTGGATTTGAAGAAGAAGTTCAGAGGAAGCAACGCACAACAGATTTAAATACTCAGAAAAACCTTCAGAACATATGTTCTGTTGCCTGAGAAATTTTTTATGTCCGACTTACACAGAATATAAACGACGAATGTCCGCTTCATTGATAAACAGATCTTATTTGAATATATGTCCGCAATAAACTCTAAAATTCAGTTTCTTTATATGTTTGTTTGTTTTTTTTTAAAATGTTTCGCAATTTTACTTCGCAAAAACTTTTCTCAAATCTGTCAATTTGCTGTCAATTTCTTTGACTTGATTTAGTATCTTGCACACTACATCAGTGCAAAAAATCCGTGAACAAAACTTTTTTGCAAAGAATGCTTGAGAAAACGAACTTTTTGGAGAAGATTTACCAGTTTATGCTTCGCCAAAAATTCTGACAAATTGGAAATTTTTTATTTGTACTTTGTTGATTTTCGTTTGTGTTTTGGGCATTCAATTAACTGCTTCTTTTTCTTCTGCTAAAAAATCTTTTGATCAATTTTGTTGATTCGATTGTTGACTTCAATAGTTTTTCACAGTAAATGTTTTTAGATAAATTGCGAAAAAAGCACAAGAGCGTTATCCTTGCACAGTGTGATGCACATGTGACAAAAGCTGTTTTGGAGGAAACAGACCGTTTTGTTGATACAATGGTTAAGAAACTATCAGTGGAAGAGTACCAAGTTCTTTTGGAATCGTCTCCTCTTCATTTATTTTACGACCAATTGCTGCGAAAATGTTATCAAGAAGCAAAGAATGCAAACTTTTCCATTCGTCCGGACAGTTTTTGTGGTTATGGGTTATTTTATAGTGGTGCTGATGTTCTGAAAACTAGCAAACAAAAGGACTGTTTAGAGGGTCTCTGGGCGCTGTTAGAAGTCATTGATGAAGAGGATGAACAACTGATAAAGCCAATTTCAATATTCCAAGCCACAGAAGTTTGCAAAAAATCGAGAGTTATGATTGGAGCCGTGCGGTTTGCGAATCACTCATGCAAACCAAACTGCAAATATGACATTAAGGAAGTAAATAACAGGAAGCGTGTCATGCTCAGGCTTGTACGAGATATTTCACCTGGAGAAGAACTGACCGTTTTCTATGGGAATTCGTTTTTTGGTGAGAACAATTGTGATTGCTTATGCCCTCACATGGAAAGTCATTTGGGTACAGTTAACGAGAAAACGACTACAGAAAATCCGTTGTATCTAAAACCCACGAGCAAAAACGTAGCTGTTAACTCGAGATCAAATTTGACGCAACACCGTAGGCGGCTATTCGTTGATCATAAATCAAGGAAGCGCGTTAAACTTGACACCGAACTCAGAAATTTTCCCTCCGAATCCTCAGATGAATACAGTTCAAAAGAAAGCGATGAAAACAGTTCCAGTAAAAACAGTTCAAACAAAGATGACACAGCCAACGAGAGAAAAAACGTTTTGAACATTGAAAGCGAAAGCAGACAAAGTGAGGTTGCTTTCAATGGCAGTTCGAGAAACTTGAACAATGAGGACATTTCAAGTGCAAGTGATGCAAACCAAAACCCCAGCTCAACTGATGTGGAAGAAAGTTTGACCGACAGCGACATAAACTCAACCACTATCTCAACTGATGATGAAGAAATTTTGGCTGATAGTGACAACGATTTAGTTCCAACTGCATTTGATGAGAAAAGTGTTCCTGTTGAAAATGAAAACTCAAGCCCAAATGGTCTTGCAAATAACGTTTGACTATCGAACAATTGTCGCTATCTAATATCTTCTCCTAATGAATCACAAGCTCCTCTCATAGTGATAAATGATGTATCCGAAATTGGGTCGCCAGAAGGTGGTTTAAATGAAAGTTCCGAGTCGACAGAGGTGGAGCAACAAGTTGAATTGAGCCAAATCAGCATTCCGAACTTCAGACTGTGTGTGAACGCCATTATTGCTAAGCATGGTTCCTCTGATGCAGAGGCCAGTGATTGGATCCGACTTTTAAAGCTGACTAATAAATCTCATCAATTTCCAAGTTTCAAGTCAATTAAAAAAACTTATCACTCATCCAAACGCCACATTAGCAACTCCGTGAAAAGCTGTGCTTCGGGAGATGTGTTTTTTCTAAATTTTGTACAGGAACTTCAAGATATTGTACAGAAAAATATTGCAACTATTTTGAAGTACGATTCAAAACGAGAGCGGTCTTCCGATTTGAAGATTCCTACTGCTATGAGTTCTAATCAAAGATCTATCAACATATACCTGCTTATGAATTCAGATGGTGTCAGGCTGTTGAGGTCATCAGGGAAATCTTTGTGGCCAGTCTGGTTTGCAGTAGCCAATTTGCCGCCGAAACTTCGATCATCTTTCAAAAATATAGTACTGGCAAGTTTGTGGTTTGGATTCAAGAAACCGTCGTGGAACCATGTTTTTGAGGTAAGTTTTTCTGTAATTTCACTAAATAGCAACTTTTATGGGCTCCATAAATTACGATATTTTAGCATATTGGGAGTGAACTTGAAAAGAAACCGAATATTGAATTTCAAAAGAAGACGTTCAGTTTGAACTTCCACGTTGTCCTTCTTGTCTCTGACTTGCCTGCAACTGCCTCGATGTTGAATATGCATCACCATCTTGCTACTTACGGCTGTACATTGTGTCTTATTGAGACAAAGTTACACGAGAAGACGAGATATTATCCATTGAAACAAACTTCAATGAGAACACCTGACGTGCATCAAAGTTGTATTGAGATATTGGAACGTCGAAACTTTACGGCTTTCAAAGGTGTTAAAGGCAGAAGTAAGCTTTTCGACATCATACCCAATTTACCCCTGGCTGCACCGATAGATGTTATGCATCAGGTCTACTTGGGTGTTGCAAAAGTTCTACTTCATGTCATAGTTTCGAAAACAGTGAAATCAGATATTGAATCCATCAACAATATTGTTCGGAGTCTTAAAGTAAGTTGCATTTTTATTTAAAATCCGGATATTCAGTTTCAACACGCATTAACTTGATTTTGTTCATTTATTTCAGTTGCCCAGTGAATTCAAGCGAAGAGTAAGACCGCTAAGTGAAATTGAGTTTTTCAAAGCAAATGAATACAGAGCATGGCTATTTTACATCGGTCCGGTACTATTCAGTTTCGCAGTTAACGAGAGACTGTATGAGCGGTTTACACTTCTCAGCTTTTCTATTCGCTTATTGATGATTTCCTCAGCATACGCCAATGATGCAGATGATTTGATTAAATCTTTTCTATCAGATTTGAAGGAGGATCACTCAGAGCACGTGTTTACGGCAAATGTCCACTCCTTGATGCATCTATCATGGCAAGTACGGCAGTTTGGACCACTTTGGACGTCTTCAGCAATGATGTTTGAGTCCGCAAATTATTTGTTGCAGTCGAAGCTAACAGGGACGGTTAATCAGCTGCCACTGTTAGTCGAGAGATATAAAAGAAACAAAGAGTCTTACAGAGCGACTGTTGAGAATGATATTTTGTACGATTTTTGCCACAAATTGCGAGGTACAAAGACATTTGTCCGCAGGAGTGTCCCATTTGACTGTGTACCACACTACTTGAAACAAAGTGGCAGGCAATTTTTCAGCAACTACGAGTCAGATCTGTTTACCCTGGACTCAATCTCTCATACGTCGACAAACAACAGTTACATTGCTTATGTCTGGAAAAACAAATTATGCTTTGGCCAAGTTAAAATTTTCTATATAAATGAAGGCTTGGAGATGCTCTCTGTTAATTGCTTCTCCGTGTTGGAGAAATTTCAATGCTCACGTAGAAAAAACTTGGAAATTTATTCCTTTGTAGTTGTTGAAAACAGTGACAGGAGAGTCTCAATCCCTCTGGATACGGTGAAGGAGAAATGCATGGCTATTTCAACTACAGATAAATTTTTTTTGACACCCTTGCTTTGTATGACTGAACATGATTAAGCACATTGGCCTAAAGAACATGAGAGTTTGTTTGTAAATATTTATAATTGCGGAACCATGTTAAATTAATTTTCCGTTTGGTTAAAGTTTGAAACTGTTGTTTTCGACTAGATGCATTGTTTAGACAGTAGTGAAACGGAAGTTAATGCGCGTCATTTTCCTGAAATATCAAGCCGAGATAGATATATAGATAGATAGAGATATTGAGAGTTTGGTCACACTAAATTTTTTGATACTTCTTGTAAACCATACGTAAGACCATAAATGGTTCTTATAAATTATAAATAAGACCATAAATGATTCTTGAAAACCATATGTAAGACCATAAATGGTTCTTGGAAACCATACGTAAGACCATAAATGGTTCTTGGAAACTATACGTAAGACCATAAATGGTTCTTGGAAACCATACGTAAGACCATAAATGGTTCTTGGAAACCATACGTAAGACCATAAATGAAAGTAATGGTTCCATCTGTTTGCCAATCGTTTCCCATCAATGTTGTATGGAATCTTTGAAACCATAAACAAAACCATTTATGGTTCTTAGAAACCATTGCAAGAACATACAAGAAATTTTGGCGCTTCTTGGATGGAACCATTTATGGTCTTACGTATGGTTTCCAAGAACCATTTATGGTCTTTTTTATGGTTTCAAAGAAGGGTCAACCCGGGTACTCGCTGCTCTATGACAAAAATGAACAAATATGCTTAGGAGACAGTTTATCTGCTGTTCTACGTTTTTTTTATTCTTTACGTTAATGAGAGGACATCAAGTAATCTACTCAACGTACTTGATTCAAAACTTTTCTTACAGTGACTTGCTTAGGTTTGATTGCAATTTGATACCTCTCATATTATTCAATTAATTTTGTATTTTATCCGTTGGACTGATTATATAGTAATTAACAGGACGTTACAAAAAACAGTTTTTAATTATTTTGTGGGGTAACAACTTCCTTAATTAAACAACATAATTCTTCACAAAAAATAGAACTTGACAAAAAATGGATGCTTTTCAATTCAATGAATTTTTCTTCTTTTTTTTTCTCATTAAATTTTTTTATAGGTGCAACTTTTCTATGAGCCGCTATTTATCATTAGAAACGAAACTTAGCACGTTGAACTTGTTGTAGCACTATGTTGATCACTAATATTTTGTTTACTTTGTTCAATTTGCTTTTAGTCAAGAAAGCCGTAATTTAAAATTTACAAAAATAGTAAAACAACAAAATTACGTGGCCATGGTCCAAATATGCAAATTTCAATAAATTCTTCGTTTTGTGGAATCGAATGACCAAAATGTGTCCCTACTTTTTAACATTTATTTGCCACTTTATGCGATAGAATTTATTTACGCAAAACGAAATATAAGGAATAAGTTACCTTTATTGTGCAAAAAGCACGAGTTTTTACATTTTGTCATGAGTATTCACGGATTAACGTAACCCAATTCCACCATTTTGAGCCCGTGATAAGACTAATATTTCATTGGCCAAATTTTGTCATTATTGATGAGAAACAAACTCATTGAATTGACTCTGTTATTCCTGTGAACAGTGCTAAGGGTAATTGTAAAACGGTTTATTGTTTTCTTCATCCACTAATAGTTTCTAGAGAAAAAATTTTTGAAATTAATCGCCAGTTCTGCTTTCTTTCATTTCGATTATTCGGTAATGCAACCATGGGAAAGAATGAAGCTGAATTGAGTTACTTCTAGCGTTAAAACTAGGGACTCATGGCGTGAAAAATTTAACCAGTTTTGAAGCAAATTTGAGCTAAACTAGCCTGGCGTTACTCATTTCCATATACGCGTACGACTCTAACATCGGTCGTCAAAAAGCCCGATAAAACCAAGTGTTATACTCGATCTCTCGGACATTGGCCACGTAATTAAACGTTTTGACCGTAACTTTTGGGGTCAAATAGTCATAGTCAGAACTTGGGTTTTGCTCTTATCCATTTGATTTTGGAAAGCAAATATCAATTCGGAACAGTATCCGGAGCAATCATCGTAATCATTCTAGTTTAACCTACCCTATTTATGGTGCCCTGGAACTAAATTTCAAAACAATGCTCACATGATACTTATTCTTTCTGTAATCGTCCACGTTGCTAGTCGCGTAGTCGTTGGGCCGGGAATTAACTGCATACAACTGCACGTCATCCTCTGACAAGCCAGCAAAACTTGAGGACGCGGCCATGCTTGAGAAATACAAGAATGTTGCCGTCGACGTTAATAAAAAGCTTTAAAATTGTAAACTTATGTTCTCTCAAAATGTATTTTTGTAGTTTGAAGCGACAGATATATGTAATATGACGTTTAATAGAATTTATACGTTTCTTCTCTAATAAATTTATATTCTGAAGCTAGATTTGACTTTTTTAATTTGCAAGTTTTTCTTTAGCTTGAATAGATTCTTAGTTTGATGAAAAATTATATAATCAAGGCCTCGTTGTGAGCCAAACTTTTGTTATTTAAATTTATGTAACTTGTGTAACTTTTCTACAACGTTGAATTTGTACCAGTTCTTTGACTTGTTACGTCCAATTCCTGACTTGGTTGCTATCGTTTTAAAAGATTGCTATCGTTTCAAAATCGAAGATTAGACCAGAAGCACGAAAAACCTCGCATACACATAAATCCTGGAAACTGATTATAATTTTTTTCAACGTAACTTTGGCATAGATGAAATTTATGAGCCTAATACAATGCCATAGCCGCGTGAAATGAAACTTGATTCAACTGGCAAGGGTACGGGACCCACCAACGGTACAAAATGTGTCCTCGATTAATTATAGCAAATAATAAATTAGTGCGCAAATAATAGTATAGCAAATAATAATATAGTACGCTCATTCAGCTGTATGAAGACCTAAAAGAATCCTATTGAAATATAAATATTGTTTGTAGAATGTTTTTTTCCGCCCCTCTTCAAATGTGCTCATAAGTAAATTGGTAAATTAAAAACCTCAAAGTATTCATGAAATCACTGATTTAAAGAACAAATATCTTTATCTTAGCATTCGGAACCAACTAAAATCTACAATGGGCTTCTATTAATTCAATGATAAAAACAGGAAGTTTTTACGTAAGTTTGATCATCATTTTTGTTTTCTGGACGTATTGGTTTGAGTCTACTCTGGCGCAGAAGTTGGATCCACATGGCTGGAAGGGTGCATTTAAATTAATGTCACCACAGAATGCCCCAGTTGTCAGCCACCAGCCACTTTTGTATCTGGTGGATCCAGAACAAGTCGATCCCGCACCCGCATAGAAATTTTCCCCATCCATTAAAGTTTTAAAGAGACTTCCAATTTGACTGTTCAGCTCCTGGCCTGAAACGGAATTCTGCTACAATTACAGAACAGAAATATAAACCAACAAATGTAGGAAGAGTTGCTCTTGAACGACAGGCGAGGCTGTGGCTGTTAATTCAGGGGCTGTAGCCAAGATCAATTTTTCTTTATGGTTGCGAAAAATACTGAACCCGCCCGGGATTCGAACCATTTAGCTCCTGAACCGTTACCCCACGCTCTTCCAACTGCTCCATCAGAACCTTATTCTTGCTCTGCTGCAACCAATTTATATTAGCAACAAGCTTGACTTCGGAGTGAGAGCAAAAGAGATCACTCAAAAATGAAGAATGAAAGCGTGAAAAAGTCACTTGAGAAGTCAAAGAATGTTCTAGAAGAAAAGCGCAAAATTGTCTAGCGAAAAATTTGCATAAATAAAGACACATACGTTTACAATAATTGCTATGAACTTCGTTCAAGAGCAATTAATAAGTCTTGTACCAAGATTTCGATTTTACCGCTCATGCACGTTTTGCCTGGAACCACCCAAATTGAAAATTTTAAACGCCAATTAGAGCCAAACATTTACTTCCTTTTGCACATCTACACTACTTGCCCAGTGCACCAAATCCCGGAAACATTGCCGCGAAAACCGGGAATCCTAATTTTTACCAAATTATCCTGACTAGAAACCTGGGAATCTTAATTTTTCTTGGTCATATTGGCAGGAAAATTGGGACTTTTAAATTTTTTGGCATACTATGATTTCTGGGAATCTTTACAAAGGGGGTTGAGAGACAAGATCTCAATGTGTAATGTTTTTATATAGCTGTTATGTAAACGGTAACAGAAATTCTTTATCAAGGCTTACAATAAAATTGTTCACATCTGAATAAAATCTTTCCGTATATTAAGAAACAGTACAAATTAGGCAGCAAGAAATCTTTTTTCTAATCTGGTTGAGGAAATGAGGAAATTTTTTTTAGTTGTGTAGTAATAATTGTTGTGAGGTTTAGTTTTAAAAGCCGCTAGAAAAATGATAAGCTGGGAAGTTTGTAAATAATTGTTGTACTTAATTTTGAGCAGCGAAATGCTATAAACCCGACCTTTTCACTAAATATGTATGAGTGCTATCGTTCAAAAAATATTCGGTTCATAAACTCTTACTTTTTCTTCTGGTTTATCAAGCAACTTATTCTCACACCGTTAATTGAGTTTTTGTCCCGCAGCAGCTATAAGATTGTGTTGATGCTGTTTTAGACGTCAAATATTGAGATTAAAAACTAAAAGGAGCAGTCTTTCTGGATTTGAAAGAGGTATCATCCATAACTACTACCGCTGAGCCTCTAGGTTGAATTGAATGACCTTCTGTTTTTACTGTCACTAAGAAAAGGAAAAAATGAAATAGAGTTTTATGAAACACAAGTATTTTGCAAAGAATCTATTCGACAAAATGAAAGGGAGAGTACAGCAGCCCCAAAAGCAGAATGAAAAACAGATGAAAACATGTTTCCGAAGAGCAAAATTACTCTTCAGCTATGTTTCAAGAATCTTCCTCGAACACAGGAACGAATCGATCAAAAATACTCTGAAAAAGTGTATTGGAATTTTTCAGGAAAAACTACTCGAAAAAAACAAATGCAGTTGGAGGGTGATCTGCAGATGTGGAATCTTCAATACGAGTGAAAAACTTAAAAATTTAACATTAAAAAGGCTAAAAACCCGAGAGATCAAGCTCTAAATCTTTAGTTAATATTATTAGTATTATTATTATTATTATTATTATTATTATTATTATTATTATTATTATTATTATTATTATTATTATTATTATTATTATTACTACTACTATTATTATTATTATTATTATTATTATTATTATTATTATTATTATTGTCATTATTATTATTATTATTATTATTATTATTATTATTATTATCATCATTATTATTATTATTATTATTATTATTATTATTATTTTTATTATTATTATTATTATTATTAGTATTATTATTATTATTATTATTATTATTTTTATTATTATTATTATTATTAATGTTATTAAGTTTTTATGGTCTTGGATATGGTATTCAGGAAGCCATTTTGATTATGGATATGGATTCTAAGAGGCCCTCCCTATATGAACTTGGGTATTGCTTCTAAGATTCAGCAAAAATGTCAAGCCTGATTTTGCGCAAGCATGATTTTGCGGGTCAAATATTGATTTTGCGCAAAAAGATTGTGTGATCTTGTATGGGCTATAAAAGCCTATGCATGGTCTTGGATATGGTATCCAAGAGACAATAAAAAAATTTTCAGGAATGGATTTTTGGATCCAATTTTTTTTGTCTGAAATGAACCTAGGGCGTTGTGAAAACGCTTCTTGAGTTAAAAAAAGAGGTTGCACAAAGAAGTTTTACGATTTTTATGGTCCATAAAAATCTAGGGTCTTGGGTATGGTATCTCAGAAACAATTGAAAAAAACTAATTCCGCCTCCAAATGAAATTATGCCTCTATAACCTTGTATTGCAACCAAAACACGTCGTTTCAGAGTACTTTCAGTTTTTTGCAAAGTCTGGGATATGGTATCTTAGAAGGCTTACAGTCCATATATGACTTTGATATGGTATTTTAGATCGGTGTAGGGTGGTGAACCCAGGAAATGACGACCTACCAATCAATAGTTGGTACGTATCTCCGGGTCCAATTGCGAAATTCGAATACTCAGCGATTTTAGTAGCTCCTGAGATATCCACCTCTATCCTCAGCGTCCAGGAATATGAAATATTTTTTGTAAGACCGTAGAGAACGTCCAGTCCAAGCCAGAAACTGCCATCAGGAGGATTTCCGAAGGCATCTTTGTAATCGTTTAGCGTGAGGTCGAAATTCGTGTTGTCAACCCGTTGTTGAATGACTATATAGCCGTTACATGTGATGTATTGGGTGGGATTTTCAACACCCATCTTTCTTAATAAGTTTGCTTCGATTACTCCTGGCACCATTTTCTAGAAAAGCAAGCAAGTACGCAGTCTAAAAAAATAGTTTGAAACACAAAAAAATTGCCAATACTTGTAAAGTACCTTTTCATATTTTGTTTTGAGCAGCTTTTTTTCCATTGGTTGGTTTGGAGTATCGGTTTCCTAATATTTATTAGATAAAAAAATCCATGAGAAAACTAATACCTGAAAAAGAGTCTTTGAGAGCACAGATGCAACCAAAACAAATACAAAAGAGAAGCTTCAGATTAGCTAATTTATAAAAAGATCAAAACTGTAGTAGCCTATACAATAAAAATAAAAACTTCAACTTGAGAACATCTTTTTTCAGAAATATTTTGTGTAAAAGCTTTGAATGTCGCCTTTCGTACCAACAAAACTTCCATAAGAATAGATTTATCTGTCAGGCAATTGAAATGTGAAGAAAAACTGCATATTGTCTACTATATCATTTTAAGCATCGTAAAGTACCTCTATAGCGCTATACATTTGAAGTCAAAAAGGGTTCTCAACAATATCATCCGAAACAAGCATAGCTAAGATATGAAGTAGTTTATTTGGTTTTTAATTAATTTCCACAGCATTCGAGCAGAAGTTATGGGGCAATTGGTTGAATCAAAATAACTCTATTTTAGCTCGAATTTCGTCTCGTGTCTTAAAATTTCAGACCCCTATTCTGATTGAAGATTTGTTATTACAAAACAATTAGAAGCAACCAATTTATTAGCAATATGTTTCAGTCGTACCTGCAACTCCTGTTAAATGTTTCACGTCGTGACTTTATATTTTATTTGCTGAGTCTGAAAATGATCTGGACCAGGATCAACCAAAATTCTGGACAATGGTCTGGAATTTGTCTGAACAGAGGAAACTTCAATCGGGAATGGTCTGATCAGATATAATGTTGTCTGGGAAGCTCTGATTAGAGGTGATATCAGCGTCGACTTTCAAAACCCCACATTCCGAGGCGCTCTTTGATCGATTTGTTTTTTATTGTCTCTCTTTTTTTATTTGCCGCTCCTTAATTTTGCTATGTTTCAAAATTTGATCTTGCTTCTTATTCAACTTAAAAGTTAGGGCCGACATCCTTTAAAACAAAAACGAATCCATGCAACCCAATGATGAGCACAGTTTCACAACATTGAGCTTAATTCCGTTAAGAAAAATATTTGGAATTATTTTTTTCGTAAAAGATTAATTGGTGTATTTTGTTTCTATGTCATTGATATGACCATCATTAATTGCTCTATCTACAGTGTTCGTGGAAATCTTTCTTCTGAAACAGAACTATAGGTCAAGAATGATGGTAAACTAAATTATGGAACCTAATTTAACATTTTGCGATGCAAGAAACGGCAGAAAAAGTTCAAACGAGAATTATACTTAGATATAATTAGAACTATCATTTTACAGTTTGGGAAAAATGTCTCAAACTCCATATAAATTCGTTTTGTATTCTTAATTTACTTTTGAAATTCTTTTATTCGTGTTAAAAACAAAATCTGATTGCAATCGTTTTTGAACTCGGCGGGAGTTTCACCATACGTCGATTTTTACGCAGGAATATGAGTATCATTATAAAATCGGTAGAGTCAGTGCTTGATCATGGGAGTCAAGGATTTTCAAAGTTTGAATCTCACCCATTGAGCGAGGAGATAAAAACTTATTTGAAGTAAATTAATATTGCAATGTGAAAAGCCCCAGAAAAATTTGAAGATGGGAAATGGATGATTTCGTGATCAACTTTGTCAGACTGTTCAACAATTAATAATTATGAATCAATACTTTGAAAAACAGGATTACTTCTATCTATGAGCGGGGATTTCCCACGGGAAACGAGAATTGCAAAGAACTCTCTGGGTGCCTGAAGTTTGGCTTACGCAAGAAAAAAGCTTCAGTTTAAAAATGCTACAAACGCAATAACTAAACCTTTTTACTAGTACAAACAAACGACTTCAAACGAACCTCAATTATTTCAAATCTGTCGACCAAATCAGTTATTTTCTCTTCTTGATCCGTCTGCTTATCCGATATGTTTCGTATTTGAGATCCAAAATCAGCGCTCTCTAGTTGATCAACCTTCCCCTCGACCGTATTCAGATCTGTGCCCACTGACGAAATATTTCTAGAGAGCTCGAAAAATCTCTGCAGATTTGCTGAAATGGTTGAGTTCAAGACTGCAATTTCCGCATCAAGTTTACTGAACTGGTCTTCAACGGAGATTTTGAAGCTATCAAGATCGCTGGTCGGATTCGCAGCATTTTCGTCGACCCTAGTTAAGTTTGCTTTGAGTTGCGTCACTTCGGCTTCCATCAATTTAATGTCGTCGGTGTTCGAGTCGACATTGTTTCGAAGACTGATTAAATTACTTTGAATAGCAATTACGGTTTCGTCCAGCAACGCTAAAAGGAATATAGTCATCAACTCCTTGAGAAAAAAAATCGAAGCACTGAGAATTGACAAATAATGTTTTTTGCACTCTTAATTGCCCAGGTAGAGGTTATCATTTGTCCTCGTTTATGACGCAGACCATTTTTGAACGCACACCAGACGAGAATTTTTTCGACGAGCAACATAAACGGTGGCCGCCGTATTGGCCGAGAGGGCGTTTAGCCGACAACCAAAACTGAGAAATTTAACCGACAATTTAAGTAAAATGAGCAATAAAACTTATTCCAAAGCTGTGATTGGCCAATTTAAAACACTATTTCGTATGCGGACAAATATACCGCAGTTTTTTCATCAACTAGTGTAACCAAAGTCTATCCTATCCGTGACCGGACCGTATTTTACCGCATCTGGCCATGCCTCGCGGGCCATGGCCATGCCTCAGCGGCCCGTGGGACTTGATATGAATCTATCACAACCGAACTACTGATTTAAGGAACAATTATGGACTTTTATGACCAATTATGATAAAACTGTCGGCTAAATTTCTCATTTTTTCCTTGTCGGCTAAACGCCCTGTCGGCCAATTTTCCTAGCACCGTTTTACTCCGCTACTAAGAATTGATTAACCACTAATCAGACCTTCTTCGAATAAACAATGTGGCGCAGAACGTGGCTCGTGTATGTTGTAGAACGTGGCTCGAGTTGCAGAGTTGGGGCAGGTGTTTATGGGGCAGATTTTCGGTCGTCTATAGGGCAGACTTTGGGTCGACTTTACTGGTGCGTTTATGTTGGTGCTAGGAAAATTGGCCGACAGGGCGTTTTACCACATACACGAGCCACGTTCTGCGCCACATTGTTAATTCGAAGAAGGTCTGATTAGTGGTTAACCAGATCTTAGTAGCGGAGTAAAACAGAACTGTATCATAATTACACTATCCCATTAGTAATAATAGTAGATTTAGACCGAATTTTCTGGGTAAACCGACGTCGTGCTTGACATTCATTGCTAGTTCCCCATTTTTTCCTTATGAAGAGATACAAGAGCGGGCTACAGTGGCAAAAAATTTTTTCTGCAAAAAAATGATTGAAATCTTACATTTTCATGATCTGTAACCGATCGCAAAATGTGTTAATTGACAAACGAGTGTTTGGAAACAAGGGCATTTGGAAACAAGTTTTTGTGGTAGTTAACAGTTTTTAACGATGGAAAACAAAAGTTGACTCCAAGTTTTTGTGGTAGTTAACAGTTTTTAACGATAGAAAACAAAAGTTGACTCCAATGGTGGCAAAGAGGACCGCATTCAAAACAATCATGGTCAGAGAAAAATTATTAACTATTGGTTTGAATGAGATCTTGACGGGAAATAGGAAGTTATGTAGGCAGAAAATGCTTCTGTAAATTAATGTTGCTTTCGGTGGTGCGGCTGTAACTGTAGAAAGAAAAATGAAATTCCTCCAAAAATTTCCTCCAAATTTCCCCTAAAGTTGTCGGTATAGTTTTCATCTCAAAATATTTTCAATTTGTTCTCGTTTTTTCCGAACAAGAGAGAAAACGATAAATTTTTAGTCCATTTTTACTATACATAATTCAGATATCTAATTTGACTGAAGATAAACAATTCATTTTTTGCTTAAATAATTTATTGAAAAAAGATTGATTTAATAAGAACCAAAAAATTTCAATGAGCGTTTGGTTTTTCTCTTGGTATAATCGAAACTGTGCCTGGTTAAGTATATTCCTTGCATTCGTTTTCTCAGAATCATTAAATGCGCTAATTGCGGTTGGGACACCTCTTTATGATACAAGTGATAGAAATATCTTTATCTAGATATTTTTTAATTGTCCAAATTCAAAATTTTTAACATGATTGTACAATTTGTATAAAACTCACCCAAGTTCTATTGCAATTGCATCTCCTGCTATTGAAAATAAAAAACAAAAATTACCCTTCTTTCATGGTAATTTAATGATTAATAGACACAAAAATCAGCAGTAGACTGTTAGTTAATTATGAGTTGGTTATTTAGTTCGTTACAATTTAACACAACAATTGCAACCAAAGTTTCAACTTAAAAAATTGATCGCCCATGAGAAATACTATTCATTCTAGTGACATTGACTCAAGTAAAATTTACTAAAGTGTTTCAGTTTTTTGCTAGTTCCGCTCGTGAATCTGAAAGGCAATTTTCACTGTAGTCAATTGATTCCACATAAAAAAATAGTCAATTGCACATAGAAAATCTATTGAATTTTTGATCAAAACTAAACGCTTATTGAGTTTTACAGAAAACAAAGTTTGCTTTTAAGTTTGCTATTCTTTTGCCAAATTGTCTGAATCCCTTCGTACTACAATTGTCACTTTCAAAAAAGTAGTGGAAATTGCATCGAGATTGCCTATGGCTTTATTTTAGCAAATTCAATCAAGTTTTGAATTTGGATTTCGCGGAACTTGTTATCTCATTTTAGAATAAAACGCGGAGCAATTGTCGAAAGTGATCTTAGCCAACTGATTTAGATATGAACTTAAAAAATGGTTTTAAGCACAAATTAATGGGTGAAATAAGCCAAATATCAACGGCAGTTGATGAACAGAAAATATGTTTATATCGTGAACCCAAATTTACCAAGAAATTGATGTCTAGATTACTGAACAGATAAGTCGCCTGTCTAGATAACAAACTTTTGAGCTAAATTTGAAATCACACATACTTGAACAACAATTAATTTAAGAACTACATAAATAACTAAAAATTTCATATCCATATCACAAAAATTTTCATTAAAAAACTATGTATAAAATTTAGGTTTTCAAAAAATCTTCTGTCGAAATTATCAATGAGAGTCGGTATAGCAGGCAAAAGTGAATCTCCTGACTGTTCTGCAAACAAATTTATCTAGCTCTTTCTAAAATTACATTACTTACCACCTCATTTCCTATGAAAGAATATTTAAAAAAAGTTTTGCATTTGGACCCACCTAGAGCAATTGTTGGCGCAATAATACTAACTCCTTGTTTTGAAGGTAATTCTGAAATTTCTGATTAGTCCGATGAAATTTATGTAACCATTTGTTCTTATTGCTGTAGGAATAGGTTCCATTTCTAGAAGGTTTAATGGTTCTAAAAACGTTTGATAATCAGAATGGTGGGCGTATGGAAGTATTTCATTTGATAGAGACTTTTGCTTGAGGGAATCATGTCTCATTTTTGTAACATCCAATTTACGCAATACTGAATACACCTAACACTGCCAGTTTTATAATCAACAGTAAACAGACGACCCAGAGTTTTAGGAGGAATTAAGGTGTGAAATCTTTGGAAATCAAAAAGATTACCAGCAGGAAGTAATGGTGATAACTATCAGTTATGATTATCAACGTTTTGCGATGCACGGTGCAAAAACCTCTAGCCCATGCCCATAAACAAATACAATTTTACAAAATTCTTGTTTATATATTCCTGACAAGAAGTTTAAGAACAAAAATTAATGAAACGACGATTTTTCACTTCAAAATTTTTTGAAAAATTGGTGCTATAAAGGCGCTCCATAATCGACATTGAATGTTTTATTGTAGCGAAAACCAGATCTTAAATGATAAAATTCCAAAATGAAAATCAAACATAGTGTTTGATTTGTCAATCTCGTTGAATATCAGCAAGGCAAAAGACCAATATGCTTTACCACACATTTTGTTTCAACGGATCCTGATTGCAGTTTTGAAAAGATTGTGCCGCAACAATTCTCCACTTTTTTCTAAAGTTCTATACAATTGATGAAGCCGTTAATTTGGTCAGGGTAAACTTACCTAAGATGAGACTGTTGCGTTCTGTTAGTAACTAAATAAATCTAAGCGAGAAAAATACCAAAATGCGTCATTTTTCTTAGCCAATCAGAATCGAGTATTTAAATTACGTATAGAATTGCGTCTAATATACACAAAAAGTTCCGGAAAAGTTCGTATAACCTAATTTTAAGTAAAATATACCATGATATGTATCGAATAAGGCGGTTTTAGGCTTAATATTTTTAGGTTCTCTAGACGATTGTTGATCTTTATGAACTGATTCTGACGTCAATGACATCAGACAAAAAACCAGTAAAAGAGCATCAAAAAAACCTTGCCGTCTAAACTCTCACTTGTTGCTATGTACGTTACAATCTTAATATGTTGCTATTATCGTACCAATATTAATACGTTGCTTTCTAAAGCGAAAAAGGATTGAATTGAACATATGCGAAAGAGTGGTTTTACACCTTTACAAGTGGCACCCCACAAGGGACCGCGACCGGTTTAAGAACGCTTCCTTGATTATTGTTTAATCTAATAAATGTGACAAACGTATTGAATAGATATGAGTTAGTATGATATATGATCAAATTACTGAATCATTACTGCCGCTCTTTATTCATGTCCAAATGTCCAATGATAAGTTATCACTGCGTGACCTCCAATGAATTACAACTGTTTTGACTATATCTGATTGTTCCTCTATTCTTCCCTAAACGGGCACAGTGACCTGTTTGCGCAAGGACAGCACCGCCAACAGACAAAATCCTCAATCAAACGGATCAACAAACCAGTCCAGAACCGACCCCAAAGATGATGAACTGAATTGAGGGATGGGATGTTTGGTGCATCGTCGAATGAGTAAGGAAATCTTTATCAAGTCATTTTGCTCTAAAAGGACGAGATGTGACATCCAAGAAGCGCTGTTTGACAATGACGAAGGTTTTACGTATCCCGTACATGGATCAGTGCAATATTTGGATCGACTTGTGGAGTGGCCTGCTAGATGTCAGTCTGGATCAGATATTCGTCACGGCTCCTGCAGCTTACATAATCATATCTTAGACAAAGTTGAAACCCTAAGGTGGACCCTACGTGTTGGTGCACAAGAATGTGGAGTCCTACTTTGACACTTTGGACCGGAGTGAACCCAATTGCGTACTTTTCGACAGAAATAGAACTGTAAGACTCTTCCAAAACGGAAATTATTTTGATGTAAATAGTTGATACAGTCAGTTTAGCCGGCAAGTCTAGAACAACTAACCCCTCACTTTTGATATTTTCTGGGGTATTAAACCAAACAATTCCTGCGCAAAATATTCGTAAAGGGCACCATTTAACCCCCAAACATAATTTTTGTGACAAAAAACATCAATTTTGAAAATTTTTGGTCGAATTGTCAAAAATTTGTTAAAAGTTATCAAGTCGGTTCGTATATCAAAAATTTACCTCTGATATAGAGAAAATCGAGAAAACATTATTCTAAATTGTTCAATTTTGAAAAATTTCGGTCAATTTTGATGCAATTCTAAAAATATTAGAAAATCAAAACCGAATAACGATAAACCGTATTTTCGAGCTTAAATCCGTCCAGTCTACTGGATTACCGTTCCGTAATCAAGAATTTGCAGAAAAAATTGACCAGAATCTTGAAAAAAATTGACTAAAGCATAAAATTTTGACAAATTCGTCAAAATTATTATTTTCAACGAGAAGGTTCGTTAATTGAGTGAAACTCATTACACAAAAAGTTGTGAAAATTTTCACAACCTCCGGCCTACAAAAAATTATCGAATTCCCATAATTTTTTTCGTCGCTCGTTTATATACCGATTTTCGTCCGCGTTCTTTTCGTTCTTCAACTTTACAGTTCTCCGTTTTCCGTTTTTTTTTCAATAACGTCGCTCTCCCAAAACTTTGCTTTTCGTTTTCTTCACTACTTTTCCGATTTTCGATGTAGTATGTCATATGTGATGAAGTATGTTGTTGTTTTTGCTGTAGTATGTTGAGTAAGCTAGTATGCTGGTTTGTTGTTTAGGTCTTATAGCTTTCTAGGGTGTGTCTTAAGTTTATTCTCGAGTTACGGCTGGATTGTCCTTTGACTTTTCGACTTTACTAATTTACTAGCCTTCCTGTTGTAGTACATTAATTTTTGCTGCTGTATGTTTGCGTGTAACTATATGCTTGTTAGTTGGTTTGGTCTTTTGACTTCCAGGGTGTGAGTTAAGTTTATTCCGGAGTTACGGCTAGATTGTTTCTTCACTCTTCCAGCTTTCATAGACTACAAAAGCGCTGCATAAAAATTAATATTTGCTGTAGTTTGTTTAATATTGTTGGTATGCTGATCGGTTGTTTAGGTTTGATTATTGCTAGGGTGTATCCCGTTCTGTAGTTACGGCTAGTAATTTTCTTGCTCTTTTCATCCTTTTAGTATACTACTATTTGCCGTAATTTAGTTTGTTATTTTCATATGTTAAGCCTCATAATGACTTGTGCTAGTTTGTCTCTTGCAGTAGCATCTCTCCTTCTCCCTAGGGTGTGACTTAAGTTTGTTCTGGAGTTACGGCTAGTTTGTTTGGTTGAGTTTGTTGCTGTGGTCTGCTAGCATAGTGGTTCACGACCTCCCCGCTCGCTGCGTAATCGTCTCCTGCCCGTTCCGACCCGCCTTTCCGTTTCGTTGCGCGCTACTCGCTCAACGCCTCCGTTCTGCCAGTCTCGTTTCTTCGTGCGTCGCTCGTTTCCGTCCCGTCCGTTGCGTCGCCCGTTTACTACCCGCGTTTTCGCCAGTTCCGTTCCGTTCCCTGTTGCGTTGCGCGCCGTTCGCCCGTCCTTCCCGCGCCGTCCGCTTCGTTTCCCGTTTCGTCGTGCTTCGTCCACCCAGTCCTCTTTCCCCGGTTGCCGGTGTTCCTGTTTAGTCTCACGTTGCTTTCAAGCACGTTAGACGCACTCTATAATTTCTTACTCACTTTCGCCGAGTAATTTATTACTCGGTAACTTCTTTTCTGCTCTTCGACGTCTTGATTATCAAGTCGTCGTCATTTGGGATCGGTATAACCCTCATTCCAGGTGTTTGGTTGAAAGTTACTCCACATTGATAAATTAGCCATTTCAATATCATGGCCGAACAGCAAGAAAAATTGATAAAGCTCTTTAATGCAAGATCTAATCTAGAATCTGAGTTATATAACATCCATAAGGACATCACAGATGCCATAGATCGTCAAGACAGGAAGGTTAAATTTGAACGCTTGGTTTCTAAGTTGAAGGATGTCTTCAGTAAACTGGTGCAGAAGAATGAAGAACTATTTGACTTAGCCGGTAAAGCGGAGAACCCAGATTCAATTTACCCTGTCCTTGAGCAATGGTTGGATGATAAAACCAAGAACAATGCTAAATTCTTGCTTGCGGCTAGAAGCTATATTGACTCAGTTGCTGACCGAGACACCGTATGTGAGGGCGTTAATCCTCAATCTATGAGAAGTTCACGCCGAACAACATCATCAATGTCTAGCCAGCGTAAACATGAATTTCTCATGGCAAAACTGAAACGCGAAGAGGCCGAGAAACAAGAACAAGCTGCCATGCGCCTCGCTAAACAAAAACACGAAATTGCCATGAGAAAAGAGGAGCTTGAAATGCAAATGGAACAGATGGCACTTCAAGAATTGGAGGAAGACCACCGCCAGCGTGTTGCAGCAGCTAAATTAGATGAGGTTGATTTAATGGATAATCATTCATTGTTTAGTCACCACTCAAGTGAACTGAATTTGTTTAAAGATAGGGGATCAGATAGAAGTCAGGGACTTGTTCAGGATTGGGTAAATTCGTTTCCAGCAGGTAATTCAAGTGAGTTAAACTTTTCTCGTCCTGGTTCAGCAACCGCCGACCCTCCTGTTAAAGATACTTCCCCTAGTAATCCTCCAGAAAACCCAAGTAATGTTGCCGATAACTTACATCATCTTGAAATGCTTTCTCAGTACACACGGCCAGGAGTTGCAATTTCTGTTGCCCATCAGGAAGCTTTGTATCGGGAATATCTCCAGGCTCAACTGCAGCAATCACTCATTGATCAAAGGGCACATAGTCCCTCAGGCAGTGGTGAAGTGAACCAAGTATCAGTCGACGTACAAAATGTCGCACTCCCACCACCTCAACCACCTATGCAACCTCCCCGGCCACCGACACCCGTTATGGCACCAACGAACTCCATCTTTGTACCTGATTTTTCAACAAACCCACAAGTAAATCAATTCTTGGGTCCGAAAAGCTCCAGTGTGCCTTGCCAATTACATATGTCAATGCCTCATGTTCAACAACAACAGAATCTAACTCAAAGTAACATTCCACACCAAACACAAGTCCCTATTGCCCATTCCCCGCATAAGGTCCCTCCACCTCTAAACCCACTCGTGAACCCGCCTCCCGTGTTCCCATCTCAACATCTATTTATTCCTCAGCCTCCCGTGATTCCGTCGCCCCCTCCAGTGAGCACAGCAACATACTTACCCGTCCCCAACATTCCACAACAAAACATTGTCCGTTCACCTCAAGCCCGCCTGTTACCATGCCCTACCGCACCCAAACTTCCCCTTAACCGTAACTCTGATTTAAATTTGTGGCGTTTCCCTCGGAATATTCTCCCAAACGTAAACCAGGCGAAAAATAATGCAACCGTTTATAACAACGTTCAATCTAACCTACCCCCAAGCGCAGCTAACCCCACCATCAGCCATCCCATCTTGCAAATGAGTGCACAACATAATCCAAAAAGCAACTACGCAGCTAGCTGTAGCATCCCTGTTAACCCCTTTAGTACAACTACTAACATCGCGCCACCTTTCGTCACGCCGGTTATACATCCAACAAACGGGCATACTGCTCCGATACCATTGTGTTGGGGTGGCCCACCGCATCCCACGCCTCCAGCGCCAGCATCTGAAAATGCAAGCTTGATTAAGGCATTCACTGACGCCTTATCTAGCAAGAGGAATGACCCAATACCCGAATTGAAGTTGTCACAATACAGTGGGGATCCTCTACAGTGGCACGAATGGTATGGTCAGTTTAAAAGCGCAATTGACTCTCAGTCCTTAACTGATGATGTAAAATTGACATACCTTAAGACCCTCGTAACAGGTAAAGCTAAAACAGCTATAGCTGAGTTCGCCTACTGCGGCGCAATGTACAAAGACGGACTGAGGACCTTAGAACGTAAATTTGGCCAACCACAGGCGGTTGTAAGTGCACATTTTGACAAACTCAACAGCTTTCCACCACTGAAGATGCACAATAGCGATAACATCATTAACTACTCGGGGTGCTTTTCAAGTCTTGTCGGGGTATTTAAATCGCTGTCATATGATTCGGATTTAAGGAGTGCTGCGCTTCTCAACACTGTCGTACAGAAGCTACCACCCAATATGAAGGAGTCATGGTCACTCTTCACAGTCAAAAAGCATTGGGTGAAACCTACTCTTCTTGATTTCAACGATTGGTTAAAAGAGAAGGCCGAAGCACACGATTTAATGAAGAATACCGCAACTAAAGCAAGGACTGAGGATACCAACAACTCACTAACAAGATCAAAAGTTGCTTCAAAGGCATTTGCTGCAAATAAGCAACAGCCGCAACAGAGATCTCCGTCAACATCAATCATTAGTTGCATTGTATGCAAAGGCAGCCACTGGTTGTGGGAATGCCGTGTCTTTAAGGAAAAGACCCCCACACAGAGAGCCAAGGTCGTGGCTGAGGCAAAGCTCTGTTTCTCTTGTTTGCGTGATAAACACATGTTTAGGCAACGCCCAAGTCCCCGTAAATGTAGGAAAGATGGTTGCAACAGCTCCCATAACACCTTACTTCATGGAGCTGAAAGGGTTTTTTCAGCTAAACCCTCAACAAACAACAACATCGATACTTGGAAGTCGAACGCAGGTACAAGTAGGCCATCTACTGGTCAACAGCAACCAAGCAAAACAACCACTTTGTCTTCCGTGATGGATGTCAAAGGCCTCCTTCAGGTCACGGAACTGAAAGTTACTAATTCTTCTGTTACTAGTACTACGGCGTTGGTTTTATGCGATACCGCTTGCAGTAACTCTTGGGTGTCCGATAGTCTCGCAGCTAGACTCGGTTTGCAGGGTACCGCATTAAAACTGACCGTCAAGGGTATAAACACGGAAGAACTCATAGACACAAAGGTGGTTCAATTGACTGTGACAACTCATAAAGACCAAGACTTCGAAGCATTCACTATGCGTCCCTACGTGAGGGAAACATTAATTGTAGGTTCTGACATCATTGACGTCAAGTCCATGCAGGAAACTTACCCACATTTGGCAGTTCTAGATCCAGTAAGATATAGCTATGGAGAAATTGAGATGATACTTGGACAGGATGTCTACCATGCCATCCGCCCGTTAGAGTATTTTTCAGCCAACGAAAAGTGCTCACCGTTCACTATCCGCTTACCCATAGGTTGGGTTTTAAGTGGCCCACTCCCGTCAAGTTCAAGTTTAGTCTCCACGTGTTTCAAAGCCAATATTGAACAGGATTTTGAATAAGCTTGTCAGGTTAAATCTTGGTATGATATGGAATCGTACGGCGCGTTCAAGCAAGTTGACCCACGATCCGCAGCGGATGCTCGCGCGCAGGAAATACTTGAAACAACAACTTTCCATAACGGACAAAGATACGATGTCGGTATGTTATGGGCTGATGACAAAATGCAGCTCCCAAATAACTACTTTTCGGCACTGGTACAACTCAAGTCTCTCGAAAAGCGGCTCTCGAGAGATACATCATTGAAAGAAAATTATGCTAGTACCATCCGCGAAGACTTGGAAAAAGGTTAATTGATTACAGTCCCTGATGCTCACAAGGTTGAGCAGCGGTCGGATAAAGAGTGGTACCTACCACATCATCCCGTAATCAACCCGAACAAACCGGGGAAAGTGCGTAGGGTATTAAACGGTGCAGCAAAATTTCACGGTACTTCTTTGAATAAAACTTTGCTCACTGTCCCCGACCTGCTCCAAAACCTAATCCATGTACTACTTAGGTTCCGTCAACATCAATTTGCCGTGTCCGCAGATAACGAGGGTATGTTCCTCCAGGTGGGTGTCCCTGATTGGGACCAGCCATCACTGCGTTTTTTGTGGCGGGAGGACCCCACAACAAATGTTGTAGTGTATCAATACACGCGCCATTTATTCGGGGCTAAAGACTCGCCCACATGCGCTAACTATGCACTGCAACGCAAGGCCCGAGACAATGTTAATCAGTACCCGGAAGCAACCAAAGCGGTCCTAGAAAACTTCTACATGGACGATTACTTGGATTCGGCGGAGTCACCTGAGAGGGCTCTCAAAAGATCGAAGGAGTTGGTACATCTTCTCCATCTTGGTGGGTTCAAGCTTACTAAGTTTGTAAGCAACGTACCAAATCTGGCTGATCGAATTGATGGGTCAACTCAGTCTACCGAACCAAAATTAATTGCCTCATCTAAGGAGGATTCTTCGCACGTGCTTGGGTTGAAATGGGATCACAACAATGATACTCTAGTTGTGAGTCGGGGTACCTCCAGTACAGTAACTAAGTCTTTAACACAACGCTTGGCATTGAGCCTAGTGTCTAAGGTGTTTGATCCCATCGGCCTAGTGGCACCATTTACTGTTGGTGCCCGATTGTTACTAAAGGACATCTGGCGTGTCAGCGGGCAGCACTGGGATGAAGTATTACCAAAAAACACTGTTGAAAGGTTCCTCGAATGGAGTGTAGAACTACCCAAGCTTGCAGAAATCACTATACCGATGAGCTACTTTTCGGGAAACTTTAAACACCTGGAACTACACATGTTTGGCGATAGTTCCCAAGAGGTCTTCAGCGCTGTTGCATTTCTCCGAGCTCAAGTAAACACGTCTAGTGGGCCAAAAACAGAGCTTGCATTTGTCCTGGGTAAAGCTCGCGTAGCACCTATGAAGGTGATGACAATTCCAAAGCTGGAGCTGCAAGCTGCTTTACTGGCCGCTCGGTTGAAACAAGATATCTGTCGAGCCCTTACTGTGCATGTTAACAAAGTTTATATGTGGACTGACAGCACTACTGTCTTACAGTGGCTCAACTCCACAAACAAGCAGCCAATATTTGTTGCAAACCGCGTATGCGAGATTTTAGAACACACTAGCGTTGACGAATGGAACCACGTTGCCTCAAGCGATAATCCAGCAGATGCCGGTACTCGTGGTATGTCCGCTGAGGTTTTGCACTCAAGTAGCTGGGTGAGGGGTCCAGATTTCTTAAGAACCAATGAATTCCCGTTCGAACCAAGCATCGAAGTAGTTAAGAACATCAAACTTGGTATAGTATCTAAGGAAACTGACGAAAGCAATACATCCTTGGCCGCATCCGCAACCAGGTCAACTAAGAAACCGCCCCGCAAATAATTCCTTTCGATAAGTACAGTTCTTATCAGAAGTTGCTACGGATAACAGCGTACGCGCTCCGCTTGTTACCATCTCACGAACGTTACCTTAACGTCGATGGTAGCATCATAGACCCCACGGAGCTTGATGAAGCCGAGCGTCATCTCCAGTATCTTGTGCAAGGGGAGTCATTCAATGCAGAGAGAAAAATTCTCCTCGAAAACAAACCCGTTAAACGGAGTAGCCGGATTGCTCCGTGATCTCCCTTTATTGGGCCAAATCGTCTAATCCGATCGGCCGGCCGCATCAAACGGTTGGTCGAAGTTGACTTTGATGTAAAACATCCTATCGTTCTGGACGCACGCCATGCCTTTTTAAAATTGTTCCTCAGGCACACGCACGTTAAACATCATCATCAAGGTATTGACTACCTGAGGGCTAAAATACAGGAACGTTATACCATCCTTAAGTTACGATCCTCACTGCGTTCAATTAAATCCAGCTGCGTCACGTGTAGACAGTTTCGAGCTGCCACTATCCAACCAATCATGGCTGACCTCCCAGTAGAAAGACTCGCATACCAGTCTCCTCCCTTCACAAACACCGGGGTCGACTACTTCGGCCCGCTGTATGTTACTGTACGTAGGACTACCGAGAAGAGGTGGGGTTTCCTCTTCACATGCTTAACTACTCGAGCCGTTCATGTTGAAATCGTTCCTTCCATGGACGCCAGTTCGTGTGTAATGGGAGTGGAGCGGTTCGTCTCTCGTCGAGGCACACCGACCATTATTTGGTCTGATAATGGTACTAACTTTGTTGGCGCGGAAAAAGAACTACGCGAGAACATCGAAAAGTGGAACACCATCAACATCGCCGTGGAACACGCCCACAAAGGCAGCAAGTTGAGGTTCAACCCGCCCAGTGCGCCACACCAAGGTGGCATCTGGGAGATGCTAGTACGTAGTTTCAAGCGCGTACTTTACACAATTCTTGGAACACGTCGCCTCACAGATGAGGTTTTAAGTACCACTTTTTGTCTGGTCGAACATGCACTTAATTCACGTCCGTTAACGCCCGTAAGCGCCGACCCGTCCGACCTAGGCGCATTAACACCTAATCACTTTCTCCTCGGTAACCAAGCACGTAGTCTCCCGTCCATCATTGGTGGAGATGAATTTGATCATCGTAAACGTTACTCCCGAGCGCAGTCCTACGCTAACGCTATTTGGTCTCGTTGGATCAAAGAATACGTACCGGCACTGAGCCGACGTTCCAAGTGGCAGACGCCTGCCGAGCATAACCTTAAGACCGGTGACTTGGTTTGGGTAGTTGAAGAGACCAACCCAAGGGGTTACTACCCCACTGCTCGGATCACTGAACTCCGTTACGGTTCCGACAGCGTCGCACGCTCCGCCGTATTGCGCACGTCCTCTGGATCGCTCGTTCGCCCGCTTGGAAAATTAGTACCCATTCTCCCAGCATCTTCTTCTGGGCCGGAGGATGTTAGTAACTAAATAAATCTAAGCGAGAAATATACCAAAATGCGTCATTTTTCTTAGCCAATCAGAATCGAGTATTTAAATTACGTATAGAATTGCGTCTAATATACACAAAAAGTTCCGGAAAAGTTCGTATAACCTAATTTTAAGTAAATAATACCATGATATGTATCGAATAAGGCGGTTTTAGGCTTAATATTTTTAGGTTCTCTAGACGATTGTTGATCGATTATGAACTGATTCTGACGTCAATGACATCAGACAAAAAACCAGTAAAAGAGCATCAAAAAAACCTTGCCGTCTAAACTCTCACTTGTTGCTATGTACGTTACAATCTTAATACGTTGCTATTATCGTACCAATATTAATACGTTGCTTTCTAAAGCGAAAAAGGATTGAATTGAACATATGCGAAAGAGTGGTTTTACACCTTTACACGTTCTTCAGTAACGATCGAGTTACTTCTGAAAAAATGCAACCGTTTAAAAAAAACGTTAAAGGACGTGCAGATTGGTGTAGGAATGTTTTCGATCGTAAAGTGAAACCTTACGGTGGTTTGTTTGAAAACTTAAGTAACAAACTGCATCTCCGGTGCAGAAATAGTCGTTTCGGTCAAGCTCAAGAAAATTGTCCGTAGGTTCGTATTTAGTTAGACAGAAACGATGAAAAGAAGCCCCTGCGTTTTATTCTCTGGTTCTGGAACGTACGAATTCGTCGATGTGTTTGCTTTCCTATGTTCGGTATATTCGGCTTCAGACGTATGAAATTGCTGGCAAGTTCGACTTCAAGAAACTATTGCTATATTCGGTTCCAAACAACAAGAAATGATCAGAAAATGACTTGATTTCTCCTTTTCAGAAATGATCAGAAAATATACTTGATTTCTCCTTTTCTTTTCAACTCTTTTCTCGGTGAGTGTGATTCAAAGAATTGAACCTTCATCGATTTCCAACAAGCCTTCAATTTTGAAAAAGAAGTGAAAGTTCACATTTTCTCGCTCCAGACTGTATCATTAAGCTACAGAAGAAGGCCAGTAAATTTGCATTTTTTCCAAAAATTTTTTTGCAAGAGGTATATTTTGAAGTCCTGCGATTAGAAAGCTGTTATATGATCACATCTATCATGCCTTTAGCTTAAAATTTGCATCTCGTAACTTGAAAAGAACAGCTATATATATATATATATATATATATATATATATATATAAAATTAGACATTACTTGACTTTACGTGACGGAAACTGATGAACTTTTCCAATCTACAAAAAACAGGGAGGCTCGGTAATGTGGTAATGAATGTTCCGACCCCGCTCATCCACATGCCTGACTTGATTGTCCACAAAATGAAGAACAGATAGAAAACATTCAAAAACTCTTTAACTGTCCGAAAACAAATGGTGTACCCAATCAAAAAACAATCCAAGCTCAAACCATTATACATATGAAACAATAACTCGTTAGAGAATTGATGATTAAAGAGAGCAAGACACAAGGCCAACACTGAAATCAAATGACACAACAAGCAATACTTATGACTAAAACTCAACGTCTATCCTTTAATTTAAAAAATTTAAGTAGAAAATCAAAATAGCATCAGATAAAAGTAAACTAAATCAAATGAAAAGACTACAGCAAAGATAGAAAAAAGTTTGCACTTTTTTTTGAAAAAAAATGCAAAGTCATCAAAAAATAAATAATCCAACGACTTCAATTAGACCCCCATACAAAATCATTGCAACCTGACTTTATCCAGGGCCTCATCAGACTAAAAAAAGAAAAAAATACAAGCAAGAATCAAAAATCAATTAAAATTTTGCAAGGAAACGGTGTCCAAGCCCGTAAGATCAAAATCTATTAACCCAAAGTATTGAAAAAATTCAATTGCGCCTGACTTCAAAATCTTACTGTTGCCTTACTTAATGCGACATGACAATAATAAGCCAATAATGTGATAAATGGAAAAGTCAGCAAAAGAGAACTTCAAAAATTGGAAAATGTTACAAAAACAAATAAAGTTTTCACAAAAAATCGTATTTTCAACGCCAAAAGACCATAATTTAATAATTAAAACAGTAATTAAGACTACATTATAATTCATTTGAAAATCAGGGCGGCCTCTGTTTTTAATGAGACTATGCCAAAAATTTGCAGAAAAGAAATTGAAATTGTTAATTATCAAAAAAACCATAAACAGTTTTTTAGAAACCGAAAGACATTACTATCGTAACCTGTTGATTAAAAATTGGTAGATAGTTTATTTTGTAACCGCAGAGGAAGAAAATTTTACTTGTTTATTTGAGAGACCAAGTCGAAAGACTACACATTAACAATGAATAGGGACAGAATTCAAAACTTCTTGAACAAATTTTTACAAACTGTGTTGAAGTAAAAATATATGCTTTTTGGTTAAAACTGTCGTCGACCTTTATTTGCTTTTCACTGTACATAATTTTGACTAAAAAATTAGTTCTGATTTGATATCATTCTGTAACTAACCTAAAAAAGGCACAATTGTTTCAAATAAAAATTTATGCAGCTCTCCATAACAATCCAAAAAATAATTGAGCTATAATTTGCTGCTTGCTGCTTCTCTATGAAAACAAAAAACTCAACAAATGTTACCGAAATCGCTAATATAACCAAAAAGTCAATATTTGAAAAATAAATAATGAATTTTGAGCTCTATTTTTTTTGGACCAAAAAGCATTATATCTCAAGAGAAAGCTTTAGATGGATTCTTTAATAGCTCCATTGATAATGAATTACAAATTTATTTACCTAAACTCATTCATTGTACTACTAAAAGAACCTCAAATATAATGTCAAAACTCAAGAATTCATTAAAAACTTACGAAAACAATTTGTCAAAGCCATAAACCAATGTTCTTTTCTCATAAAACAATTTTATTATTGGGCCCTATTGGAGCTTGAAGGGACCTATTACTTATTGAATATTTAAGTCAAAAGACTTTCTTGTAATTGGGATGTAAAAATGCCAAAAGAAACAATCTAAATCTTTTTCATTGCAAAACTCAAAGATGAGATTAAAACTTTGTCGTGTTATCGCTCCGCGGCTGTTAGAAAACGCAATTGTTTTAAAATGATTGGGCAGTAGTTTTTGGCAATTAAAAATCTCAATATATCGAAAATAAACTATGTGTTTTTTTTATAAATTTCGATTTAAAGTAGCGAAAGACCGCCAATATTTGTACTTTCAGAAAATTTTCATAGTCAACGGAGGAACAGTTAGTTTACTTCTAATAAAAGAAATGTTGTCAGCAGTTTTATTTCTGCACCGCCGGTAAAATTGTACAATGAGGGCCCAATAGGAATAATTTACGCCATTTTTTTTAAAAAAAATTGCAATTAGTGAAATTTCGAAAATTTATCTGGTTTTTTTCCTCAAAACAGTTGGTTCAAACAATTCGCCAACTCTTCAGTCTACAAAAGTAAAATAAATTAGACGATCGTTAACAATTTTGCCATTTATTGCAAAAAATGATCAAATTTCAAGCACAAATTACAAAAAACTAATTGTGAATAAAACAAAAGAAGTTAGGCTAAGGTTCACAATTTTTTAAACCTCCGTCACTCCCCGGAAAAAGCAAAAATCAAAATTTTTTTTCGCTTGAATTTCTACGCTTGACTAGCTTTCCAATGATACCACTCACAATCCTGTACGAAGAATATATTGATCGGCAAAAATTGACAGAACAAAAAGAACGGTTGAGTATACAGTTCCTCGCCCACTAAAGTGGGCCGGAACAATTAAAAAAAAATTGGCAGTGATGTAAAGGAAATCTAACGGAACTTTAATGGCTCTTTTACAGTTCCTGTCGTAGCTTTTGTTTGGTTGCAAAAAATGTTTATGAGTTCTGAAAATGGGTCACCCAACATATTCAATTTGTTCTGGCATGCTTTTTTTCTACAAATTTTGGAGCTGAGAGTGGGTGAACGGGTTGAAAAATTGTTGGTTGCTGAGCTGTTCTTTAATTTTTTCAAAAGCATTTTGTATAACTTTAATATTCAGTTTAAATTTTATGTTTCTTAGGTCGCATCTTCGTTACCTATCGAGATTTACAGTTTTTTGTAGTTTTTTTTTAATGTTTTCAGAATGGGATGTGCCGCTACTTTTTGTTCATAAACACACCACCAACTCTCAGATATCGAAAGAGTGGCTGAGCTGGATTTTTTTTTGTGCCTTGCACAGACTTACTGGAGTCTTCTTCGTAATTGCAGAGTTTTGAAAGCTGTAGTTTTCTCAAATTTATAAAATCTGTCGTCTTCTGAATTTCTGCTAGGCTCAACAGTGAGGGGACTCTGTCGCCCAGAAGATCGATCAAATAAAATAAACCAAAGGTTTTGAATTGGTGAAGCAAGCGTTAATTTGTTACTCTGCTTTTTCCCCCTTCCACTCTTGTATGCTGTTGCAAATTAGATTGCGTTGAAATAAGTTAATTCACAATGAAGCTCGTAATATCAATTCTAGTTATATGGATAACAAAGGTAAGAGAATTACTTGCACATCAATGGAAAAGACAAATTCAAGACAATTTTTAATAATAAGTACAATAATAATACAAATTTCCGTGGTTCATTTCCCAAATGAACTAAATCAAAACAGCTCACAGTATCCCAACTGGTCTTGCAATTACAAACTTCCACAGTTCAGTCTCCTCTCTGCTTTTCACACCAAGCTTCTAAAGTTTAGTCCCACTAAACCAACTACTTTCTTTCGCTTATGCGAAAATCTCTCCTGAGTCCAAACTTGAAGTGCTCCCAAAATTCTCCCACGTCTCTCTCTCTCTCTCTCTCTCTCTCTCTCTCTCTCTTCTGTGTCACTTCAATTTATACTCAGCCAATACGCTCTTATCTTCAGCAAACAAACCTTAATCTCTTAAGTAAACATTGCAACTTACACGCAATCTGTCACATTCTGTAGTTGGGCTTTGTTTGCTATGCAAACAAACCAATAGCAAATTATGCTCTGTCATTCAACTGCTACCAACCATTGTTCAACTTTCACCTTATCTTAAGTAAACGACCTTTGGACTCTTGTGTAAACAAATCCACTCCACTTTATCTCATATTTGCACTTGACATGTCAATCAGTGTTTGCTTAGTAAACATTGAACGTTGTTCTGAAAATTTCTTATACCTCTATTTCGGCTATAAAATTAATTAGCTGCAATCAATCCCTGTCAAAAATCGCGTGTTGAATAAATAACTAAACAACCCTAAACCAAAGACCAATTGTAATTTCCAATTTTGAAACTATTAATTGCAATTCCCCAGTTAAAAACCGCCGAAAAGTCTAATATTCGTAAAAGCCCAAAATTTGACCTCTAGGAGTCAATCAGGGGTCATTCGTCAAGGATGAAGGGTCACTGTGTTAAAAATAACTATTGGCGCGGAAAATCCTACCATTGTGACACCTACCCACCAATTTTTATCATCTAACTCCTAATAGAACACGAGCAATGACCGCGCACACTTTTCATCGACCTCCCGGATGACCCCAAATTTCGGAGCTTAATAACTTGCGAAGTAGTGGTCAAAACGTCTTCGGGTAAAGTTTTCTAGTAACTATAGTGTGCCACCAACTTGCCTGCCAAGTTTCATGACCAACGGATCAGCCGTTGCGAGTCGTTTGCAATTTGAAAATTTTTATCGAGTCGTGGGTGCCGAAACCCAAAAAATCCGAGTTCGTCAAAATTGACCAGGGTGGTTATTTTTTGTCACTAACTGTCTCAGCTTATCATATTAATACCATTTCAAAGTGATTCGGCCGCTAAAAAGGCCAATTTCCGGTTTTCGGAACTCAGGTCGTCCCGAAGCACCGACATCCGGTCGGAATTTGGGAATGAAAATATCGCCAATCGAAAGCCCTTGAAAAGTTACACTAGCCCTCCAAAAATCATATGGTTACTACCAATACTCCACGACCAATTCAAATTTTACGTTCCGCAGCACGGGCGTGCGCTAGTTCCGTGCAGGTTGGTCTGGGATCAAATCCGACCTCAAAATCGGATTCCCCGTACCCAAATTAGTCTATCCCCCAAATTTCAGGTCAATCCGACTTCAACTTTTAGAGAAATTACTATTTCAATTTCAATGTTAACTATTTTTAGTGAAAACTGCCTATTCTTATTTCAAAATGCCAATAAATTTCTCCCACAACTTCCTAAACCCTTCCAATGATCATCTGCTACATTACTGTAGACTTAATACCCATTACAACCCTTAGTTACTGTTATGTCATTCTCGAACGGTCATTTTTTTGCTCAAAATATCGAAAACCGTCAAATAACACCACTTCCGGTGCTAATAACCCGGAGTTAGGTGGTCGGATAGGCCCGAAAGGTATACCAGCCTGAGAAGACTATTGGGTGTACATGCCAATAAAATTTGGTAAACGTCCGGTTAATATAACTTCCATGGGGGGGGAATCCGCTCGGTGGTATTTCGAAAAACTGATAAATTGCCTTTTTTTACTCTAAATCAACAAAACTCTACTTAAGGAACTCAGATCAAAAAGGTGTAACCTGCCGCGCATCCCTATTATATATGGACAATCATCAGGGGAGGATCCCCAAAAATTTTTAGATTCCAATGATGAATATAACTTAAAAAGTCGAGGGTAACAAGTTTGGAGTTGCCAATAATTTTGCAAATTCAAAATCACACTTTAATTTGGTTCAAATTGAAATTCCAATTTTGATCAAAATATCTAGTTCACTTCAAATCATCGCTCTCTAAATTTCATCTCAATTTAAATCCTTCATTTCGACTTTGGCCTGATGCTCAAATACAACTTTGCTTCCTAATCAAAACATATCGACAGCTCAATATGCATTTGTTCATCAATTTGTTTGTTGAGGAGATATCACTCAACTACCCTCTCTGGCGCCTTCAAAACAATAACATTTTACAAGAGAACGCTTATTTCAAACACCTAATTAACTTGTCTAACTTGGCCTAAATTATCTGACTTAGCTAGCGCTATCTGGTTAAGAAATTTCTATTGAGTTTATTCTTATGCTTTCTACACTCCTCCCTCCTAGATTATTATTCTCCCGAATAATTGCAAAACCTTGTCCTTTGACCCGATTAACTTACTCCTAAGTACTTTAACCATAGTCGATCTAGTGAAGTGAACCACTTATATTTAGCTCCGGTTTAATATAAACTAACTGCGCCAAAATTTGAATAGCAGCTGATTAAACCAGATTGGAACTCCTGCATTTTTACATTTCAACATATCCTACCTAATTCATCAAAAACGATTTTTGACCAAACTCTATTGCCTTTGACATATATCTACCCAGGGAACCCCAAAATCACTAAAAAATCAAATCTAAAAATAGATCTACCAAATTAACACATTTCCCTAAATCATCTTATTTTGAAAAAAAAATTTCCTTACGGCTATAGTGCTTGATCAAATTGTCCTGATAAAATGGATTAAAACAATGTAGACAATAATTGGGTAAAAAGGCTTTAATAACTTAGCTGTTAACGTCCCTCTCATCATACACTCGTTCACCTGTACACTAAAACCTTCTTCCTCTGATGCTTGAATGGATGACCAACTCTTCTTCCACTGTAGCTACCATTTCTCCTGCAATCCTGCCATGACTTCTGTCCAGATGCTTCCAAACGGCTCCAATTCTCCTTCCGGCTCAAGGATCGTTTTTCCAGCAACAGCTTTGCAATCTCTGGAAATCGTGATGCAATCCCTCTCCCCACCTTCTGCTCAACTGCCATCGAAAACCCGCCAGAGTCCTCCCTCCTAGACTGTTGCTCATCATAAACCCAATTGTACAACACTGTAGCCTTTGACTTCTCATCGGTTTTGCCTGTTCTGTCGACTCCAGCACTGTCCTCTTGATGCTCATCCGTTGGTTCGACCGGAACGCTACCATTAAGCTGACTTTCACTCAAATGCGATTGCACCCATTCCTTCAACTCCTTTCCCAACTGTGCAAAACTACTTCGGTCAACTGCTGCAATATTGCTTTGACCCTTCTGTGATTCAGATACCAACTGCTGATCAATTTCTCTTGAATTTGTGCAATTCTCCAAAGTGTCCACAGTGCACTCAGTTGTACACATTTGTGTCTCATCAGCCCCGTTTGTCACATTGCAGAACTTTTGGTATGACCCTCCTGTCTTTAGCTCCATCAAGGCCCTGGCTCCCAGCATATCGTTTCTGCTAGCTTTGACACCACCACCAAAATCGCTCGCTATTGCAGTTACGTTGTCGCATGCTACTGAGTTCAAACTCGCGGCAAAATTTGTCTCGCTTCTCGCATCGTTGACATCAAATTCCTCTACATCCAAAAAATCTGTATCCGAAATATCTTCAAACAAAATGTCATCATCCGATTCTTCATCGCTTAGCTCCTCAGACTCTGGTGACAGCACATATTCCTTTTCAATAGCATGATGCTCATCTGGTCCATAAGACTCAACTCTCCGCTCAATGACCTTTTCTTCTGTCGGAATATTTCTGAGTTCGCTTACCACTGCTCTAGAAATTTCCTGATTGGTTCGATCACAAACTTCCACCGTAAACTCTAACTCAAGTCCAGTTTGCACTTCATCGCCGTCACCTGCAATTCTTATTCTACTACCACTCTCAGCAATGCTCATATCTTCCACTTCTCCAGACAGATCTTTACCGAAAGCTCCTCTTCTTGACAAACCACAGCTGGACCCAATGCCAAACCCTTCAAAACTTCTGCCAGGTTGCCGAAATTGATCAATTAAAGAAATGCCAAGGCTACTTCTTATATCAACCACCTGCCTTTGAGAACACTGCTGTCGCGTTCTCTGATCTGCAGTATCACTGGTTTCACTGAATTCCACACTACTTCCCTCTTTTCCTCTAACAAACAAATTGTAGCTTCGCTCGTAAAAATTTGGATTGTCAGACAATCGTATGTCAAACTGATACAGCGTCTCGGTCAGTGTCCAAGCTTGCTTCCCTGGAGTCGACCGCCAATAGCCTCTTGGTAAATCACTTACTGTATTCAAGGCCCATCCGCACAATTTTGTAGGCAACCACTTCATCATCTCTTCTTCCGTCCATCCCAGCTTCATGCCAGTGCTCAAATAATGTTCACGCCAATCTTCCCAAACTTCGTAACCTGGTGAAGGAAAACGCTTCACCAACTGATAACCAAACATAATCAAACTAAGTCAATTTTGGTGTGCTCTCAGCAGTTTCTCCGACGAAAAATATCGCACGCTCTTCAAATAATCAGACAATAACCCACAGCAAAAAGTAACAAAGAAACGAAGCCCACCCATGAGCGCCACTGTCGTCTTCTGAATTTCTGCTAGGCTCAATAGTGAGGGGACTCTGTCGCCCAGAAGATCGATCAAATAAAATAAACCAAAGGTTTTGAATTGGTGAAGCAAGCGTTAATTTGTTACTCTGCTTTTTCCCCCCTTCCACTCTTGTATGCTGTTGCAAATTAGATTGCATTGAAATAAGTTAATTCACAATGAAGCTCGTAATATCAATTCTAGTTATATGGATAACAAAGGTAAGAGAATTACTTGCACATCAATGGAAAAGACAAATTCAAGACAATTTTTAATAATAAGTACAATAATAATACAAATTTCCGTGGTTCATTTCCCAAATGAACTAAATCAAAACAGCTCACAGTATCCCAACTGGTCTTGCAATTACAAACTTCCACAGTTCAGTCTCCTCTCTGCTTTTCACACCAAGCTTCTAAAGTTTAGTCCCACTAAACCAACTACTTTCTTTCGCTTATGCGAAAATCTCTCCTGAGTCCAAACTTGAAGTGCTCCCAAAATTCTCCCACGTCTCTCTCTCTCTCTCTCTCTCTCTCTCTCTCTCTCTTCTGTGTCACTTCAATTTATACTCAGCCAATACGCTCTTATCTTCAGCAAACAAACCTTAATCTCTTAAGTAAACATTGCAACTTACACGCAATCTGTCACATTCTGTAGGTGGGCTTTGTTTGCTATGCAAACAAACCAATAGCAAATTATGCTCTGTCATTCAACTGCTACCAACCATTGTTCAACTTTCACCTTATCTTAAGTAAACGACCTTTGGACTCTTGTGTAAACAAATCCACTCCACTTTATCTCATATTTGCACTTGACATGTCAATCAGTGTTTGCTTAGTAAACATTGAACGTTGTTCTGAAAATTTCTTATACCTCTATTTCGGCTATAAAATTAATTAGCTGCAATCAATCCCTGTCAAAAATCGCGTGTTGAATAAATAACTAAACAACCCTAAACCAAAGACCAATTGTAATTTCCAATTTTGAAACTATTTCATGCAATTCCCCAGTTAAAAACCGCCGAAAAGTCTAATATTCGTAAAAGCCCAAAATTTGACCTCTAGGAGTCAATCAGGGGTCATTCGTCAAGGATGAAGGGTCACTGTGTTAAAAATAACTATTGGCGCGGAAAATCCTACCATTGTGACACCTACCCACCAATTTTTATCATCTAACTCATAAATCTAACTAATAGAACACGAGCAATGACCGCGCACACTTTTCATCGACCTCCCGGATGACCCCAAATTTCGGAGCTTAATAACTTGCGAAGTAGTGGTCAAAACGTCTTCGGGTAAAGTTTTCTAGTAACTATAGTGTGCCACCAACTTGCCTGCCAAGTTTCATGACCAACGGATCAGCCGTTGCGAGTCGTTTGCAATTTGAAAATTTTTATCGAGTCGTGGGTGCCGAAACCCAAAAAATCCGAGTTCGTCAAAATTGACCAGGGTGGTTATTTTTTGTCACTAACTGTCTCAGCTTATCATATTAATACCATTTCAAAGTGATTCGGCCGCTAAAAAGGCCAATTTCCGGTTTTCGGAACTCAGGTCGTCCCGAAGCACCGACATCCGGTCGGAATTTGGGAATGAAAATATCGCCAATCGAAAGCCCTTGAAAAGTTACACTAGCCCTCCAAAAATCATATGGTTACTACCAATACTCCACGACCAATTCAATTTTTACGTTCCGCAGCACGGGCGTGCGCTAGTTCCGTGCAGGTTGGTCTGGGATCAAATCCGACCTCAAAATCGGATTCCCCGTACCCAAATTAGTCTATCCCCCAAATTTCAGGTCAATCCGACTTCAACTTTTAGAGAAATTACTATTTCAATTTCAATGTTAACTATTTTTAGTGAAAACTGCCTATTCTTATTTCAAAATGCCAATAAATTTCTCCCACAACTTCCTAAACCCTTCCAATGATCATCTGCTACATTACTGTAGACTTAATACCCATTGCAACCCTTAGTTACTGTTATGTCATTCTCGAACGGTCATTTTTCTGCTCAAAATATCGAAAACCGTCAAATAACACCACTTCCGGTGCTAATAACCCGGAGTTAGGTGGTCGGATAGGCCCGAAAGGTATACCAGCCTGAGAGGACTATTGGGTGTACATGCCAATAAAATTTGGTAAACGTCCGGTTAATATAACCTCCATGGGGGGGGAATCCGCTCGGTGGTATTTCGAAAAACTGATAAATTGCCTTTTTTTACTCTAAATCAACAAAACTCTACTTAAGGAACTCAGATCAAAAAGGTGTAACCTGCCGCGCATCCCTATTATATATGGACAATCATCAGGGGAGCATCCCCAAAAATTTTTAGATTCCAATGATGAATATAACTTAAAAAGTCGAGGGTAACAAGTTTGGAGTTGCCAATAATTTTGCAAATTCAAAATCACACTTTAATTTGGTTCAGATTGAAATTCCAATTTTGATCAAAATATCTAGTTCACTTCAAATCATCGCTCTCTAAATTTCATCTCAATTTAAATCCTTCATTTCGACTTTGGCCTGATGCTCAAATACAACTTTGCTTCCTAATCAAAATATATCGACAGCTCAATATGCATTTGTTCATCAATTTGTTTGTTTAAGAGATATCACTCAACTACCCTCTCTGGCGCCTTCAAAACAATAACACTTTACGAAAGAACGCTTATTTCAAACAACTAATTAACTTGTCTAACTTGACCTAAATTATCTGACTTAACTAGCGCTATCTGGTTAAAAAATTTCTATTGAATTTATTCTTATGCTTTCTACAAAATCTAATTTTAATCTTTGTTTTCTTTAACTTTGATAACTCTTTTCTACAAAGGTCTCCTGCAAGATCTTGCAAGAAAACCGTCTTGTGCCAGGATCTTATAAGATCCTACAAGTTAACCGTCGGAATTCGATTTTCAATCTCTTTTTGGATTTTTCGTAAATTATAGTTTTTCACTTTGATGAAGACTTGTGAAAGAGCCAATTTACATATTTTATTGTTCCGACCCCACATTTTTTTTGGGGGGGGGAACTATATAATCAAATGGGTTTTTTTTGTTCAGTCAGTTTTGGCCGATCGATATATTCATCGCAGAGGAATGTGAGTGGTATCATTGAAAAGCTGGTCCAGCGTAGAATTCAAAATTAAAAAGATTTTTTTGATTTTTTTTTCGAGGAGTTATCGAGGATTGAAATTTTGTGTGAACACGGGACATTTGATCAGTTTTAGTGTGATTTTTCTTTAAATTAAGATATTTTCTATAAAAATAGTATTTCAAACTTAAATTTCCTGCCAAAAAATGAACCAATTTCGTGTTCCTAATAGACTAAAGGTGATAAAAAAGATTATTTCTGGTCTCATAGGGAGCTTCAATATAAAAAAAATCAAAATCTATCTGAGAGTTGTTTTTTTGTCAAACTTTTCTACTTTTTTTTAAGTCACCTGGAGTCACTTTTCATTATCGAGGTTCCGTTAATGTCAAACTTCCTTTACAGTCAAATGAAGCTCAATGAACAAAAAAAAATCGTTTTCAAGAAACAGCTCATGTTTTTTTTTTAAAATTCGACTCTGAGTTTTCGTAATTTTAAATGAAATTTGAATTTCTTTTTGAGGTTTTACTAATTTTTTGGAGTCCTATGACATAAAATCATCGACTAAAATTGCAATACTTTCCGTAATGAGATTTAAGTGAGCATATCTAGTGCTCTGAGTTGACAGCTAATGGCTGTTAAGGCTTTAAACATAATATTTCGAAAAATTTTTCTAACATTAACCAATCACAAACTTATAATCGTGAACTGTGTGTCACTCTCTATGATGAGAGCACCCTCTTCATTCCTACAGTAACCAAATGGGATCTAGTTGGCGGTTGTATCTTCTGCTTTTTAGTAATATGACTTCATAGCACAAGATTCCGAGAAGTTTAAAGAATTTTTTTGAATATTTCCGTTTTATTGGTTACTTTTAAAACCTTAACACATTATCCTAAAATTGATTACTCCTAGTGGCCTAAAGAAGACGTTCAGTGGATCACAGATGATTTTTTTTAGAGAAAAGCTTAGGTATTCAAATGGCTGCGACCTTTTCTTCTCGCACTTCTCTAGTGAATTTTTGGTTTTTGCCTGATTTTGTTGTTGTTTTCATAGTCATAAGAATTTTTGTGAGGTGGTATTGATCATCAATGCATGGCAAACATCCCCATACTCCTTTTGAAGCATATTTCAGCGTATTTTTTGATTTCCGTTGAGTTTATTGAGTTCTATGGCTGTTAAGAATTTAAAAACAATTTTTCGAAAACTTTTTTGAACATTAACCAATCTTAAAATTTTTATGATCTAATATTCTAAAATAAATTTCGTTGGCGGTTTTATCTTCTAACTATTGATTATATGACTTCGATAACACAAGTATTCAAAATTTTAAAAAAAAATTGGATATTTTCATATTTTTGGTTACTTTTGAAGTCTTATCACATTATCCAAATACTATACACATTATTTAAATTTTATTCTAACCCTATTGGCTTGGAAAAGACCTTCAGAGGATCACAGATAAAGTTTCCAGAGAAAAGCTAATGGTTTAAATGGCTTCAAATTTTTTTCTCGCACTTTACTGATTTTTGGTTTTCGCCTGTTTTTGTTGTTATTTTTTTAATCTTAAGACTTATTAAGATCTCTTATTGATTATCTATTCACGACAACCATTTTTTCCCTGCCATCGTGTTATTTCTGAGCGTAGTTATTGGCCTCCGTTAAAAGCTTTTGTGTTTAATGGCTGTTAAGAATTGAAAAAAAGTTTTTCGAATTTTTTTTGAACATTAACCGATCATAATCCTTTTTGGTGGACAGTTATTCAGTCTTAGTACTTGTATGATCCCCTATTATTTTTAGTACAGCCAATTTTAATCTGGTTAGCGTTTTCATCTTCTACCTATTAGTTTTAAAACTTCAATTTCACTAGTTTTCATATTTTTTTTATTTTTTCGGGTACCTTTTCTAATTTTTGGATCCTTTTAAAACCTTATCGCATTATCCTAACACTGATGGTTCTCATTGGTTTAGGGAAGACGTTAAACGGATCATATAAAAAGTTTTCAGAGAAGAATTTATGATTTAAATTGCTTCGATACTTTTTTCTGGCACTTTTCTGTTGAATTTTTGGTTGTTGCCTGTCTTTGTTGTTGTTTTCATCTTCAATAACTTGTTGTAAGATCTTATTGAGCAAATGAGATTGGCAACCAAACTTTTTGTCCCATAGAGGCATAATTTGGCGTATTTAAAGGATTCCGTTGAAAGCTAGTGAAATTAATGGCGTTGGTACTACGATTTTTCTCAAAAACTTCGTGGTTCTAATATATTTGTTCATATTTGATTTTTTGAAACTATATCGATAAAAAAGGAATCCCATTGTTGTCAAAAAATTAATTGAACATATAAAAGTTTTTAGTGAAAATTTCATTCTCTAATGCCTTCGACAATTTTCTCGCTCAATTTTTTTTCTTGAAACTGCTGTTTTTGCTGTTTTGCTTTTTTAGGTAGCCGTAAATTGCTGACAAGTCTCTTAAGCTTGTAATTGAGGGTTGAATAAATGATGTTGCTCGAATCAGTTAGTCAGTTTATAGCATTTAGTCTTAAAGTTTATGATATACATTTTCAAACCTTTTCAGTTTTTGTTGTTCTTTTCGTCAAATTGTAACTTATTTTCATCTATGAGAGGTCACATCCAATTTCTTGTATTCCAAAAAATAACTTATCTACTGATATTATTTGTCACCGATGCTTTGTTTGTTGGACAATATGCGTTTTTTTAAGACGTTTTTTAAGTGATCATTTTTTGCCCTTCTTTTTCTCTTCTTTCAGAACAATCGCGTAGTAAGATCCCATTGGTTTACAAATGAGGCCCCAATAAGCTTATTTAATCTCTCAGTATAATTCCTGCAGCTGAATTTGTAGAAACAAAAATTGAATTAACAATACATAATAATCAGATAATAGCTATTGATTTTAATGGTAGCAACAGTTTGTGTTTTCGCAAATCGTTTTCTAATTTTTTAAGTTTTTGTTTAGTTCGTTTCTAAGTCTTAAACTACCCAAAGACAAAGCATTTTGGTTTTGTATCAACTTCTTAGCAATTCATCATGGACTATTTGTTAAAAGCTAATGATTTTTAAGACTTTTGAATCTTCTTGGTTTAAAAAATATTGATTAATTCTTGAATTTCGCCTCATTGATCGTTCTCTTTGTTGACTTGTAACTTAGTCTGATTAATAAAACTTTCCATCCAATGTATAAATAGGAGAAACTAAGTTTGAGTACTTAAGGTTTTATCTGACTGCATTTTGACGTTGTTACTATGTGATTTTAAAGTTAGATATTCATTTTTTGCCGTGAAATTTTCGTTTTTGCTATTTTTTTTTGTTTTTTTTTGCTCGTAGTCTCTTTAAGTTCAGATCTTATTGTCGCTGTAATAAGGCTTGGCATTATGTAATTCAATTGGTAGATGGGTTGTGTAACGATTGTTTTAAACTCAAACATCTATTTTTGTTATTTCTTCATTTGGTTGACAATTAAGTCAAAAATGTAGATGAGTTCGGGTCGGAACATCATGTGAGACCGCACATTAACGAGCCGCCTTGTTGAATTAAAAATATATAGTGTTAATCAGAAGTGTTATATAACACTTTTGATTAATACGATATTTGTTTAATTTAAGAAAAACCTTAAATCGCCTCTTTCACAACGAATATTTCTGTTTATCCTGTACGCTATATAAACAAACTTCACCTAATTCGTCTTTTATCACTGTGATGTTGTCTTTCATTTTACCCACGCTTTGCTCCAATTCTGCAATGCTCCCCTCATCACCATCATCATGATCATTTCCAGGGTCTACGGGGTCTACATTAGGCGGTTCCGATCCCGATTGTTGCTGGCTTTTGAGCTCAGCTATTTCAGCCTCTGAAGAATCAAGTCTCAACTCCAGATCGCTCACTTTGCTGGCCAGGGAAATGAGTACAATTAGTTCGATTAGCACAAATACCTGGAATAGTTGAAATAAGTGATTATTGGCTGGGTTGTCTGAAACATAAATTTTGGTTATTTCGGTTTGGATTCACTAAAACAAGATCAAGTAAATTTACCTTAGAAAACACCGCAAATAACCTGAAACGTTCAGGTAGTTTTGCCTTACCTGAACTTACCTGAACTTACCTGAACTTACCTTAACTTTACATGAAAATTTCCTGAAAAATTAGGGGGCACCACCTGAATTTTTACCTGAACATATCTTAAATTTACCTGAAAAACACACCTGAACAGTTAAGGTAAAATTACCGGAACTTACCTTAAAAAATTGAAAAATTACCTTAAAATTTTAAAAAAACTGAAAAATACTTGAAATTCAACTTAGATTATTTCAACTTACTTGAAATTCAACTCAGAAGTTTTTATGATTATGATAGAATTTAGTTTTTTAAGCAAAAAAATTGCAAGGGAAGATACGAGATCTTTCTTAAATTTATCAGATGAATACATTTAAATCTGCACAAAATTTTCTGGATAATAAAAACAACAAATCTATAAAAAAAAATAGATTTTGTCAGTTTTGAATTTTATGCAAAAAATAAACAGCTGCTTAGCTTACAACAAGCAGATTTTTAAGCTTAATTTGTTTTTCGCCGAATTTTTGTACTGAGATGAGAGTTTCTATAATTCAGTTTGTTTGTAGCAAAAGACTTACACTTTGATTCAACACGGTGTCGTCTATTGAGATAAAAATTGATTTTGAGGTCTCAGTTCTAACATGCAAAACCGTTAAGAAAAATATTTAAAAGCTTTGCGTAGTGCAGACCAGAAAGCTATCTTGTAAAAATTTTGTTATTATTTTTTGCAAAAAAAACCCAAAAAAACCTTTGCTCGTTTTTACCATAACAAAATTATTAGATTTTGGATTAAACTAATTTTTTTTCTGCATTTTTGAGTTTTTTATGTTTATTTCGTAGTAATATTTGAGAATTCAGATATAATTTTTTTTCGTTCAATAACTCATTGGAGCACATTGTAGACATCATAAGCCAATCATGGTCAACCGCATTGGAGGTTGCACCATTTTTTGACCATTTAGAAGAAAAATAGTTTATCTTGCAACATCTTACAGGATTTGGAAGGAAAATTTTGCAAGACGATGCATTGCCTTGCAAGATCTGGCAGATTTTTGCAAAATAAACAATTCTTTTTCGACTAGGGATCTGTCTTAGACCTGAAATTAGAATTTATAGAATTTAGGTTATCTGAGCATATACAAAAAACTTTTGTAAAGTTTAAGCGGTATCGTACAGCAACAAAAAATTCCTAACAAAACTGACATAATTTAGTTAAGCATTTTTCATTTCCCTGAACTATGGTCCTGATCAAAACCAAACATTTTAAACGTAGTTAATTGCGAGCCTGACAAGAAACATAATTCATTTTGAGAGAACAAGTAGAAGAATGAAACTGAAGACATATAAGTTTTGAACGGAAAACGAAACGTGTCGACGAGAATCGATGTACATTTCGCTATTATCAGCTAGATGGGAGAAAATCTTTGTTTGGAAATCATATTTTATATAGGTTTAAATATTGTATGTATTAACATTTGAGTTCACATACCATGAGTATCAATGTAAATACAGCTGCGACAATCAATGCATATTGGGTATGCTTCAATCTACTGCTATCACTCTTTGAAGGCTCCAGTGGTCGATCGTACACACTATCCGCTGATGTTGCATACTCAGCCCCGCTTCCCTCAGGAGCTGGCTCCTAAAGTAGTGTCGTGAACTTCGCGTTTAGTTGAGTAGATTTCGTAGCGCGATTACGTATTTTAGTATTTAGATTGGAATTTGCGGCGCGAATGACCAATTATGTTTTGAATTGGAAATCGGATTCTTTTAGCAAGTTGATGTTGCTGTCGTACAGAAATCAACTTCTGTAGTTGGGTGTGTTTGCTGAGCGATTTTACAATTTTAGTTGCTGCGAAATTATAGGTGATTTCGCGGAGCGTTTCCACTACTAAATTTGTATATAGGAGATTAAAATTTCTGAGCCTCACTTTTAAGTGGTATTCGCGTCGCAAATACAGCGTTATCTTTTAGACTGGTATTTCGCCTAGCGAAACTAGACTTATATCTGATAATTTGAATTGAGTGATCCGCGGAGAGAAATTCGAAATAAAGAGAGTCAACTGGAAATTGAATTTTGATTCAAGAGAATGAATAAATAGGAAAAGCAGAATTTTGATCAGCTTTTTGATCATAACGTATCATAACTATAAATGGAAATTTGCAGTAAAACAAAACGAGCAGACAGTATGAACAGACAATTACATCACAATGTTATGTAAACAAATTTAGCGGGCATGAACGAGGAAGATCTGATCTTCAAATCAAAATTGAGCAAAATGAAAATAAAAAGACTAAACTGAACTAAATTAAAGTTTAAATGAAATTAGGGGTTCTAGCACTACAAATTGCAATGACCATTGTATACTATAGCACATTTCACCCTCAGCAAAAATAAACAACGAAGTATGTTTGTCAGAAAATTAATAAATTATGCACTGGTTACTATAATTAATACTATCATGTTTGTGGAAAGTTTTACTTAATCTGAATCACTTTCATAGTTGCATTCTGCCTCGCGAAACTTTATTGAACTTTTGGCTCCCTCATAATTCGGAGAGACGATTGAAACGATTGAACTGGCGAACAGGGGCCTACTGTAAAATCTGTTTCCTGTTTTTGATTACTGGTGGCAGTTTTTTGAATTGTTGATACAATCGATTTATTCTGTATTTGCTGCTGCTTTACCATCTGCCTCCGCTTTTGTCTTGAAGGTGCCGAAGTAGATGATACTGTTGGAGGACAAGTTTGTGTGGATGCTAGCAATTCAGTTATTTTTAATTTTTCCCGATGGTATTTTGGATCTCCTGTCAGCGTAATATCTCAATTCAGTTTGTCTCTCTGCTTTAGCTCCAAATTTGGCTAAATCAGAGTTTCTTATAGTCACCTCCCGTTTTCCTAATTTTTTTATTTTTGACCTCTATGCGTCAGATTTTATCACGGTGACCCGGGTGCATGAACCTCGTAAAGACCGTCCAAACTCTGTTTTGATCGTTTACTTTTGGGCTTTTTCTTCGCCAGTTTCAATGCTAGTGAAGCCTCAGTTCTGGCTACTACTTGATCAACATCTGGGTGTGGAATTACTCTTGATTAATTATTTGGGTCTGCATTACACCGTTGCACCGCGTCCTTGCTGAGTCGGTCTCTACTCAATTCCAGATCAATGTCGCTTCTCGCCTCATTGTCCCACTGTTCCTCTGAGGTTAAGTCGTCCCAGCGAACTGTCTCCATGTCTAAACATTTTTCTAAAATTAGTTTTTATGTGAGAGAACTAGGGTCAGGTTCGGTTGAATTTTTACTTAGTGGAGTATTTGCTTTTCTACCAAAATGCGCTTCAAACGGTGAAATTTTAATTGTCTTTTGGCAACATATACGGAGTTGGTAAATAACAGAGTTTATCGATGCTTTCAAATTAAAGTGATTTTGCGCCGCCGTCTTAACACAAGCTGAGTGATTCTTGATTATTTGAATTAGCCTCTCAACTAGCCCAATTTCTCTGTGATCGTGTATTGGAGCTTCAATTAACTATATATTATTTTAAATAGAAAAGGCTTTATTTTGAGGTCCAATGTGGAAATGCGCTTGATCTAATCTGATTGTACGAGGATTTCCGTGTAGCAAAACGTAAACTTGAAGAAATTTTAAAAAAATTCCTGCATTTGCTCTGTCAAATACCTCCGCTGTTGGAAATTTAGAGAATCGATCTATGAATGCAAGAAATAAGACTTCTTGATTTTTTCCATTATAGATTGGTCCGCCAAAATCAATTTGAATTTCTTCATTGGGAACTTTACACAATTTTAATGGTGCCCATTTGCTAGAAGGAATGACTTTAAATTTTTACCGATTTTGACGCAAGGGTTACATTTGGCCGTTTTTGTAATGATGTCCCGATGTATGTACGGCCACCATGCATGTGTTGCCATGTCCGTCTTCCCCCAAATCCCTGGATTTTTGGAATAGATCGCTTCCACGTATACGTCCTTTTTAGAGTTGGGGATGGCGATCCAATCGTCAATACATACGCAGCCGTTCTTTAAGTGGAGATTTTTCCAAAAACTATGTATATAGGGGCTGATTTGGCGGCACCTGTCCTCATTGTTCGTTTGTACAAAATCTCGGATTTCCTTGAGGATTGCATCCTTTGATGTGAGATGTGCCATCAGAGTACTGGAAAAGATTTTTGATATGACAAAGTTAAAGGCGTCTGTGTGGAGATCGTCTGTTGATGGTGAAGTCGCTGTCGTTGTATCCATATCTGGGGTAGATGGTGTTGCTGGTACCAATGGGGCTGTGGATGGGCCTGCCTCATTGGCAGAACGTATTTTTGATGGGGTAGAGTGTTTCAGCTGCATAAGTGTTTCTTCATCAGAGTGAGACATCATCAAAACGTTGGGGAAGCTATTGGCAATTCGTTGAAAATTATTGAGTTCTTTATTCAACTGATCGGTAGAGTGATTTAAGGCAAAAAGCGAGTGGGGAATTTTCGCGTTCTCAATTTTGGTTTTGGAATGAGAGTTATTTGGCGTTATTTTGCTAATTGTATTGCCATTTTGCGTAATCGCAGAATATTCTCGATTTCGCGGTAAAAATTCACTGCATAAGTGGTTATCGGAATGCGGATTATTCGAGGCCTGTTTTATAAGTGGATTTCGCGCCCCAAAATCAGTATAATTTTCTGCATTTAATAAAAAGCGTTTCGCACTGCGTTTAATTGCGTCCAAATTTGCAACTATAAATTGCTCATCATAAATGGAAAAATTAACAGCTTTTTGCTATGGTTCGCGAGAGTCGACCAGTCCCATTTTCGAGCCAGGGGATGATCTATTGGGAAATCAAGAGGTGAAAGGCTATCGACCCAACGTGTTAATCGGCTATTATACGATTTATTAGCTCTGTTTTCTCTCATTATAGATAACAGTGCTCTGTGATCGGTTATGACAGTGAAAACCTTACCATAAAGGTAATATTTGAAGTGTTCGACGGACCAAACAACACCCAATAATTCAAGCTCTTAAATGCTATATCGATCTTCCCTGAATTTAGGAAACGCGGTGCAAAAGCTACAGTACGCCATCCGTTCGGAGTTCGATGCTCTAATGCTCAAGCCAAACCTTCACGGGAGGCATCGCATTACTTTTCGTTTTTATCAACTTGAAATGTTGTTCATGTTCATCTGTACAGACGAATTTTGTATAATTCTTAAGTAGAGGTCTGAGTGGGTGACACTTTTGAGATAAATTTGGTATAAATTTTCCGAGATGAAGTACTGATCCCGTAAAAGGTCGCCATTTTTTGAGATTTGAGCGTGAAGATAATTTTTCAAGGGCATCAGTTTTAATTGATAATGGTTTTACGCCTGTTTGAGTGATACTATGTTCGAGCCATTCAAATCGATCTTTAGCAAAATGGCATTTTGCTAAATTGATACGAAGATTTTCCTGATCTTATTTTTATTAAACAATTTCGTACAAGATCGAGATGATGTTTAATTCTACCTCTACTTACTATCAGTACATCGTTCAGAAAACAGAGTGTATTAGTCAAGCCGGCAAGCGTACAATCGATTGCTTTTTGAAATTCGGCAGGCATATCCTTGAGTCCTTAAAATCCCGTTTTAAAGCGGTAAGTGCCGGTCATATCTCCCCTGACAGTATTAAAATTACAATTGCGGACCGTATCGCTTTGCAAATCTAAGTGTCATAAAGTAGGCCGTTTCTTACGGTGCATTTGGCAGTGTTTGTGAAATAGTTTGAATCAAAGAATCAATATTTAGCATCTGGAACTTATTTTTATGTATGGCTTTGTTCAAGATCTTAGAATCTAAAGCTATTTTGATTGATTGGTCTTTTTTGACTGTGATTATTGACTCTGACTATTGGGGAAATAAAAAACTGGTCGGAACAATTTGATAATTTTTCATTATGTCCTTTGTTTAGTAATTTTTCGAGTTCGATCTTTACTTTTGGTTGAAGGTGGATAGGCACTTTTCTCCTTTTTTGATGCGTGACACGATAATTTCTATGAAATTTTGAGTTGACAGTATGATGTTTTAATTTTCCAATTCTCAAAATTAATTCTGGAAACTTTTTGGCCAGCGATTGTTTTATAACACAGGGGGTTTCAACAGTATTAACTTTTTATGTTCGGGCAAGGCTTTTGTGAGATAGTTATTCCTAATTGATCGAAAATATCACGTCCAAGAATAGGTCGGAAACCATCTGCAACTACAGTGATTTTCACTTTTTGAATTTTCCAATCGTTACAACGAACTGGTGTTTTCAATATTCCGAGTATTTCAACTATATAGTTAGAAAAAAAATTTGAGTTCAATTGGTTTTTTCTCTGACCATTGTGCTTGCAGGCAATCAAACATTATCTCCTTGACAAGTGACATATTTATGATAGTACAGCTACTACCAGAATTGAGGAGCAAATCGCAATCCGTATTTCCAATTTTTATCGTCATGTTTTGCAAAGCGATTGGGGGTGTAATAAAATTTTCCACCATCGCAACATAATTATCGTCAGAAGAGTCGTATTCAGAAATAAACTGTTCATTGTAGTTTATGTAATTTACGCTTTGATTCTCCGGACTTACATTTTGCTCTGTTTTTTCAGAGTTTTCTACATTATAGATGCGAGTATCTTGACGAGAATTTCTTCCATTATTTAATTTTTTCCGGCATACCTTTGCGAAATGATTGATCAGACCCAAATTATTACATTTCTTCCCAGAGCAGGGCAAACCTGACGATGCGCTGAAGTCCAAGTTTGGCCAAAACCTCTACACTGGCTAGTCGCTGCTCGATTGAATGGAATTCTGCCTGATTGATTTCCACGAGCATTTGCGCCGCGAAATCTGTTGAAGGATTGTATGGCATTGATTGCATTGCCATTTGCGTTGTTGTTGTTGGATGATATTCGTTGTTGGTTTTGATGTTCCATCTCCATTTTGCAGCTATAATGAGGGCTCTTTCCCGTTCTACTGTATCACGGATGAATTCACGTTGAATATCATCATCCAAAATATTAGTGATGAATATGTCTCTGATTATCACTTCCTCTCAACTTTCGAAATCGCAATTTGCCGCTAACTCTTTCAAAATGCTATAGAATTGTTCTACAGTTTCACCCTTCTTCTGTTTCCTCAAAAAGAACACATAGCGATCAAAAGAGATATTTCTGGATCGTATAAAATCTATTTCCATCATTTCCCAGAGTTTCAGAGTAGAGAGGTCGTATATGTTATCACGGGGAAATTTATGCGTTAAACGACGTCTGTCTTCCGTCCCAATACTGAGGTAGATGATTGGGACACACTTCTGATCACTTAGCGACCATGGTCTTTCGCCACACAAAACACCTGCCTCCGTGATGTTCTGGCATTTCAATTCCCATTGGAGCTTCATCTGACTATTGCGGATTTGACGATCCCGTTCCGTTTGCTCTGTTGGATCCTTGATGGCCATTTCGTATTTTGGCCCGACCAGCAGTCGTACATGTGTTAGCTCTGGTTGGAGCAGCTTGTCCAACGTTATTTTCTCCCTTGCAAGGATTGCTCATTTCACTTGGATGCGCCACTTCTCTCATCGTATTGGAGGGTTCGATGTAGCCCGTTTCCAAAACTGTTCAATTGAAAGTGGGGTCTTGCGTGATTCGCGAGCGTGATTCGCAAGAAATCGATTTATGCAGTTGGGTGTGTTTGCTGAACGATTTTACGATTTTAGTTGATGCAAAATTATTAGTGATTTTGCTGAGCGTTTCCACTACTAAATTTGTATTTAGTAGATTAAACTTTCTGAGCCTCACTTTTAAGTAGTATTCGCGTCGCAAATACAGCGTTGTCTTTTAGACTGGTATTTCGCTTAAGGAAATTAGAGTTATATCTGATATTTTGAATCGAGTGATCTGCGGAGCGAAATTCAAAATAAAAAGAGTCAACTGGAAACTGAATTTTGATTCAAGAGACTGAATAAATAGGAACAGCCGAATTTTGATCAGCAATTTGATCAGAACGTATCATAACTGAAAATGGAAATTTGCGGTAAAACTAAATGAGCAGACAGTATGAACAGACAACTAAATCACAATGTTAAGTAAACAAATTTTGCAGGCATGAACGAGGACGATCTGATCTTCAAATCAAGATTAAACAAAATGAAAATAAAAAGACTAAACTGAATTAAATTAAAGATTGCATGACATAAGGGGTTTTAGAACTTCAAATTACAATGACCATTGAATACTATATCACAGTTGCGGCGGAATTTGACGTTGCTTAATTCTAGTTGAAAAACGCGGCGCAATTGACAAGTTAAATTTATCAACTGGGTTTAAGCAGTAAAATGAGACGAATGAAAGTATTTACAGAAAGTTGAAAGTGGTAAAATTTGATCACAATTTTGATGACAAAGCATCAGAACTTAAAAAAAAGTTAAAGATTTGTTCATGACGTGATTAGACAATTCCTTCATAATTAAGGACTTGTGAGAACATCCTGTTAGCAATAAGGATGTTCAAATAAGGCAACAAAATTAGAACCAAACGTTGAACAAAATTGAACTGCACTTGGAATTAAGACTAATAACACGATATCTAGGAACGACCGTATGATAAGCAGCAAAAAATTATCAAATAGGAAATTTTTTCTACAACTATGTTTCGTTCACTGCCAAATCCGGTATAGCAATTTAATTTGAGGTCTGTGTTCGATTCCTTTCTAGTTTTGTCAGTTTTGTACCCAGGTTGATGCCCTAAATAAAAAACAACTTCAGACTATATCAGAACATCTAACATCGCACCGATCTGCGCCTAAAATCACTGAATCTGAGCCGCTGCAGAAACGCATCATAAAGACTGGACAGCTGAAAAAAAGTTGACTAGTGATCAATCCAGTCTGGGACCTTAAGCTGAGTTAATTTAGAATTATTTTAAAAACTCTTCTAGGAGACAATACATGCGGGACGAGTGGTAGCCACCAAAAAATTCTTTTAGAGATCCGTTGAACAGGGCGTTGAATTCCCAGCTGTAAAACAACTCATATCAGAAACTATCAAGCAAATTTATGAAGTCTCGGTGTAGTCTAGAGGTTCACAACTTGATAAAGAGACAGAAATATCTCCCCTCTCGTTTGGCGAGTTGAGAAGAATCAATTGATAAATATAACCTACTTTCAATGATTGACATATTATTTCAAATCTAATAATTATTTAAAGATCCAGAAAGATTGTGGCTAGCTTGTTCAGTTTCTGGAGATCTCCCCACATTTGGGCATAGAATTATGAATATTGGGCGGAGTCCCCCCTTACATTGAGCAACGTAATTTATAGTGAATTTAGTAGTCAAAGTTTAACAAATTAAGGCGCCATATTTTTACTGGAAACCTGGATATTCGCATCACGTAACCCCTAATCAAAAGATTTCAAAACAATGTCTTGTTTTGCCAATTTCATAACTGCAGCATAGGCCTTCTCCCATTTAGAGGACAATCTATCTGATAAGGGGACATAAATGAGATATCTTTCTCCTGGCATGCTCAAATATACTTATTTTTCCTCTCTTCAGCGCAACTTTCCAATATGTTTATCAGAGTTTTGTTTGAGCAACCTTACTTCAGTTTCAGTGATACGGATGTGGAAGGAAACAGTCTCTTGTGGGATCCAAACTTTCCTGACTATTAGATCAGTTTTCAGATCAAGATTACTCCATGTTCGCTCGTGACATTTTTGATACTTTGAGTATTGAGGCCACCCTTTTTGCCAATAAGAGATTGTTCAAAATTCTTGCCATATCCAGTTCCGTTTGCGGGATTTTTTTGCCTTAAAGGCTATTGCATTGAATCATTGGGTGAAAAACCTCAGTTGTGTTCAGATAAAATTACTGTTTTAGCTGTTCAAGTTTTAGCTGACATTGATCTCCTTCCATCCTCCATTAAAGTTGCCTCATGGCTGTGTGATTTGTGTGCTTCAGCGGGGATAATTTAACAATTAAACTAGACTTGCTGATTGTCTTTATCACAGAAAGAATTGATGAACTTTTATTTCTAATCGGCAAAAACGTGGAAAAGTCTAGAGCAGAGGATGGTACGATCAAGGATCATTCCAGTCTTGAACGGTCAGATCAAGGTGATTCGCATTTAGTAATTAGCTTGAACGCGAAAATTTTAAGGAACAATAATGCGTGATCAGTTTTGCCTTCGAATGCACAAAGGGAAGGAAATTTGTAAGATGAGATGAGCTTATGGTGGTCATTCAGGGACCGCAGAAAACTCAATAGAGGTCCTTTTGGTCTGAAACCTTCTGATACGATTTTCTGTCACACAACGGATGACAAGCAGGAATGATTCGAGCGCCTAAAAAAAGAGCAGAGCACGTCGGCCAGGAATCTCGAATTGCCTTTTTTTCACCAAACCTCCTGTTAACCTTTAGAAATCTTTGCTTACATGATAACTTTTTCTGTTGTAGTCCACGTTTGTAGTTGTGTAGTAATTTGGACTTGAATTGATGGCACCGAACTCTAAGTTGACACCCGGGGAACTCATTTCACTCCAACTCGAGGAGGCCATAGTAAAATAGTGTCTTTGACAATGAAATCTTTAAGCAGCAAAATCAATTTTGCGTTAATCTTTGCGTGTTAGTAAGGTTATACGCATCTTGCTGAATTTTACTGTTTATTAGCAGAATTTAGATTAGAATCAACAAAAATTGTAGATGTTGAGCAAGATGGCCATAATTTGGCTTAATTTGATAGCTCACAGTGAAGTACATATGAAGAAAATGTATTCAAATCATAGAAATTTGAGCTAAATTAAACGCATAACTTAAATCAGAACTTTTTTTATAGCTTATATAAAGTCTGGTTAACGCAAAGAAATCCGAAATAAGAGAAAGTCAATGTCAGTGGACAGTTTTTGTAAGCCCCAACCTCTCGTCGGATATCGGACATCAAATCACAGCATAACTCGTTAGTCTTCAAAGTAAAGCTAGCAGCAATTCCATTTTTGAATTTTTTAAGCAGGTGTGACCGTACTTAACCGCTCGTCTCACCGCCACTATACATTTTCTGCCTCTTAAGAAGCGAATAATTAATAGATTCAGCGTTTTCAAAACTACAGAATTTATTATGTATGACTTTTTGGTATCGTTGGTATACGTCTGGCAACATTAATTTTTGTTCCCGGACTGCACTAAATTATTTTTTCAGCGCTGAATCATGATAACTTTTGTTCTGAATTTTGGACTACCAAGTATCATGATCATGTCAAAAATTAGGCTGATCAGAGTAAAAAATCAGGACAACCTAGTTTCTCTGAAATTGTTCTGAACTACATGACAAAATCAGACTGTGGAATTACTGATCAGAACAAAATTTCAGCCTGAAAAAAAAAATCTCAGAAAAAAATTTCAGCATGAAAATACTCTGAATTTACTCTGAGAATAACGAAAGAACAATAAAAAATAGTCATTTCAATAAAAAATAGTCATTTCAGTCCAATTCAAGTTCTCTGGTACTGGCATTGGGGAAAGAATATCCTGTTGAGAGTCACCCCTCCTTCCCCCCACCCATAAAATAGCCCCCCCCCCCTCAAGTATCCGTATCCGTATCCGTTGGGGGACCCGTGGGGTGGGGGGGGGGGAGGAGGGGCTGACTCTCAACAGGATGTTCTTTCCGCATTTCAGAACTCCGTGCCTCCTGGTGAATCATCTCGTCCTGAATATTCTTTCATCGCCTCCGTGAACTGACGATGTGGCACACCCGCTCCACATCTGGGAAGAGGAAGAACACTTCAACGATGTGGTGCCTCCGTGAACTGACCATATGGCACACCCGCTCCACATCTGGGAAGAGGAAAAACACTTCAAGGATGTGGTGCCTCCGTGAACTGACCATATGGCACACTCGCTCCACATCTGAGAAGAAGGATCGAAAGATTTCGAAGTCTGAAACAAAACAAAAAAGAGCCAACACTAGAGTACAATAATAATAATAATAATAATAATAATAATAATAATAATAATAATAATAATAATAATAATAATAATAATAATAATAATAATAATAATAATAATAATAATAATAATAATAATAATAATGAAAAAAGTTTCTTGTTAAAAATTGAGAACTCCGATTTCACGCTTTTGCCTCCAAGTCTTGGGTCATAGTTCTAAAAGTTCGTCCTGGAACTCATATCTCTGGATTTGAATAAATCAAATGTTCGAGGGATTTTGGGTCTTTCCCCATTAACGTCTCCCCCCACCCCACCCCCACGAAAATCTGGTATCGGGAATCAAAACCTGTTGAACATTAATAAATGTAGTTTATTTAATCGCACAGACATGAAGATGGACTTATTTTAAGCTATTATAAAAGCTATTATGTAAGATATGAATCGAATTGTGAGCATTTATGAAATTTTGCACTCTTTTTGAAAAAGACGTTGTTATAAGATCAACAACCTACATCTGCCTAACAAAAACGAAATTGTATCATTCACAAATTATTATTTTTGTAGATGAGAAATGTTTGGAAAGTGTAATGCAGATGTTTTGAAATGTTTTATACAAAAGTTTTATACAAATGTTTTGAAAAAGATTTGTACATAGTACCCTTTCCGATAAAAAGGTAATGATCTATGCTCTCTAGAAAGCTTTATACAAGTCATGTAGCCTCGCAACCATATAAAACAGGTTTAAAATCAGTTAAACATTGTTATTGTTCCTACTCCTCTTGAGGAGTAGGAACTATATACACAAATGGTTTTTTTGTTCAGACAAATTTGGCCGATTGATATATTCATCGTAGAGAGTTGAGACTGGTATCATGAGCTTAATTTTGGTATGCTTAAACCCATTTTTTAACAGCAGCAGGCTTTACTTCGGCGTGAGAGCAATCGAGATCACTCCAAATGATGAACGAAAGCGTGAAAGTCACTTGAAAAGTCAAAGAATGTTCTAAAAGAAAAGCGCAAAATGGCTAAGCAAAAAATTGCATAAAAAGACACACCTTTACAATAATTGCTATGAACTTCGTTCAAGAGCAATTAAAAAACTTACCAATATTAGATCGCCATGGTCGAGGCGAGGCCACTTCATTCCTTACGAGACCGGGAACAATCATTTCGGGGCCCTGAAAAATATGGAAAAGGCAGAAACCATCATAAAAATACAAACCCAGGTGTAGTTGTGCGACCTTAGACTGCTCTGATCAGACTGATTGTAATGCACTAAATACGAGCAATTTTGCGTCGCACGAAAGTCGCACAAAACTTTATGGTCGCAAGACAGTCTGATCAGAGGGAATTGGCCGCACGATGGTCTGATCACAGGACAACGTCTGGGCGATGGTCCGATAAGAGCAGTCTAGGGTACATACATACATACATACATACATACATACATACATACATACATACATACATACATACATACATACATACATACATACATACATACATACATACATACATACATACATACATACATACATACATACATACATACATACATACATACATACATACATACGTGCAAGGTCAAAGTTCCAATTTAAATCTTTCATTTGCAGGACAAGGGTTTCTCAAACGCTCACTTGCGTTGCGACTTTATGGCACTCTTACTATAACATCGCAAACAAGCGTTTAAAAAACTCAATGCAAATCAACTGCAGAGTGCTGATCTATGCACGTTTCAAATTCGTTAGCGTTGCAACTTTTTGGGACTAACTATAATCGTTCAAAAAACTGTTTTTAAAACGATTAATTTTAAACTATGATCAAAGTTCTCATCTCTGCTTGCTTGATTTGAAATTGAACTTTTTATGATGGCAGAAATGTAAGTAAATTTTTGATTGAGCTGATTAAAAATACTTCCCACCAAATCCACTTTTCAATTTGTTTGGCTTTCATTATTATATCCACAGCCTTTAATTTGTATTTTAGCCGGCTGAAATAATATTCAGTCAAAAGAGGCAGCTTAAAAAATGAATTTATGGGCGGCGAGATATGTGAAATGGCTCAGTTAAAGCAAGCTTTATCTCAAATTTAACCCAATTATATCACCACCATGCAATATATTATGTAAGGTTATGTAACTAAATTCGTATCTGCAACTGAAATACGTTTTAAGGAACGGACCAATAGGACCAATAGGACCCCCCCATATCAAATCAACAATACAACTCACAGGTTGATTGATCTGTTGCGAAAAACTGCGATGAACCTCTGGTGGCAAGTTTTCGTCGTTGTTGGTGTTGGTCCACGATCGATTTACAATTTGAACTTGGCGAGATGATGATGCCATAACTTCGACTATATTTAGCTATCGAGCTATTTTTGAAAACACTTCAATCTGAAAAAACATTGTTCATATTATTTGTTTCGGAACATATATGCATCTATGCTATGTATAGGTGAGATCTGACACGCCTGACAGAGATCCGACATTGTGTGACAAACAAACTATTTTCCCTCCCGTACTTTAGAACTTTTCCTTCTTTCCCTGACTTTTCCCCCATTAGAGTGCCAGTAATTGCATTTGTCTTTGTCTTCACACCCCAACCCAATAAGGGTGTACCAGTGCAAAAATTCGGGTTCAGAGGAGGGTGTCACAAATCCAGCACTCCCCCCCCGTCTGACAAGTAAAAATTGTCTGACAAGTATCCAAGATGAGGTGCAATCGAATTCAGTTCTGACCAGACCAGGTTACAGACAGTGGTTAAAGCGCGATCCAGCAAAAAAAATCTGGCATCTAATTTACTGTCTGAACAGCTTTGTCAAATATTCTGTCAGTCTGATAGAGCAATACCTATTGTGTGGATAGTATGACTAGGGCCCAATTCAGAGTTTGGACAGCTGATCAGAAGCTTTTCTGGAATCCAACACACCCCCCCCCCCGTGTCACAATCCAACCCCCCCCCCCCGTGTCACAAATACAACCCACCCCAACCCCCCTCCCCCCCCCCCCCCGTGTCACAAATTCAACCCACCCCAACCCCCCTCCCCCCCACTTCTCTCCCCTCCCATCCATCTTGATTTCTACTCAAAACGAGCCGTTTCGATTTCCCTATCTGTGGACACCATCGCCGTGTTCGCCTTTCACAGAAACACCACTTCCTTGAAGTGCTTTTCCTTTTCCCTATCTGTGGACGCCATCGCCATCATCGCCGTTCACGGAGGCACCACTGCCTTGAACTCCTTTTCCATTTCCCAAATTGAGGACAACAACGCCGTTTCCATGGTTCACATTTTGCGAGTTTCAAAAATGAAATAAACGGCTATGAAAGTGGGGAAAAAAGCCGTTTATTTCATTTTTGAAACCCCCCCCCCCTGTATAATCGCTCCCCCCCCCCTCTCTCTCTCTGTTTAATCGCTCTTCCATTCCAGGCGGGCGTCTGCGTTGTGGTTGAAAACGTTTCTATCGTTATTCTGGTAACGTGTCCCAACAGGTTGTGACTCAGTTTTCATGCAATTTCATCATGGTCAAATTTTTTTGCCACAATCGAAAATTTCAATTTAGCATGAATTTGGTCTGATCATGGTAAAAATCAAGTTCTATTCTGTCAAGTACAAAATCATGATTTAAAAAGTTTTTCTGAATTTGTCCTGCTCATAAAAACCTATAAATGGGCTGCAAATCTACTGATTCAGAACTGAATTTCTTAGTTAGTATGGGAATGTAAGGATTCAGCGCTGAATTGTCCTGGGACTAGGGTCCGGGTTTATCAAGCAGCCGTCCAGACTTAGTTATCAAAAAGTTTGATGGCGTTCTTTTGACAGGTAGAATTTTGGGGCTAGGTCAGTAGATCGAAAGAAATTAAACCGAAAGCGATAACTTGCGGCAGTAAGTTGAAAGCATTATTCAATAATGTATTTAAGTGGGTCATTATATTAAAAAAAAATATTTTGTGGTTTTGATAGATTCGTATAAAGTCCCGCGGGCAGCTGAGTCATAGCCACAGCCCGCGAGGGATGGCCAAACTAGCTTAATTCATGTTTAAATGTTAGTAAATATCGTCTGCAATAACATTTGTCAATTGGAATATACGCGGTTTCTGTTTACCTTCTATCCAGTCCCAAATTTCATAGAAATTATCACTTTCGATCTACTGTCCTTTCTGTTTAATGCCCGGTCCCCTAGAATTTTACGTGGTAACACACCGCGTAAAATTGTCTCATCAAATAACGCAAAGATCTGAGAAAAAAGAGTTGATAGCTGCTGGCAATTAAAATGCAAGTGCTTCGTTAGTTTATATTAGATGAGATTTCGTTCTTGGTATACTTTTACATGAAATCATAGCGTCCCAATTTTTCTGTTAAATGTCATGTCTTCTTTCTCTTTCTGTTCAGAAGCAGAACCCGTCCCATGTACTGGAATATAAGTCTACATCAGTATTGATGAAGTCTAAATGCATGTATATTATGCTTTTTCAGTACGGGGCAAATTTTAAAACAGTGTCTCAAGAGTATTGTGGGTAATGGCAAGGAGTAGCGAGGAAAATCTGCAAGTTGATTGTCAAAATAAATTTTTCGTTAAAAAATGAACATTGCATAATTTTGTGGCCTGCCACAATTTTGTGATTAAATTCTAGCCACATTTCCTTGGTCGTCATTGAAAATGATTACGGAAAAGTATGCCGACGTAATACGTAAAAAGAGTGCCGAAACAAAAAAAGGATTCCAACAGAGTCGAAAAGAAAATTTATTTCAAGAGTGCCAGAAATTTCGATTTTCAAAATCTCCATAAGTTCGCACCACGTTCCGCAGTGGCTTTTGAGACTTCTCTATGATTTGAGCGACAATCTAGCTGTGTTTTGATCTGTTTTCATTTTTCTGACAGCTACCCAAAAAATTGGGAGGATTCCACCTGATGTTCCATCCCTCACACGCTATGATAGTTGCCAAAGATTCTGCCCTGTTAAACAAACTCCACTTTTTTTATAGTAATGTGTCCATCAAGCCAGGTTTCTTTGAAATAACCTAAAAAACCAGGGTATAATCCGATCAACAAAAGTGTCCTTCTCTCCTTTTTTGTTCGTTGGTAGTTTATCCAATCCAAGTCAATTGGAATATAGGGCAAAGAAAACAATCTACGAGCAAATTTTCATAAACATGGTTTGTATTTGTAACTTCCTGCCATATGAAGTTTTTACAGGAAGTGTATATGAAGGTTATTTGTTAATTTTTGATTAATAAAGCCTGACCAAAGTGAACATGACAGCCGCATAAAATTTAATCTATAAAATCTTCAGACACAGCTTGTATCAACACTTTTTCATAACCGCACAAAATTTTTCTAGGACTGATTGCTTTTTTTGCAATTACGTGCAAAACCTAAAGGTAATTCGTTGTGTCCTTATTCTTCAACAAAGTAAAAACTAAGGGAATTTGTTGTCTGCTTAACTCGACAAATATAGCATAAGTTTGCTTGAAAGGTACAGGTGCAGTTCGAAAAGTACCGTCACTGAGAACTGTTCCCCATTCTGTCAAGTTTTTGATAACAAACCTGGTAGAATAAAAAAACAATATCGAACAATTCACTTTTCGCCAACCAAATGGTTTCCGGTTGTTGTTTTTCTGAATAAACTGGTGGAAGTAATATCCGAAACTCGATAAGAATATGAAGGTAGTTGACTTTTATGGCGCTGAAATAAAGTTTGGAGTATATGGTCAAAGCTTGAATGTTCATAAGTTTCTGCAACACTTTTGGTAAGGTCTTTCTTAACCGATTTAATGAGAATTTCGCCAAATTTTAAAGATTGCTATCGAAAATCCTAATGAAATAACCAAAGCTTTTTCAACGCTCCTAAAAAATTTTGTGAGTTTGAAGTAAATCTTGTTGTAAAATCAATCAGGGCAGAGTGGCCAGAGAAACCAAAGTCTCTAAAAACAAATATCACCATTTATATGACACGAAAATGAAAAAGATTTTAATTGCACCTCTTGAGATTCTCATGAGAAGAAACAACTGTCACTGATAAAAGAACTGCGAGATTTTACTGAACATCAAAATTTGTAAGTATAAACTCTTTTCACTTGCAATTATTACTTTGAAGAGTCACAAAACGGAATAAATCATAAAACGAAAATGAGTCAAAGAAGTCAGTCGCATGTGTTTTTTTTGTAAAACACATAAACGAACACAGCTTTTTTTGAAACAAGGAGAGATTTACATAAAGAAAGGAAAGATTTCAAAAAATTGAAGAAAGAAGACTTGATATGTGAGGGTTTGATTTTGAATAAAATATTAGTGCAACTAAAAGATGAAAATGTTTCCCTCAGGTATCAAAATTACTGGAATATAAGTTTACATCAGTGTTGATGAAGTCTAAATGCATGTATATTATGCTTTTTCAGTACGGGGCAAATTTTAAAACAGTGTCTCAAGAGTATTGTGGGTAGTGGCAAGGAGTAGCGAGGAAAATCTGCAAATTGATTGTCAAAATAAATTTTTTGTTAAAAAATGAACATTGCATAATTTTGTGGCCTGCCACAATTTTGTGATTAAATTCTAGCCACATTTCCCTGGTCGTTATTGAAAATGATTACCTAAAAGTATGCCGAGGTATTACGTTATACGTAAAAAGAGTGCCGAAACAAAAAAAAAGGATTCCAACAGAGTCGAAAAGAAAATTTCAAGAGTGCCAGAAATTTCTATTTTCAATAAATCTCCATAAGTTCGCACCACGTTCCGCAATGGTTTTTGAGACTTCTCTATAATTTGAGCAACAATCTAGCTGTGTTTTCATCTGTTTTCATTTTTCTGACAGCTACCCAAAAAGTTGGGAGGATTCCACCTGTTGTTCCATCCCTCACACGCCATGATAGTTGCCAAAGATTCTGCCCTGTTAAACAAACTCCACTTTTTTTATAGTAAAGTGTCCATCAAGCCGGGTTTCTTTGAAATAACCTAAAAAACCAGGGTATAATCGGATCAACGAAAGTGTCCTTCTCTCCTTTTTTATTCGTTGGTAGTTAATCCAAACCAAGTCAATTGGAATATAGGGCAAAGAAAGCAATTTTGCAAGCAAATTTTCATAAACATGGTTTGTACTTGTAACTTCCTGCCATATGAAGTTTTTACAGGAAGTGTATATGAGGGTATTTGTTAACTTTTGATTAATAATCCCTGGCTAAAGTGAATATGACAGCCGCATAAAATTAATCTTTAAAATCTTCAGACACAGCTTGTATCAACACTTTATCATAACCGCAAAAAATTTTTCTAGGACTGATTGCTTTTTCTGCAACTACGTGCAAAACATAACGGCAATTCGTCGTGTCCTTGTTCTCAAAGAAAGTGAAAACTGAGAGAATTTGTCGTCTGCTTAACTCACCAAATATAGCATAAGTTTGCTTGAAAGGTACAGTTGCAGTTCGAAAAGTACCGTCACTGAGAACTGTTCCCCATTCTGTCAAGTTTTTGATAACAAACCTCGTAGAAAAAAAACAGTATCGAACTATTCACTTTTCGCCAACCAAATGGTTTCCGGTTGTCGTTTTTTTGCATAAATTGGGGAAGTAATATCCGAAACTCGATAAGAAATTGAAGGTAGTTGACTTTTATGGCGCTGAAACAAAGTTTGGAGTATATGGTCAAAGCTTGAATGTTCATAAGTTTCTGCAACACTTTTGGTAAGGTCTTTCTTAACCGATTTAATGAGAATTTCGCCAAATTTTAAAGATTGCTATCGAAAATCCTAATGAAATAACCAAAGCTTTTTCAACGCTCCTAAAAAATTTTGTGAGTTTGAAGTAAATCTTGATGTAAAATCAATCAGGGCAGAGTGGCCAGAGAAACCAAAGTCTCTAAAAAACAAATATCACCATTTCTATGATTCAAAAATGAAAAAGATTTAATTGCACCTCTTGAGATTCTCATGAGAAGAAACAACTGTCACAGATAAAAGAACTGCGAGATTTTACTGAACATCAAAATTTGTAAGTATAAGCTCTTTTCACTTGCAATTATTACTTTGAACAGTCACAAAACGGAATAAATCATAAAGCGAAAATGAGTCAAAGAAGTCAGTCGCATGTGTTTTTTTTTGTAAAACACACAAACGAACACAGCTTTTTTTGAAACAAGGGCAGATTTACATAAAGAAAGGAAAGATTTCAAAAAATTGAAGAAAGAAGACTTGATAAGTGAGGGTTTGATTTTGAATAAAATATTAGTGCAACTAAATGATGAAAATGTTTCCATCCGGTATCAAAATTACAAAAAGATTGATAATCTAATTGACACAATAAACGAAAAAACAACAAAACAATTTCATGACACCAACAAAGTCCAACAAAATCAATAACAATGCATTTTTTTTATCCAGAGTTTAGACCAAGATCGACAAACACACTTATTTTCTCGGATAGAACATTCAAAAAGTTCAAACAAAGATCTGAGCCCAAGTACAGCTATACACTTTTATTCTTTGACAAAACTTCAAGTTCAAGACCTATCCAATATGGTAGAACAATACAGCGGTTATCACAAGCTTGAAAATTTTATTATGCATGTTGGACATAGCATAATTGATTCGGGAATAGCGGAAACAGCTAGTTTTTTAGAATATGCGTAGGAAATTATAACGAAACTGTCATCACTCGAAGTTGCCAAAACTCCACTAGTTGAAGATATTTTTTTGACGCAGCAACGAACACATAGATAATTATAATGAAGCGTTAGCAAATGCGGCACCGGAATTGATGGTGTTTTTAATATTGATGTTACTTTTTTGTAAATGACGTACAGGAAACCGAAGATGCCAGGAAGGAAGGAGCGCACCCAGAAGTCAGTCATGGTATACCTAAACTTGTAAGAAATGTTTGGAATTTTTACGTTTATCTTGGGCTTACAGTGTCGGAAGTGAAATAAAACCAAGAGGTATCAACCAAAACGTTGGAAAAATTTTTCATCATCATGATTAGTTTTTTTTTGTTCCATAAAAAAGAATTTTTACCTCCAACTCAATTTAATTTTGGCTGGTAGTTTGTTCAAAAATATAACAGTGCGACTTTTCTTCACACTTTTTAATTTTCAGTATGCTTATAGGAACAGAAAGTCTTACTAAAATTCATAAACAAACATTTGAAAAGTATTATTCTAAAAAACCTAATGTTTATTATTTAAAAAAACAGTTGATTTCTTCGTAAAGCTGTTAGATTTTTGTTCACTTGTACTTCTCATGCTGTCAAGGGACATTGAGTTGAACCCAGGGCCTCTGATAGAAAATTTGATTGTGTATTCCAGTTAATTAAAAAACAGAGGATCAGGCTATTTGCCATTATTTTTTATTAATAATTTTTCAAGCTTGAAAAACAGTTTGAAGAGTTTTCAATCTTTGCAAACAGCACCCATTGATACGTTTGTTGCTGTAATTGAAACCCGGTTGAACACTGATTGTAAGGTTGAAAACAATTTTTAAACAGCAGTCGAACTTTGAAATGAAGATAGATCAGACAAAACAAAGGCTTCAACGCCGGGGGAGGGGCAGGTATTTTTGTTTCGAACAAATCTACGGTCAGTTTTAAATCAGGAACTAAAATTGAGAGTTTTTTTTTGTATCAATTTAGGTTGAAATAAGTGACCTTTGAAGGAAAATTTACTTGTTAAAGTTCTTATTGTCCAAACAGACGTCTTGGGGAGTACCTTCTTAATATGTTGAATGCCGAACTATTGAGAGGATTCCACCTTTTGTTCCATCCCTCACACGATATGATAGTTGCCAAAGATTCTGCCCTGTTAAACAAACTCCACTTTTTTTATAGTAAAGTGTCCATCAAGCCAGGTTGCTTTGAAATAACCCAAAAAACCAGGGTATAATCCGATCAACAAAAGTGTCCTTCTCTCCTTTTTTTATTCGTTGGTAGTTTATCCAAACCAAGTCAATTGGAATATAGGGCAAAGAAAACAATCTACGAGCAAATTTTCATAAACATGGTTTGTATTTGTAACTTCCTGCCATATGAAGTTTTTACAGGAAGTGTATATGAAGGTTATTTGTTAATTTTTGATGAATAATGCCTGACTAAAGTGAACATGACAGCCGCATAAAATTTAATCTATAAAATCTTCAGACACAGCTTGAAAATTTTATTATGCATGTTGGACATAGCATAATTGATTCGGGAAATAGCGGTTTTGAAACAGCTAGTTTTTTAGAATCTGCGTAGGAATTTATAACGAAACTGTCATCTCTCGAAGTTGCCAAAACTCCACTAGTTGAAGATAATTTTTTTGTCGCAGCAACGAACACATAGATAATTATAATGAAGCGTTAGCAAATGCGGCACCGGAATTGATGGTGTTTTTAATATTGATGTTACTTTTTTGTAAATGACGTACAGGAAACCAAAGCTGCCAGCAAGGAAGGAGCGCACCCAGAAGTCAGTCATTGTATACCTAAACTTGTAAGAAATGTTTGGAATTTTTACGTTTATCTTGGGCTTATAGTGTCGGAAGTGAAATAAAACCAAGAGGTGTCAACCAAAACGTTGGAAAAATTTTTCATCATCATGATTAGTTTTTTTTGTTCCATAAAAAAGAATTTTTACCTCCAACTCATTTTAATTTTGGCTGGTAGTTTGTTCAAATATATAACAGTGCGACACTTTTTAATTTTCAGTATGATTATAGGAACAGAAAATCTTACTAAAATTCATAAACAAACATTTGAAAAGTATTATTCTAACAAACCTAATGTTTATTATTTAAAAAAACAGTTGATTCCTTCGTAAAGCTGTTAGATTTTTGTTCACTTGTACTTCTCATGCTGTCAAGGGACATTGAGTTGAACCCAGGGCCTCTGATAGAAAATTTGATTGTGTATTCCAGTTAATTAAAAAACAGAGGATCAGGCTATTTGCCATTATTTTTTATTAATAATTTTTCAAGCTTGAAAAACAGTTTGAAGAGTTTTCAATCTTTGCAAACAGCACCCATTGATACGTTTGTTGCTGTAATTGAAACCCGGTTGAACACTGATTGTAAGGTTGAAAACAATTTTTAAACAGCAGTCGAACTTTGAAATGAAGATAGCTCAGACAAAACAAAGGCTTCAACGCCGGGGGAGGGGCAGGTATTTTTGTTTCGAACAAATCTACGGTCAGTTTTAAATCAGGAACTAAAATTGAGAGTTTTTTTTTGTATCAATTTAGGTTGAAATAAGTGACCTTTGAAGGAAAATTTACTTGTCAAAGTTCTTATTGTCCAAACAGACGTCTTGGGGAGTACCTTCTTAATATGTTGAATGCCGAACTATTGAGAGGATTCCACCTTTTGTTCCATCCCTCACACGCTATGATAGTTGCCAAAGATTCTGCCCTGTTAAACAAACTCCACTTTTTTTATAGTAAAGTGTCCATCAAGCCAGGTTGCTTTGAAATAACCCAAAAAACCAGGGTATAATCCGATCAACAAAAGTGTCCTTCTCTCCTTTTTTATTCGTTGGTAGTTTATCCAAACCAAGTCAATTGGAATATAGGGCAAAAAAAACAATCTACGAGCAAATTTTCAAAAACATGGTTTGTATTTGTAACTTCCTGCCATATGAAGTTTTTACAGGAAGTGTATATGAAAGTTATTTGTTAATTTTTGATGAATAATGCCTGACTAAAGTGAACATGACAGCCGCATAAAATTTAATCTATAAAATCTTCAGACACAGCTTCTATCAACACTTTTTCATAACCACACAAAAGTTTTCTGGGACTGATTGCTTTTTCTGCAGTTACGTGGAAAACATAACGGCAATTCGTTGTGTCCTTGTTCTTCAAGAAAGTAAAAACTGAGGGAATTTGTCGTCTGCTTATCTTGCCAAATATAGCATAATTTTGCTTTAAAGGTACAGGTGCAGTTCGAAAAGTACCGTCACTGAGAACTGTTCCCCATTCTGTCAAGTGTTTGATAACAAACCTGGTAGAATAAAAAAACAATATCAAACAATTCACTTTTCGCCAACCAAATGGTTTCTGGTTGTTGTTTTTCTGAATAAACTGGTGGAAGTAATATCCGAAACTCGATAAGAAACTGAAGGTAGTTGACTTTTATGGCGCTGAAATAAAGTTTGGAGTATATGTTCAAAGCTTGAATGTTCATTAGTTTCTGCAACACTTTTGGAAAGGTCTTTCTTAACCGATTTAATGAGAATAACGCCAAATTTTAAAGATTGCTATCGACAATCTTAAATAAATAACGAAAGCTTTTTCAACGCTCCTAAAAATTTTTGTGAGTTTGAAGTAAATCTTGTTATAAAATCAATCAGGGCAGAGTGGCCAGAGAAACCAAAGTCTCGAAGCAACAAATATCACCATTTCTATGACACAAAAATGAAAAAGATTTAATTGCACCTCTTGAGATTCTCATGAGAAGAAACAACTGTCACAGATAAAAGAACTGCGAGATTTTACTGAACATCAAAATTTGTAAGTATAAGCTCTTTTCACTTGCATTTATTACTTTGAACAGTAACAAAACGGAATGAATCTTAAAACGAAAAAGAGTCAAAGAAGTCTGTCGCAAGCGTTTTTTTGTAAAACAAACAAACGAACAAAACTTTTTTTGAAACAGGGACAGATTTACATAAAGAAAGGAAAGATTCCAAAAAATTGAAGAAAGAAGACTTGATAAGTGAGGGTTTGATTTTGAATAAAATATTTGTGCAACTAAAAGATGAAAATGTATCGTTTCCCTCCGGTATCAAAATTACAAAAAAAGATTGATAATCTAATTGACACAATAAACGAAAAAACAACAAAACAATTTCATGACACCAACAAAGTCCAACAAAATCAATAACAATGCAATTTTTTTTATCCAGAGTTTAGACCAAGATCGACAAACACACTTATTTTCTCGGATAGAACATTCAAAAAGTTCAAACAAAGATCTGAGCCCAAGTACAGCTATACACTTTTATTCTTTGACAAAACTTCAAGTTCAAGACCTATCCAATATGGTAGAACAATACAGCGGTTATCACAAGCTTGAAAATTTTATTATGCATGTTGGACATAGCATAATTGATTCGGGAATAGCGGAAACAGCTAGTTTTTTAGAATATGCGTAGGAAATTATAACGAAACTGTCATCACTCGAAGTTGCCAAAACTCCACTAGTTGAAGATATTTTTTTGTCGCAGCAACGAACACATAGATAATTATAATGAAGCGTTAGCAAATGCGGCACCGGAATTGATGGTGTTTTTAATATTGATGTTACTTTTTTGTAAATGACGTACAGGAAACCAAAGATGCCAGCAAGGAAGGAGCGCACCCAGAAGTCAGTCATGGTATATCTAAACTTGTAAAAATGTTTGGAATTTTTACGTTTATCTTGGGCTTACAGTGTCGGAAGTGAAATAAAACCAAGAGGTATCAACCAAAACGTTGGAAAAATTTTTCATCATCATGATTAGTTTTTTTTGTTCCATAAAAAAGAATTTTTACCTCCAACTCATTTTAATTTTGGCTGGTAGTTTGTTCAAATATATAACAGTGCGACACTTTTTAATTTTCATTATGATTATAGGAACAGAAAGTCTTACTAAAATCCATAAACAAACATTTGAAAAGTATTATTCTATTAAACCTAATGTTTATTATTTAAAAAAAACAGTTGATTTCTTCGTAAAGCTGTTAGATTTTTGTTCATTTGTACTTTCCATGCTGTCAAGGGACATTGAATTGAACCCTGGGACCCTGCTAGAAAATTTGATTGTGTATTCCAGTTATTTAAAAAACAGAGGATCAGGCCATTTGCCTTTATTTTTCATTATAATTTTTCAAGCTTGAAAAACAACTTTGAAGAGTTTTCAAACTTTGCAAACAGCACCCATTGATACGTTTGTTGCTGTAATTGAAACCCGGTTGGACACTGATTGTAAGGTTGAAAACAATTTTTAAACAGCAGCCGAACTTTTTTTTGAAATGAAGATCAGAGAAAACAAAGGCTTCAAAGCCGGGGGAGGGGCAGGTATTTTTGTTCCGAAAAAATCTACGGTCGGTTTTAAATCAAGAACTAAAATTGAAAGTTTTTTTGAATCAATTTAGGTTGAAATAAGTGACTTTTTGAGGGAAAATTTACTTGTCAAAGTTTTTATTGTCCAAAGAGACGTCTTGGGGAGTACCTTCTTGATCTATTGAATGCCGAACTATTGGGGCATATAGTATAACAGATAACGTTATTTTGATGGGAGATTACCACTTGAGTTATCTGGAAAAGACTGAAAAAAGTAAACTAGACTCTTTTGCTTCAAACTTGGGATTAGAAATTGTCTACCTAAGGGTTGCAACCAGATGTAATGATAAAACATTTACACTTATTGATCACTTTTCCATTTTGAAAGATCAGATAATTGCCTAAAATGTCTCATCAACCCCTTTTAACTCCGATCAGTTTCTTATTATCTTCGAATCAAACCTCTCATTGAAATCTGAGTGACGAAATGATAAATACAAGAATTTTTTCAGCTTTCTCACTTCTTAACCTTAACAGAGATCTTGCCGAATGGTGGAGATTGAACCATTGTGAGAATGGCAACGACCTGTCTGATTCTTTCCTTGATAAATTTGAAAAAATTGTTGGAATACACGCACCGATTCAGACTGTTAAAAAATGGACTGAACTATTTGACAAATCTTAGCCGTAGTTAACACAAGAATGGAAGCGTTCGATTGCCAACAAGATCTTTTTTTGATCAAAAACTAGAAAAAGAGAGAGACGTAGAAAGATTTTAAGCCTTTAATAAACTTAGTTATAAGGCGATTAAGGGAGGCGCGCAACACTATTTGCATAAATTTTCCCACAAAGTACCACCAGGTAAAGATGACAAAAAATTTGATTAAACAAAAGATCAGTCCAATTGCAAAAAGTGCCAAGGTCGATAAAATCAGTTTAGATAGTGGTAAAATTTCATGGGACCCAAAAAATATTGTCAATTGTCTATTTTTCTTATTTGCCAATCGGGGTGTTTTCGAAGGTACAGATTTTGTTTGTTAGTACACTGATAACCTTAATATACCTGATTTCACATTAAAGATTATGACTAGAAAAGAACTTTACTCAGTCGATATTTCACTGGGAGATAAGAAAGAAGCAGGACCCGGTGAAATCTCAATTCGTCTCCTAAAGTCTTACAAATTTGCTATAGGTGTGCATCTCCAATTCGCCTTAAAGGAGTGCATTGAAGAGAAAATTTTCCAAGCTAAAACGAAACTAATCTATATAACACCGAATTTCGAAAAAAGGTGATAAATTAGATAGCCCATAGTATCGACCAATTTCTGTAACTCCGGGTTTTGCAAAAATTTTTTGGCGCCTCTTTCTAACTCAGATAACGAATTTCATTGATAAACAAAAAATTACAAATTAAAAACTTTTCGGATTTCAGAAAAAAAGTCAGCAACAGATAAAATTTTAGAACTGGTTGAAAGAATTTCGTCTAATTGAGATCAAAACAAGAAAACTGTTGCCATTTTTCTAGACCTTGCAAAACCGATTAAATCCATTTTGCATAATATTTTTCTTAGAAAACTGAAATGCATGGTTTTTCCCGGGAAGCGGAAGAACCGCTGTTTTCATTTTTTGCCAACTGCAGACAAAAAGTAGAACTTAATGACATGTTCTCTGATTGCAAAATTTTGAATCACGGTGTGCCAAAGGGAACTGTTTTGGGACCACTCACTTTTTTTTATATGTGAACAATTTCTCCTCTAATATAGACACAACAGAAATATAATTCAATTTGCAGATGACACAAGTTTGTCGTGTCGTTTTGTAGCTTACACGAAAAAGTCAAGAAAATTTTACAAAAAAAAAACAGAAAAATATGTAGAGACAAAAAAAAACAACTTTTAAAACAAACAAAATTTTTTCTCGAGCCTAATTCTGATTCTGGATATATTTTTTACAAAAACGAAGTTCTCACAACCCAAAAAGTTGCTGTTATCTTGGTATTGAAATTTATAGGAATCTTAAATTCAGTGAGCAGCTGCATAAATCCTTAAAAATATTGCTCATGCTAATATATTAATATAACAATATGACATCAATTTCCCCTGAATTCCCGCATTCTTACTGTGCTTCCACAAAGAACTTGTGCTTTCACACTTATCGTTTTTGGCAATTTTTTTCAATATATATCTGCAAAAAACATAAAACGCCTTAATTGACAGATTAAATGGGGGATAAATGTGGTGCTTTCTACGCAAAAACTATGACAAATCGAGAGATCTGCTAATCCAGACGAAAACCAAACCAGCTGAGCTAATAACAGCAAAAATTTCGCTAATCAAATTTCATTATGATATATCCAGGCCAAAAAATTGTGAAAGTTTTTGCGGGTCTCTGAGTCTTTATCAAAATACTCAAACAAAACAATTCAAAACTAGACAGTATTTCAAAACCAATTTTGAAATGATTTCAATTGTTCGCAAATGCGTACAAAAATGTAATGAATTACCACAATAGCTTCGGTTGGCAAAAATTGAAAACGTTTTTAGAAAAATGTTGAATGATTTCTTGCTCTCACAACATGAAAAAATTCATTTGAATAGTAACGTAGGAGCCTTTAGAAGTTATTTTTATATTTAGATATAAAACAATTGGAAGAAAATGCTATATTGTGATTTTTTGAGAAATTGATTGATGTTCGATATTTGAATTTGTTTGAAGGGTTTGAAGTGTTTTTTTGTTTCAAGTGTTTCAAGTTTCATGGTTATATGGTTATAATTTTAATTTACTTGTTTGCAAAAGATACCTGTTGTATCTTTTTCTTGTTTTCTTTTTATTGTTTTTATAAACAAACTTGGGACGGATAACCTTTAAAAAGGAGCTGATGAAAATGTAAAAATTCTGTCAAAACTTCAAGATAAATGAAAACTTGCGCTTCAAGTAGCAACTTTTCTTTCAGTTTATTACGAAGTGTACTTTAATGTGATTTTTAACTTTGTGTCCAATTTCATTGAAAAGATTGAGTTTTATAAATACCTTTTTGAATTCCTAAGTTCGAGTCGAAGATAATCACTTTGGAAGTCAATTTATTTAATATTATGAAAACTGTTTAAGGCAATGTCAAATTTCTGCGCCTGAAACCAATTATTATAGAAAAATGTCAATATCTACAAGTATATATGTAAATGTAAATACTTTTAAATGTAAATAAATAAAGAGATATTTAAACATATAAATTTTTGTTCCGAACCCACTTCTGGGGGGGGGGGGGGGGGGGAAACAGATACTCAAATTGGTTTTTTTTGTTCAGACAATTTTTGCCGATCGATATATTCGCCGCAGAGAATTGTGAGTGGGTCCAGAATAGAATTCAAAATTAAAAAGATTTTTCTGATTTTCTTTTTTTTCGGGGAGTTATCGAGGATTGAATTTTTGTGTGAATACGGGATATTTGTTCACTTTTTGTGTGATTTTTCTTCAAATAAAGAGATTTTCTAAGAAAAAGATTTTAAATATTTAGAAACTTAAATTTCCTGCCGAAAATGAACCAACTTTGTTTTCCTAACAGACAAAAGGCGATGAAAAAGACTATGTCTTTTCTCATAGGGAGGTTCAATATCAAAAAAAATCAAATCCTATTTTCTACTTTTCTTTTTTTTTGCTTTTTTAAGTCACCTAGAGACAAGCAACTTTTCATATCGAAATTTCGTTACTGACAACCTCCTTTGCAGTCAAATGGAGACCAATGAACAAAAAAATCGTTTTCAAGGAATTTCTCATGTTTTTTTTTGCTTCGACTCTGAGTTTTCGTAGTTTAAAATGAAATTTTGAGTTTGTTATTGAGGTTTTACTAAATTTTTGAGCCTTATGGCATCGAGTCATTGACTAACAGTGCAATATCTTCCGCAATGAGCTTTAAGTGAAAATATCTAGTGCTTTGAGTGGACAGCTAATGGTTTTTAAGACTTTAAAAATACTTTTTCGAAAAAATTTTTGAACACCAACCAATCAAAAACTTTTTTTTATCGTGAACTGTAAGTCAGTCTCTGTGATGACAGCACTTTGTTACGTTCTACTGTACTGTAACCAAATTTGATCTGGCTGGCGGTTTTATCCTCTAGCTTTTATATGATATTATTGACACAAGATTTAAATAAATATTAAATTTTTTTGGATGTTTCCGTATTATTGATTTCTTTTGAAATCTTATCGGATTATCCCAAAATTGACAGCTTCCTATTGGCTTAAAAAAGACGTTCTGTGGATCACAGCTAAAGTTTTCAGAGAAAAGTTTATGATTTCAATGGCTTCGACCTCATCTTTTCGCAATTTTCTACTGAATTTTGGTTTTGCCTGTTTTTGTTGTTGTTTTCCTAGTCTTAAGAATTATTGTGATGTCATATTGAATATCTATGCATAACAATTTTTTTCGCCAACGAGTTGTTTCTGAGCGTAGTTATTGAGCTCCGTTGAAGGCTTTTGAGTTTACTGTCTGTTAAGACTTAATAAAAAAAAATTTTGAAAAGTTTTTTCGAACATCCACCAATCATAAACATATTATCGTGAACTGTTAACCAGTGTCTATGATGAGAGCAATCTGTTTTGTCCATTTTTAACCAAATTTGATCTGGCTAGCGGTTTTATGTTCTATATTTAGTTATATGACTTCAATGATACAAGATTTCAAAAAATTTAATTTTTTTTAGGACATTTCCGTATTATTGGTTGCTTTTGAAATCATGTCACATGGTCCGAAAATTGACAGCTCTTATAAGCTTAAAGAATACGTTCAGTGTATCACAGATAAAGTTTTCAGAGAAAAATTTATGGTTTAAGAGGCTTCGACCTTCTCTTCTCGCACATTTCTACTGAATTTTGGTTTCCGCATGTTTTTGTTGTTTTTTTTCATAGTCTTAAGACTTATTGTGACATCTTAATGATTATCAATGCATGACAAACGTTTTTCCTGCAATCGTGTTATTTCTGAGCGTACTTATTGACCTCCGTTGAAAGCTTTCGAGTTTAATGCCTGTAAAGGTCTAAAAAAAGTTTTTCGAGTTTTTTTGAACTCGAACCAATCCAAAACTTTTTTTCCGTGAAACGTTAGTCAGTCTCATTACTTACAATTTTTATTTTCATTTCTTTTGCAGCCAAAAATAATCTGGTTAGCAGTTTTATCTTCTACCTATTAGTTTGAAAACTTCAATGCCACTAGTTTTCTTTTTTTTTTGATTTTTCTTGTTTTTGGAACTCTTTGAACTCTTTTCACACTATGCTATTACTGATAGTTCCCATTGGTTTAAAGAAGACGTTCCACGGATCATAGATAAAATTTTCAGAGAAGAGCTTATGATTTAAATTGCTTCGACACGATACTTTCTTCTGGCACTTTTCTATTGAATTTTTAGTTTTTGACTGACTTTGTTATTGATTTCATGGTCAATAACTTGTTGTAATTTAGCGTATTTAGTGGATTCCGTTGATTTTTCATGTATTTAATGGCGTTGATACTACGAGTTTTCTAAAAAAAAATTCGTGGTTCTGAAGTATTTGTTTATATTTGATTTTTTGGAATTATATTGATGAAAAAGAGGAATCCTATTGCTGTTAAAAAGTTTATTGAACAAATTTTTTTGAAGAGCTTATTTTCTAAAGCCTTCGGCACTTTTCTTGCTTAATTTTGTTCTGGATTTTACTGTTTTTGACTGTTTTTGTTGTTTAAGTAGCCGTAAAATGCTGACGAGTCTCCTAAAGTTCTAATTGAGGATTAAATTAATGATGTTATGCAAAGCAGTCAGTCGATAGCTTTTATTCTTAAAGTTGATGATGTACAGTTTCCAATATTTTTCAAACTTTTCAGTTTCTGTTTTTATTTTCGCCAAATATTACTTTTTTTCATCTATGAGAGGACACATCCAATTTCTTATATATCAAAAAATTGGATATCTACTGATATATTTTGTCACCGATGCTTTGTTTGTTGAACAAAACGCGTTTTTTATACGATTTTGGGTGTTCATTTTTTGCGTTTCTCTTTCTCTTCTTTCAGAACAATCACGACGCAACAGATCCCAATGGTTTTCAAATGTTGCCCAAGTAAACTTATTTACTCTCTTCAGTTTATTTCCTTCAGTTGAATTATTTGAAATAAGAATTGCATAATATTCAGATAATAGCTAATGATTTTAATGGTAGCAATAGTTTGTGTTTTCGCAAATGGTTTGTATTTTCTAAGTTTTCTTTAGTCCGTTTCTATGGCTTAGTCTACCCAAAGACACGTCCTTTTAGTTTTTTTGGAATAGTTTTTTAGTAAATTATCAGGGATTATTTTGTTGAAACTAATGATTTTTAAGACTTTTGAAACTTCTTGGTTTAAAAAATTTTGATTATTTTTTGAATTTGCCTTATCGTTCTCTTTGTTGACTTGTTACATACTAATATTAAGAAAACTTTTCATCTGCTGTATAGTTAGGAGAATGCAAATTTGAGTAGTTAAATTTTTGTCTGACTGCATTTTGCCGTTGTTAGTATGTGCTTTTAAAATTGATGTTCAGTTTTGCCGCGAAATTTTTGTATTTGCGAATTTTGTTGAAGTTTTTTTTTCTCGTAGTGTCGTTAATGCCAGATCTCATTGGCGCTGTAATGAGGCATGACATTATGTATTCCAATTAGTAGATAGGTTATGTAACGATTATTTCAAACTCAAACATCTCTTTTTGTTATCTCTTCAATTGGTTGACAATTTAGTCAAAAATGTAGATGAGCTCGGGTTGGAACATCATGCG
>NC_134468.1:35881824-35889324 GCF_964194025.1 Convolutriloba macropyga | reverse complement strand
AAAAAAAATATGATGGTAGCCCACTGTTTTTTATACACGTCTGCAACTTTCTTATTTAAAAAATGTTGGAGAATAAATTTCTAATTTTGAACCGTTTAGGCACGTTACGGCGCTCTGGAACATGTAGCGAAAGTAAAAAGTTGTTGAATTTGTTCTGATGTACAGCAGGTATACAATTTTTGTCCCCCTACAGTTGACATATCTAGACCAATCTAACGATCAGTGTACGTTTTGTTTTTGATGATATAGTTTATTGCATGTTTTTTTCACTGGAAATATGTGGGTATTGTTTATGCTTCAAAATTGTTCAAAATGCTTCAAAATGGACACTTTTGATAGCCTTCAGAATCATTCTAAACGCATCCTATAGCAGAAGAGTGCTTCTGCCATAAATTAAAAACAGTTCAAAGAACAAAATTAGAGTCCAAAGATTTTTTGATATTTAACATATTTTCTCCCAGGCCTGAAAGGAAAGTTTCATATCTACTTTACTGTATATTAAAATCTTGACTTAATGGCGTCCACAAAAGTACTTTGATGATCGTTTCAATGATTAATTCCGTTAATACGGATTATCAGTAAGGGTAGGAGTGCAAAAAAGGGGCATCCGAAAGCATCCAGTGCCTTGAAGCTTATGATATATATTTTTTTTCCAGTGTTTGTTCTGTAAATGCGACTTGCTGTGACTTCTCTCTTTTTAATCATTATTAGGTAAAACTTACCACAAAAACCAACTGTATGTACTTAATTGAGAGTACCTGCAAAAAAGTCAACCATATGTTTTGTGTTGCGATAAAAGAACGTTTTCATTGATTACAAAGGTACATTGTGAAAATCGTAAATTGTCAAAGTTATCATCCTTCCATTTCGTTCTTAACTCATTCTATAGCAGATCAGCGCTACTACTGAAACTCACGCACATCTCAGAGAAATAAATGTGGTCTAATATTTTTTGGCATCAAATACTTTTTCTCCCGGGCCCAAACGGAAAGTTTCATAACAACTTTACAATCGATTAGCTATCTTCACTACTGCTTTACATTAAAACAGTTCCATGATATTTTCCACGGTTTATTCCATTCAGACCATTTGCCAGTTTTTGAAAAAAGCACTTAAAAAGCCTAAACAAAGGCATCAATGGCCTTGTAGCATATGGTATTTAGTGTTTTTTTTCAACTTTTGGTTCTTTAAATGAGACTTTCTGTGCCTCCTTTCATTTTTAATCATAATTAGGTGACCAATAGGATAAAAATCAACTGTAAGTATTCAAATGATACAAAAAACATGCAGTCTCTGCAAAAAAGTCAACCATAGGTTTTATGTTGCGAAAATATAACGTCATTCAATGATTAACAACGTTCCTCGCGAAGATCGTAAATGGTCATATTTCTTCTCCTTCTATTTCGTTCTAAACTCCTTCTATTGCAGAATAGCGCTCCTAGTAGATCTGAAACACAATTCTGAGAAAAAACAGGGGTATATAAATTCTTTTGGCATCGAACAATTTTTCTCCCGGGCCCAAACGGAAGGTTTCATATCAACTTTAGAGTTGATAAAATATCTGAAGTTCAGGCTGGCACAAAAAGATTTTCATGATAATTTTAACAATAAATTTTGATAAAACTAAGTTTTAGTTTTTGTAAATCATTAAAAGTCTCATACAAAAGAATCCACTGCCTCGCAGCATTTGATATTTAATGTTATTCTTCGAATTTCTGTTCTGTAAATGAGACTTTCTGTGACTCCATTCAAATTGAATCATTCTTAGTAGGCACAAACCCCACCATTCAATTGTCAGTTTTTATTGAGAGTACGAAACATATATTTCCTGCAAAAAAGTCAACCATACATAATATGTTGCGATAAAATAAAGTTTTTGAATGATTAAGAACGTACATGACAAAAATCGTAAATATCGCAATTCTCAGCTTTCCAACCAATTATTGATTTGTAATCAATTAAAATCTCTTGCTTATTGAAATCTAAGCGCAGCTGAAAATTTTGTTTGAACCGGATTCATTTTATTGTTTAAAACTTGAAAGAAACGCAAAACTCTTCAACAAGTTTTCTTTTATCGCTGCCTTTTTACGTTGTAATCTTTCTGAATACATTCAAACCTTCGGTTTGATAGTTCAAAGCATCCTATATTTACGATTCTAATGACCCATAAGTTTGCAATAAGTATTTAAAGAAACAAACTTTGTTGTTTGTTGTGAAGTGTTAATTTTAATCATTTTGAACAAAAGCTTTTTAAACTCTTGTAATCTATTCGGTTCAATGAAGTGAAGTAGTTTTTTTTGCTTGATTTACTTTCATTTATTAAGTTGTTATTGACCATTAGTTATTTCACAAGACAGATTCATCTGTTTAGTGTGGGAAATAGTTAGATTATTGTAAGTGATAAATTGGAACAGTGAAAACTTTAAAACTTCAACTGTTTTAGGATATAACAAAGATAGTAAGTAAATTCTATTACAACTATGAGAGAAAATATCTGTTGGAGTAAATTTTTCTGTACATGTTGAGCTACTACACTTTTTTAATCTGAATTTGTTCAAGAATATCTGTAAGCCTCTTCAATTCAAGTTATTTCTTTTTTTTTCAATAGATTGTCATTGCACGAACTGGTCGAATGCTGTATAGATAATATCTTTTTCTTGCTAAAAAATAACATCAAAAACAGTGATTGTGATCAAGTCTCCAAGGAAACTTGAAATTGTTTCAAATAGATAAAAAAGTACCTAGACTTGACAGGTTCACAAATTTTTTTTGAAGATTAGAGAAACTAGTGATTAATTAAATTTTCGCACAATCAAGTAAAAATTGACTGTTATAACTTAAATGAAAGCTTGTGTAATGTATTTTCCAGATATGTGAAATGTTACGCTTGAATTATGGTAAATTAATATTTTTTTCACTAAAGTCCTCAAAATAAGCCGAAAAATTGACCTAAAAACGCAAATCTTCGTCTAATAGTTTTATACACATTCCTTTAAACTATTATTTCTGCAGCAAAAAATTTTGCTTATCGTATCAGGATTCTGAATATATATAATAATTATATAGCTTAGTTCAATTTCACCAATTCTTTTTCTTTGAGCGACCCGAAGTTTTGATGAAAATCGGTAAAAAACGACAAATCAAAGCTTCTTTGTTGAATAACTTTTTATCTAGCAGTGTTTTCGAGATCATTATGGCTCATTTTAAAGCTTTTTTCACGTTAGTTAAGAAAATAGCAAAAGGTTTTTGGAGAAGATGCGATTCGATAGTTTTTTATAGCGTTATTTCCTGAGAAGCCAAATTTCAGGGATTTTGACCCTGTGAGCTGAAAATCGTCAATTTTTTTCCGTATATTTACACAATGTAAGTTATATCATGTTCGAGCTTATTTCCTCTTGAGTTCAGAACTGTTTTTCCGAATAGTAATCTGGTTGAGGGGTTATTGATGTTTTTCCGGCCCGTACCTCAAAAATTTTAATTTTGGCCCATCTCAGAAACCGTTTACGTGTCGATACATCCCGAGTGTGCAGAGTTCCAAAATGGGGACCCCCAAGTCGGCTTTTATAAACCTATATTTATACCTTAAAAGGCGTTTTTAAATGTGTTGCCGATTGAATTGCGAGTTGGAACTTAGCCCATCCGGTTTGCCCTAACGAGAGCTTTCCAATCATATAATTTTTAGCGAAACTTCAAAATCAGGTACCTTCACTCGATTCGGCCTTCCAGAGTACAATATTTACTGCTTGTAGAAATGCATTTATTCACATTGGGGCGGAAAATACACGAGGGAAGGAACTGAAGCTTGTTGCAAGCACTGCCGGACAATGCGCAAAAGTGAATGTACCCTTTATTGAGTTAAATCTAATTTGATATTTTCGAACGTGATCGGGGGCCGAATACTGGAACATGCTAGCAAGGAGAGTGGTAAATGAGGGCTATGAGTGAATGATCATTATAGTTGTAGTTCAATAACTCTGAGGGATCATTCATTAAGTGATCAGACTCATTGAGTGACTCTGATCAGATTCATTGAGTGACTCTGAGTGATCAGAATGATCATTGATTCACTCTTTCAATATGAGTGAGTATAATCATTCATTCATTCATTCATTCATTCATTTATTCATTCATTCATTCATTCATTCATTCATTCATTCAGAAGAACATGAGCGAATTTATAGGGGGTTGGGTGATGAGGGGATGTTGTTTGTTGATGTTGTTGAGTGTTGTATTGTAGTAATGCCAGCAGATAGTTGATTGTAACAGATCGAAGACTACTACCAGATCAGAAAAGAAAGAAAATGAGTCAAACCAAGCAATGATAAAAGTAAGTTAAAGCTGTTTAGTAAAAGTAATAGGGAAAAGCCTTGAAAGACCCTAAACCCGACCTTCGGTCTCGGGACGGTCTTGTCAGAAGTCATTTCGGTCTCTGAAAGTTTTTCCAGAAGTCACCTGGGTCTTGTAGGGTCTGGTAATGAATAAACCCTTTCGGGAATCTACTTTTTTAAAGGTCATCTTGGCCTGGAATGGTGTTAACAGACGTCATTTCGGTCTTTTACGGTGATGTCAAATCGAGGGTTAGTTTAGTCTGGAGCGGTCTTGTCAAAAGTCATTTCGGTCTCTGACAGTTTTTCCAGAAAACACCTGGGTCTGGTTCGGTCTTGAAATGAAAATGTTCCTTCGGGAATGAATTTTCAAAGGTCGTTTTGGCCTGGACTGGTCTTAACAGACGTCATTTCGGTCTGGTACGTTGATGTCAAATCAAGGGTCATTTTGGTCTGAAGCGGTCTTATCAGAAGACTTTTCGGTCTTTGACAGTCTTTCCAGAAGACACCTGGGTCTAGTGCGGTCTGGTAATGAAAATGTTTCTTCAGGAATGTAACTTAAAAGGTGGTTTTGGCCTGGACTGGCCTTAACAGACGTCATTTCGGGCTGGTACGCTGATGTCAAATCAAGGGTCATTTTGGTCTGGAGCGGTCTTGTCAGAAGTCATTTCGGTCTCTGACAGTTTTTTCAGAAGTCACCTGGGTCTAGTGCGGCCTGGTAGTGAATATTCTCCATCAGGATTGTACTTTCAAAGGTCATTACGGCCTGGAATGGTCATATGAAACAGAAAATAAAACAAACAAAAACAAAATATCTAATCGGAGAAAACTGTTCAAAGCTATTCGTTTTGTTTTGGGTTACCTGTTTATTGTTAAGTTGTTCTTAGACTACTTTTTTTATCGTGATCTGGTTAATATTGGTGCTAATATTGCTTTCATTTATTGAAAAGAAGGAACAATGTAATAAAAAAAGAATAACCCTCAAATAAACAAAAAAAATCTAATCGGAGAAAAGTTATCTATATTCGTTTTTTTCACAATTTCTTTATTCCATTTAACTAGGAACACTTCTGCTGGTTCATATCTGACCTTAAATTTTGGAATACCACCTTATGAATTTTTAAGGCTCATTTGAAACAGAAAATAGAAAAAAAAACAAAAATTGTACAATCGGAGAAAACTGTCTAAACACATACTTTTTGTTTTTGATTAAATGATTAATTCTTCAGTTGATAATTAGTTTATGGACTAATTGTTTTTTGAGTCTGTTTGCTTGCTTCCAAAATCACGCGCGTCTCTTTAGAAACTTTGGTAAGTTTGCAGTGTCAGGGTCAAATTTGCTACGTTGTTTCGAATTTTTGTTTTTCGTTTGCTTTTTTAATGTTGCTTAACGATATCTCGAAATGAGAAGTTGAGAACAACAGAAAACAACCGCAAAAAGATGATGACAACTGCAGCAAATACAAATGCTATTACAATGAAAACGACGATGCAACAACAGAAAAGAATTGAAACCGGAAGTCAACCACATGGAACAAAATGAATACACTTAGAAAAGAGAAGGAAGTGACAGCAGAAGACACCCAAAGAAAAATGAGAAATGCAGCAAAAACAGTAAATGCTGATTGGATCGGACAATCAAGAATCAACGACAAAAGAAGACAATCGAAGATAGAAGAAAATTACATGGAACGAAATGAATTCAAATCAAAAATGAGAACGCGAGGACAACAGAAGACACCCGAAGAAAGATAAACACTGCAGCAGATACAATAAATACTTTTTTCAATTGCACAACGGAGATTCAACGACAGGAGGCAATCGAAAATAAACGACAACTGCATGGAACAAAATGAATACAAATCAAAACGAGAAAGAAGTGACAGCAGAAGACACCTGAAAAAAGGGGACAATTGCAGCAGAAACAAAAAATGCTAATTAGGTCAGACATCGAAGATTCAACGACAGAAGAAAACAACCGAATATAAAAGACAACTACAGGGAAAAAATGAATACAATTCGTAAGGAAAACCTAAAAACAATAGAAGACACTCGAAAAAACACGAACACTTCAGCAATTACAATAAAAAACTTTTGTCAATCGCAAAACGGAGATGAAACGAAAGGAGACAAACGAAGATAAACGACAACAACATGGAAAAAATTGAATACAATGAGAAACGAGGGGGAAGTGACAGCAGAAGACACCCGGCGAAATATGAGAAATGCAGCAAAAACAATTAATGCTTCTTGATCAGACAATTATTGCTACTTGATCAAACAATTAATGATCAGACAACAAAGAATCAACGACAGAAGAAGACAATCGAAGATAGGAGAAAGCTACATGGAACAAAATGAATTCAAATCAGAATGAGAACGCGAGGAGAACAGAAGACAGCCGAAGAAATATGAAAATTGCAGCAATAAAATAAATACTTTTTTCAACCGCAAAACCGAGATGCAACGAGAGGAGGCAACCGAAGATAAACGACAACTACATGGAACAAATTGAATAAAATTTGAAACGAGGAGGAATTTACGGCATAAGACACCCAAAGAAAGATGAGAAATGCAACAAAAACAGCAAATGCTGATTGGATCGGAGAATCAAGAATCAACAACAAAAGAAGACAATCGAAGATAGAAGAAAGATACATGGAACAAAATGAATTCAAATAAAAAATGAGAACGCGAGGACAACAGAAGAAGAAAGATGAATACTGCAGACACCCGAACAAATGAATACAAATCAAAAAGAGAAGGAAGTGACAGCAGAAGGCACCTGGAAAAAGGCGACAAATGCAGCAGAAACAATGAATGCTACATAGATCAGACAAAGAAGATTCAACGACAGAAGAAGACAATCGAATATAAAAGAGAACTACAGGGAACAAAATGAATACAATTCGTAGTGAAAACCTAAGAACAACAGAAGACAACCGAAAACACGAACACTGCAGCAATTACAATAAATACTTTTTGTCAATCTCAAAACGGAGATGCAACGAAAGGAGACAATCAAAGAAAAACGACAACTACATGGAACAATTTGAATACAACTCGAAACGAGGAGGATGTGACAGCAGAAGACACCCGAAGAAAGATGAGAAATGATGCAGAAACAATAAACGATACTTGGATCAGACAACGAAGATTCAACGACAGAAGAACA
>NC_134468.1:35776775-35879124 GCF_964194025.1 Convolutriloba macropyga | reverse complement strand
CGTTCGAAGACAAATATGTCCAGACCATCCCAGACCGAAACTGTATATGTCCAGACTTTCGTGCGTTCTTGTCCAGACCATCGTGCACTCCTTCTTCGTGCGTTCGAAGACAAATATGTCCAGACCATCCCAGACCGAAACAGTATATGTCCAGACTTTCGTGCGTCCATGTCCAGACCATCGTGCGGTTATGTCCAGACCACCCTGCGCTCAAATCCAGACCATCGTGTACTCCTGCTTCGTGCGTTCGAAGACAAATATGTCCAGACCATCCCAGACCGAAACAGTATGTGTCCAGACTTTCGTGCGTTCTTGTCCAGACCATCGTGCACTCCTTCTTCGTGCGTTCGAAGACAAATATGTCCAGACCATCCCAGACCGAAACAGTATATGTCAAGACTTTCGTGCGTTCATGTCCAGACTTTCGTGCGTTCACCAGACCGAAAAAAATTTACATCCTGGTGTGCAGTGCTATTCCTTGAAGATGAAGACAGAGAGGGTTCCAAAATTCCACAAATCCATATGTTTAAGGTTTATCAAAAAATTTGATTTTAAATCACTTTTTCTATAAGATTGAGGGATAAACCGTCCCCTCCAACCAGGGTTGGGATGTTCGATTTTTCGCTCAGTACTATAGAAGAATTGATTTAAAGAAAAAACTTTTTGATATTTGCACTACTTTTGTCTCCCTTCAAAACTTTCCAGTTTCACTTGCATCCAACTGATTTTTTTTGCAAATCTTTAAGAGTAATTTGAAAGTAGATTACAGCAAGAACTCAAAAACCTAGGTTGCGGGTCGAATTTTTGCTTCGTCATAGAGGAAAAAATGATTTAAAAATAATATAAAAAATGATATTTGCATTTCATTTGTCTAAAAACCGACCTCCCACACTAGATTTTTGGAATCTTCCTGTTATCTCCTTTCAAATTATACTTGCAATTTTTCAAAAAATAATTGTTGGGTGCAAATGAAACTGGAAAGTGTTGAAAGGAGACAAAATTAGTGAAATTATCGAAAAAATTTTATTTTTGGATCATTATTCTCTATATGATGCAGCAAAAAATTGACCCCCCAACCTTCGTTTTTGAAATGTTACTATAATCTATTTTCAAATTATACCTGCAATTCTTCAAAAAAAATCAGTTAGATGCAAGTGGAACTGGAAAGTGTTGAAAGGAGACAAAAGTAGTGAAATTATCAAAAAATTTTATTTTTGGATCACTTTTTTCTTTATGATGCAGCAAAAAATTGACCCCCCAACCTTGGTTTTTGATATATTACTATAATCTATTTTCAAATTATACCTGCAATTCTTCAAAAAAATTAGTTAGATGCAAGTGAAACTGGAAAGTGTTGAAAGGAGACAAAAGTAGTGAAATTATCGAAAAATTTTAATTTTGGATCATTTTTTTCTATATGACGCAGCAAAAAATTGACCCCCCCAACCTTGGTTTTTGAAATTTTACTATAATCTATTTTCAAATTATACCCGCAATTCTTCCAAAAAAATCAGTTAGATGCAAGTGAAACTGGAAAGTGTTGAAAGGAGGCAAAAGTAGTGAAATTATCGAAAAATTTTATTTTTGGGTCATTTTTTTCTAAATGATGCAGCGAAAAATTGACCCCCCAACCTTGGTTTTTGAAATTTTACTATAATCTATTTTCAAATTATACCCGCAATTCTTCCAAAAAATCAGTTAGATGCAAGTGAAACTGAAAAGTGTTGAAAGGAGACAAAAGTAGTGAAATTATCGAAAAACTTTAATTTTGAATCATTTTTTTCTATATGATGCAGCGAAAAATTGACCCCCCCAACCTTGGTTTTTGAAATTTTACTATAATCTATTTTCAAATTATACCCGCAATTCTTCCAAAAAAATTAGTTAGATGCAAGTGAAACTGGAAAGTGTTGAAAGGAGACAAAAGTAGTGAAATTATCGAAAAATTTTATTTTTGGGTCATTTTTTTCTATATGATGCAGCGAAAAATTGACCCCCCAACCTTGGTTTTTGAAATGTTACTATAATCTACTTTCAAATTATACCTGCGATTCTTCAAAAAAAAATCAGTTGGATGCAAGTGAAACTGGAAAATGTTGAAAGGAGACAATAGTAGTGAAAATATCAAAAAAATTCATTTTTGAATCTTTTTTTTCTATATCATGGAGCAAACAAATGACCCACCACCCACCAAATTTTTTGAAATCTTGCTTTAATCAATTTTCAATTTATACTTGCAATTTTTCAAAAAAAAATTGTTAGGTGCAAGTGAAACTGGAAAGTGTTGAATGCAGACAAAAGTAGTGAAAATACAGTTTTTGGGATTGGTTCATGGTATTGTCCAAGCCCAACCAAACTTGATATGGACGATCCCCAGGTTATGTACATTATGAGACAAGAAAAATCAGCTACAGCTTACCTCTAGTAAAAATTAGTTTTTCGTTGGGAAACTTGTGATTATTTCAAAGAAGTAATTTTAAAAATCGATCTTTTTCATTAGGTTTCATTACTGTCTAAATTTAGCCAATATTGATATGGAGTATCCCCGAAGTATAAAGACACTGAGACAAAAAAGTTTCAGCTATAGCTTGCATCTGGAAAAAGTTAGGTTTTCGCACAAAAATTTGCGATTATTTCAAACGAGTAATTTTAAAAATATTTCTTTTTGATTAGGTCAAAAAAGTGTTAAAATTCAATCAAACTTGGCATGTAGAATTCCGAATGTCGTAAAAAGTAGAACAAAAACGATTACGGCTATAGCTTACCTCTGGGACAATTTAGCTCTGAAACGGCTATTAGCGATTAATTCGAAGAAAAAAACTTGAAATATTCTTTTTTTCGTTTGGGCCATAGAGCAATCCCAAGGAAACCAACCTTTGTACGGAGTATCATCACTCTATTTGGAGTTTAGAATGAAAATGATTGGCTATAACTTGCGTATATAAAAAATTAGTTGCCCTTAGTTAAATTTTTCATTTATTCGACTAACTTATCAAAAAATTGGTATTTTTGACCTCGTCAATAAGATCTTCAACTCAAACAAAAACCGTTACAGACCTAACTTGTCATGTTTTTAAATGAAAAAAAAAGAAATGTTTGGCATAGCTTGACTTGAAGCAAATTATTTAGTGAAACAATTTTTGTTGAGTCTAGAATTCGTAAATTTTTTTCAGTGTCCTCACAATAAAAAACACTTGGTTTATTGTTTTTAAGTTACTTCAAACTAAAAATCTTCTTCAATATTAACTGAGCTAAGCATATTATACATTGCGCGAACAGAAATGATCATTTGTTTATCTTTTATGCCTTAAAATTGCTGGAGTTTTCCAAAAATTTTCTCGTTTTTTTTGGGGGAAGTTATGAATTTATCATTATTTTTTAACCTATATAAAACAGAAATATGACATATTTATGCTTGTTATTCTGCACAGAAACTCTACTTTGGGATCAGTATACACAGTTTATCATTTACGAAAATATGATGTCAAAAAATTCAAAAGTATCGGGAAAAAAAATCAAAAAAAATGCTTTTTTTGACATTTTTTACTGGTTTTAACTAATGTTTTTACATTGAAACCATACTTTTTTGTACTCGTCGAGCAGTTTATTATCAGAACCTAACCACTAAACCATTTTTCAGATAAACATTCTGGAATTTCGTTGAGAAAATGGTCAAGGAAGACCACCTAGTCGAGGTCGAAATTTCGAAAAAAATCGAATTTTCAAAGTTGTTTATGTTTATAACTTCATGCATGTAGAGAATTGGAAAACGTTCTATAGCTCAAAATAAAGCTTAGCTAATTTGCTTTACGATCATGTATATCATTATAGGGTTCGCTGGGACCTACGATCAAGTTTTTCCGCTTACACTAAAAAATGCCGAAAATCAGCTGTTTTGGACCAGGGGGTCAAAATCGTCAAAACTTTAAAACTGTTTTTCGGAACTTTTTTATGCTCCAGAGGATAGCCCTTTTCTTCCTGATTCCAAAACACCTTCATTTTTAAGAATCCGTTCAGTAGTCTTTGAGAAATAGCCCTTTGAAATCAGCCTGGGGCGACCCAATATAGCTATATAGCTTGGGGCGGCAATTTATAGCTGGAGCTCGTGAATTTATATATATATATATATATATATATATATATATATATATATATATATATATATATATATATATATTTAGCTATAATACAACAGGTGCAATTTTGTTGGAGCTTTTGAAATATGTAACTTGAGTTTGATCCTCTTTACAGGTAAGTTATATCCGTTGACCATATGAAAAATTCGAATTGCGTGCGCCGTGGTCAAACGACAGCTATACGCCGACTGAGCATGTCATCTGACAGCAGGAGGTGTGCTATGAAGTGCTGTCCGGCTAGACCATTATAATTAACCTGCAAAGAGGTGCATATGAAATGAAATGTATCGGAAACGTTCAAATGGTGATAGTAAGTTAGTGAAAGCAATGAGAAAGTGTCAGAGCCCCCCCCCCCCACCCACCCCCCATCCCCCCCCCAAATCCGGCAGCTACACCAGAATACCCCCGCCCGTGCTACGTGTCGTACCGTACGAGTGTTGCACGTCGCAGAATAGCTGCGCGCGCTGCTGTAGAGCGCAGATCAGAGTGTCGGGCGTGCCCAAGTTCATTTTAATAGCAGGAACTGAGTATTTTAGATCAAGTGAGATGCAGTCAAGGTATTTTGAAGACCCTGTACCTGGACAGGGAGTTAATGTCAATGAATTCTTGAGTCCAGGAGGACGCAGAAAGGAGATAAGAGTTAAATGTTTCAAAGGTTTTAGAAAAAGACAAGGACTTATATAGGACAAGACGTCAAGTTGATTTAGATCTCGCAACCTCTATAAGGTTCGTCAATTTCCAAGCTAAGTGCGAACCTGGGGAAGTACTAGCGAAAGTCTGGAAGATATTTAGGAACGCGAAATTGATCAAGTTGGGCAAATTAAGACCAAATCAGAAAAGGGGCGAAAAAAACAATGGCGTTACAATGGCTGGGTCAATTTTTTTGGCAGTGGAGACTGCAAACGTGCCAGGAGTCTTATCGAGAAAAAGAGAGAAAAATACGGCGAAATGATCATTGAAAAAGTTGGCAAGATCAGATGTCTTGGTTTTCCTACCAAGAAGAAGGTTGTAGCTTTACCGAAAAAAAGATTTCCTGCAAAAAAGGAAGTGCCTAGGCAATTTTCCAGCTGGGGTAAACGATGGTCCCCAATAAACGAAAGTCGATTTGCGGATGATGTTTTTGATTGTTTATTATCAAATGGTATTGTGCTAGTCGAGTAATTGTTATAGCAATGTTGTTTTAGTGTTTGCCGTGTAGTTATATTCTTCCAAATTGAGAAATTGTTTATTTGATGCTTATTTAGCTAATCTGAATTCAGAATTGTCCCATCTGAGAGCTTTTTTTTCTTTATCATTTTTTTGTACTGCTTCTATTAACTTTTGCGTGGTTTGTTTTTGAGGATTCTGCAGGGGAAACCCTAGATTACCAACAGAATCGTTGAAAACATTCCATTATTAGCTCAAAATTACGATTTTTTCAAATATTTATTTTTTAAATATAGTATTTTTCGTCGGGTCAAGGAGTTGTCCAAATCGAACCAAACTCGGTATGCAGTATCCCCAGGGTATGTAGAGTGTAAAACAAAAAGAATTTTTGGTATAGCTTGCCTAGGAAAAAAGTTAGTTTTTCATACGGAAATTTGCAATTATTTTAAATATTCATTTTTTAAATATAGTATTTTTCGTCGGGTCAAGGAGTTGTCCAAATCGAACCAAACTCGGTATGCAGTATCCCCAGGGTATGTAGAGTGTAAAAAAAAAAAAATTTGGTATAGCTTGCCTAGGAAAAAAGTTAGTATTTCATACGGAAATTTGCGAATTTCGCGAATAACGAATTTTGAAAATAGGTCTATTTCATCGGGTCAAGGAGTTGTCCAAATCAAACCAAACTCGGTATGCAGTATCCCCAGGGTATGTAGATTGTTAAACAAAAAGAATTTTTGGTATAGCTTGCCTAGGAAAAAAGTTAGTATTTCATACGGAAATTTGCGAATTTCGCGAATAACGAATTTTGAAAATAGGTCTATTTCATCGGGCCAAGGAGTTGTCCAAATGGAACCAAACTCGGTATGTAGTATCCCCAGGGTATGTAGAGTGTAAAACAAAAAGAATTTTTGGTATAGCTTGCCTAGGAATAAAGTTAGTTTTTCATACGGAAATTTGCAATTATTTCAAATATTCATTTTTTAAATATAGTATTTTTCGTCGGGTCAAGGAGTTGTCTAAATCGAACCAAACTCGGTATGCAGTATCCCCAGGGTATGTAGAGTGTAAAACAAAAAGAATTTTTGGTATTGCTTGCCTAGGAAAAAAGTTAGTATTTCATACGGAAATTTGCGAATTTCGCGAATAACGAATTTTGAAAATAGGTCTATTTAATCGGGTCAAGAAGTTGTCCAAATCAAACCAAACTCGGTATGCAGTATCCCCAGGGTATGTAGAGTGTAAAACAAAAAGAATTTTTGATATAGCTTGCCTAGGAAAAAAGTTAGTATTTCATACGGAAATTTGCGAATTTCGCGAATAACGAATTTTGAAAATAGGTCTATTTCATCGGGTCAAGGAGTTGTCCAAATCAGACCAATCCCGGTATGGAGTATCCCATGTGTATGTAGATTATAAAACGAAAAGAATTTTTGCTATAGCTTGCGTAGGAAAAAAGTTAGTTTTTCGTACGTTAATTTCCGATTAATTCGAATAATTTAATTTTAAATAATTTTTTAAAAATAGGTCTTTTTGATAAGGCCAAGGAGTTGTTCAAATCAAACCAAACTCGGTATGGAGTATCCCCAGGGTTTGTAGAGTGTAAAACAAAAAGAATTTTTGGTATAGCTTGCCTAGGAAAAAAGTTAGTATTTCATACGGAAATTTGCGAATTTCGCGAATAAGGAATTTTAAAAATAGGTCTTTTTCATCGGGTCAAGGAGTTGTTCAAATCGAACCAAACTCGGTATGGAGTATCCCCAGTTTTTGTAGAGTGTAAAACAAAAAGAATCTTTGGTATAGCTTGCCTGAGAAAAAAGTTAGTATTTCATACGGAAATTTGCGAATTTCGCGAATAACGAATTTTGAAAATAGGTCTATTTCATCGGGCCAAGGAGTTGTCCAAATGGAACCAAACTCGGTATGTAGTATCCCCAGGGTATGTAGAGTGTAAAACAAAAAGAATTTTTGGTATAGCTTGCCTAGGAATAAAGTTAGTTTTTCATACGGAAATTTGCAATTATTTCAAATATTCATTTTTTAAATATAGTATTTTTCGTCGGGTCAAGGAGTTGTCTAAATCGAACCAAACTCGGTATGCAGTATCCCCAGGGTATGTAGAGTGTAAAACAAAAAGAATTTTTGGTATTGCTTGCCTAGGAAAAAAGTTAGTATTTCATACGGAAATTTGCGAATTTCGCGAATAACGAATTTTGAAAATAGGTCTATTTAATCGGGTCAAACTCGGTATGCAGTATCCCCAGGGTATGTAGAGTGTAAAACAAAAAGAATTTTTGATATAGCTTGCCTAGGAAAAAAGTTAGTATTTCATACGGAAATTTGCGAATTTCGCGAATAACGAATTTTGAAAATAGGTCTATTTCATCGGGTCAAGGAGTTGTCCAAATCAGACCAATCCCGGTATGGAGTATCCCATGTGTATGTAGATTATAAAACGAAAAGAATTTTTGCTATAGCTTGCGTAGGAAAAAAGTTAGTTTTTCGTACGTTAATTTCCGATTAATTCGAATAATTTAATTTTAAATAATTTTTTAAAAATAGGTCTTTTTGATAAGGCCAAGGAGTTGTTCAAATCAAACCAAACTCGGTATGCAGTATCCCCAGGGTATGTAGAGTGTAAAACAAAAAGAATTTTTGATATAGCTTGCCTAGGAAAAAAGTTAGTATTTCATACGGAAATTTGCGAATTTCGCGAATAACGAATTTTGAAAATAGGTCTATTTCATCGGGTCAAGGAGTTGTCCAAATCAGACCAATCCCGGTATGGAGTATCCCATGTGTATGTAGATTATAAAACGAAAAGAATTTTTGCTATAGCTTGCGTAGGAAAAAAGTTAGTTTTTCGTACGTTAATTTCCGATTAATTCGAATAATTTAATTTTAAATAATTTTTTAAAAATAGGTCTTTTTGATAAGGCCAAGGAGTTGTTCAAATCAAACCAAACTCGGTATGGAGTATCCCCAGGGTTTGTAGAGTGTAAAACAAAAAGAATTTTTGGTATAGCTTGCCTAGGAAAAAAGTTAGTATTTCATACGGAAATTTGCGAATTTCGCGAATAAGGAATTTTAAAAATAGGTCTTTTTCATCGGGTCAAGGAGTTGTTCAAATCGAACCAAACTCGGTATGGAGTATCCCCAGTTTTTGTAGAGTGTAAAACAAAAAGAATCTTTGGTATAGCTTGCCTGAGAAAAAGTTAGTATTTCATACGGAAATTTGCGAATTTCGCAAATAACGAATTTTGAAAATAGGTCTTTTTGATAAGGTCAAGGAGTTGTTCAAATCAAACCAAACTCGGTATGGAGTATCCCCAGGGTTTGTAGAGTGTAAAACAAAAAGAATTTTTGGTATGGCTTGCCTAGGAAAAAAGTTAGTTTTTCATACGGAAATTTCTTATTATTTCCGTAAAATTTTGAATAAGTAATTTTAGAAAAAAGTCTTTCTGATTAGGTCATAGAGTTGTCCAAAGTGAACCAAACTTGGTATGGAGTATCCCCAGGGTATGTAGAGGTTAAAACAAAAAGAATTTTTGCTATTGCTTGCCTAGGAAAAAAGTTAGTTTTTCATACGGAAATTTCTTATTATTTCCGTAAAACTTTGAATAAGTAATTTTAGAAATAAGTCTTTCTGATTAGGTCATAGAGTTGTCCAAAGTGAACCAAACTTGGTATGGAGTATCCCCAGGGTATGTAGAGTGTAAAACAAAAAGAATTTTTGGTATAGCTTGCCTAGGAAAAAAGTAAGTATTTCATACGGAAATTTGCGAATTTCGCGAATAACGAATTTTGAAAATAGGTCTTTTTCGTCGGGTCAAGGAGTTGTCCAAATCAAACTAAACTCGGTATGGAGTATCCCCAGGGTATGTAAAGCGTAAAACAGAAAGATTTTTTGGTATAGCTTGGCTAGGGAAAAAGTTAGCTTTTCATACCGAAATTTCTTGTTATTTCCGTAAAATTTTGAATAAGTAATTTTAGAAATAAGTCTTTCTGATTAGGTCATAGAGTTGTCCAAAGTGAACCAAACTTGGTATGGAGTATCCCCAGGGTATGTAGAGTATAAAACAAAAAGAATTTTTGGTATAGCTTGCCTAGGAAAAAAGTTAGTATTTCACACGGAAATTTGCGAACTTCGCGAATAACGAATTTTGAAAATAGGTCTATTTCATCGGGTCAAGGAGTTGTCCAAATCGAACCAATCTCGGTATGCAGTATCCCCAGGGTATGTAGAGTGTAAAACAAAAAGAATTTTGTGTATAGCTTGCCTAGGAAAAAAGTTAGTATTTCATACGGAAGTTTGCGAATTTCGCGAATAACGAATTTTGAAAATAGGTCTATTTCATCGGGTCAAGGAGTTGTCCAAATCGAACCAAACTCGGTATGCAGTATCCCCAGGGTATGTAAAACAAAAAGAATTTTGTGTATAGCTTGCCTAGGAAAAAAGTTAGTATTTCATACGGAAATTTGCGAATTTCGCGAATAACGAATTTTGAAAATCGGTCTATTTCATCGGGTCAAGGAGTTGTCCAAATCGAACTAAACTCGGTATGCAGTATCCCCAGGGTATTTAGAGTGTAAAACAAAAAGAATTTTTGGTATAGCTTGCCTAGGAAAAAAGTTAGTATTTCATACGGAAATTTGCGAATTTCGCGAATAACGAATTTTGAAAATAGGTCTATTTCATCGGGTCAAGGAGTTGTCCAAATCGAACCAATCTCGGTATGCAGTATCCCCAGGGTATGTAGAGTGTAAAACAAAAAGAATTTTGTGTATAGCTTGCCTAGGAAAAAAGTTAGTATTTCATACGGAAATTTGCGAATTTCGCGAATAACGAATTTTGAAAATAGGTCTATTTCATCGGGTCAAGGAGTTGTCCAAATCGAACCAATCTCGGTATGCAGTATCCCCAGGGTATGTAGAGTGTAAAACAAAAAGAATTTTTGGTATAGCTTGCCTAGGAAAAAAGTTAGTTTTTCATACGGAAATTTGCGAATTTCGCGAATAACGAATTTTGAAAATCGGTCTATTTCATCGGGTCAAGGAGTTGTCCAAATCGAACCAATCTCGGTATGCAGTATCCCCAGGGTATGTAAAGTGTAAAACAAAAAGAATTTTGTGTATAGCTTGCCTAGGAAAAAAGTTAGTATTTCATACGGAAATTTGCGAATTTCGCGAATAACGAATTTTGAAAATAGGTCTATTTGATCGGGTCAAGGAGTTGTCCAAATCGAATTAAACTCGGTATGCAGTATCACCAGGGTATGTAGAGTGTAAAACAAAAAGAATTTTTGGTATAGCTTGCCTAGGAAAAAAGTTAGTTTTTCATACGGAAAATTGCGAATTTCGCGAATAACGAATTTTGAAAATAGGTCTATTTCATCGGGCCAAGGAGTTGTCCAAATCGAACCACACTCGGTATGCAGTATCCCCAGGGTATGTAGAGTGTAAAACAAAAAGAATTTTTGGTATAGCTTGCCTAGGAAAAAAGTTAGTTTTTCATACGGAAATTTGCGAATTTCGCGAATAACGAATTTTGAAAATAGGTCTATTTCATCGGGCCAAGGAGTTGTCCAAATCGAACCACACTCGGTATGCAGTATCCCCAGGGTATGTAGAATGTAAAACAAAAAGAATTTTTGCTATAGCTTGTCTAGGAAAAAAGTTAATTTTTCACACGGAAATTTGCTATTATTTCCGAATAATTTTGAATAAGTAATTTTAAAAATAAGTCTTTTTGATTAGGTCATAGAGTTGTCGAAAGTGAACCAAACTTGGTATGGAGTATCCCCTGTGTAGGTAGAGTTTAGGAAAAAAGAATTTTTGCTATAGCTTGTCTAGGAAAAAAGTTAGTTTTTCATACGGAAATTTGCGATTTTCGCGAATAAGGAATTTTAAAAATAAGTCTTTTTCATTGGGTCAAAAATTTATTCAAATCAAACCAAACTCGGTATTGAGTATCCCATGTATACATAGATTGTAAAACAGAAAGAATTTTTTGGTATAGCTTATGTAGGAAAAAAATTTAGTTTATCGTACGGAAATTTCGATTAATTCGAATAGTTAATTTTAAATATTTTTTGAAAATAGGTCTTTTTCATCGGGTCAAGGAGTTGTTCAAATTCAACCAAACTGGGTATGGAGGAGTATGCCATGGGTACCTAGAGTGTAAAACAGAAAGTATTTTTGGTACTATTCGCCTGGGAAAAAAGATAGTATTTCATACGGAAATTTGCGATTATTTCGAATAATTTGCGATTATTGAGTTTTAAAATAGGTCTTTTTTAAATACTTAATTTTCATCGGGCCGAGATGTTGTTGAAATCAAGTAAGACTCACTGTCAGAGGTCTGCTGTGTCTAAGGAATCTAAAATGCCTAGAGTTTAAGGGTTATGTTTTCCAGGTATAATTGCTTTTCGTTTTGAACGTACACATCAACTTGGAATTTCTTCAGTTGTAAAGATGAGACAGTATGAAATCATTGTAACTGAGAAAAGCGTTCATTGCAAAACTCCGCCGTTGAGGGAAGATGATAATGTTCGACATGACCAAACAAGTTTTGAAAATAAATTGTTGCGAGAGATGGAGGAACTCAAAAAGAAACTAGAAGAGCTCACAAAGAGAGTGAAAGAACTTGAAAAAGCAAATGCTGAAGTGGTAGACTTGACTGGTGACTCGAGCTCTGATACAGTCTTAGTGCATTCTGAAGACTTAAGCCTAATTGGGAATGGCTTTTTTTTGGCTGAGGTTAAACTGTAATTTCGTTAACTTAGCTAAACAGGTCGTACATATTGATTACTGGAATCAGATTTAGCTAAACAGTGCGTACATATTGATTACGGGATTCAGATTTAACAGTTTCATTTATAGTTGTGTCTATCAATCAGTTTTCTCCTCAGAATGACAATCTTGATTTAATTGTGCGGTTTACGTTCCAATGATTTTCTGTTTGATCTCAATCTTCTAAATTTTTTCAGGTCTTGAAAATGTCTGCTGCTAAATTCAACTGGTTAATTATGAGTAATCAGAAGGATGACGTTCGAATTATTGACTCAGATTCAGATATGTGGGGCTGTTTAAGCTATTTCGAAAAAGTGAAGCTGGAAGCGGGTAGTAACATAATGCTTAACAGGGATGGTAATTTGTGTGGTTACTCAATTGTGCTGCAAGGTATTGATGATTTTTCAAGCGAGCTAGAAGAGTTAAAGCGAATTACAAAGCCTCTCAAAGCTGTGGAACCTGTGACTGTGGAAAATTGCCCAGCAGCTTCGGAAGTATCCAGCGGCAATTGCTTGAATCCACAATCTTCGTCAAAGATTGCGAAGGGATCTATTGTCTCGGTATGATTATCTTTTACTTGCATCATTGAAATCCTAATCGGCTCAAGCACTGATGATTGTTTCTTTTTAGAGTTGTGCAAAACATAAAGGAATGACTGAAGTTTTGGTAGAGAATGAGAAACGGATGCATGACTTGGTCGACCTTCTGCGAGATTCCGGCCGCCGATGATTTGCTAGCCGTGAAGCGCAACTTCAATAATTACGTTAGTCTAATTTGACAACTTAACTTACATTATCATTTTAAAAAGTTTGTGTTCTCTTGAAGGTCACCAGCGCGCTTGCAAGTATTGACGAGGTTGCGGAACTTCCGGAAGAACCTGGTAACGTTGAAGATAACCCAGACGAGGATCAAACGGATAACCAGGACGATCTTGATGAGCACACAGTCTTTCGGTTTGTGGAGAAGAAACCTCCTGTGCAGTTTGGTCTGAACGGGAAAAATCTAGACCATGTCTACAGTGGGCGCAAACCCTCCGATTACGGACTGGCACTTCGTAAGTGGATTTACGGAGTTGATGGATTGGCTTACGAAATGATTCTACCCACAAAGAGCCTGACAGATGGAAGAAAGTGTGCATCAAAGGAGTCTTTGCTAAAATTTTTTCGTGAGTTAGAAAATTTCTTGTTTCTGAAAGATGTTTGACGTTTTCCCAAAATCCCGTGAACTCCCTTTAGTAAGTTAACGTTTAACAAGTCTCAATTTTAGGATCAGTTGAGAGAAAGTTTCCGAGCTCATCATTCCCCGATGCCAGAAAACAAGCCAAGAAAGCGGCCAATAAAGCTGGATTAAATGCGAAGCAGAGGTTAGAAGGTAAAGGCAAGTACAGCGAAGAAGCTAAGATTAAGAAGAAAGATTTGTATCGGGGAAAAAAGCCAACCAAGAAAATGCATAAACATAGATTTATTGAGTTCACTCACTTTGTTCCAGATCCATAGCTCATTCAAGGTGCTAAGAGTATACTTTACTTGTATGTACTTCTATTAGTTCTATAACTGTCAGATGCAACAGGACTCAGATGCAGCAGTTAAATTTATGAGTTAGTTTAGATTTCTAATGCTTTAAACTGAATCAAAGCTTCCAAATTTGTTTTATGAGATAGTGTGTAGTTTCACTCATGAACCCACAAGAAACATAATGACTTTCAATCTTGTTTTCTTTGATTCTACTTGTTTGTACTCAACTATTTGACTTGCTTCGATGTGAATAATTTTCAATCTGTCTTTCAGATCTATGGCCAATTCCAGCGATCGCCCTAAGAGGCAAGTAAAACTTCCCAGCTTTGAGACGGACCCGGAAACACAAGTTGAACGCAGCATTCGTCATGAGCATAGAAATACGTTGTTTGTTTTCATATACGAAAAAGCTTGTGTATCGACGGGTCTCAATAGTATTGCTTGGCCCAGAGGTTATTCTGACGAAGCGAAGCTCGCCTTACAACCTGGAGAGTACGAATTCATACGACACAACCGCGATCCTCGCAGAATGCTGTATTTGGGTAGAGGTCCGGCCGAGAGAGTGCGCGAATACAAGAAGCAAGCGGCCGAAATTTATAAGAAAGGACAGCGACCCCCCTTTCTCTGGGAGGGGCCAGGAACAACAAGCGCAACTCAACCTGCAGCTACTCATGTCGACTCACCTGATCTGCTTTTCTCGTCTCCCGAACTGATCGAAGCTACGCACAGAGAGATGCCTCAAACGTGCCCAGAAAAAAGTCTTGGTCCCGCAAAAGCCAGAGCAAAAGTAACAGAAAAAAGTGTTGGCCCCACAAAAGCAGTTGCAGAACCATACAAAGAGACACGGTCACTTCTTTTTCTGCCAAAGGCGACAACAGCTGCTGACAAATCAGAGGTTTGTTGTTTTGCTGTTGAAAAATGGCGTAAGCTTTTGCTTTCATTGTTCAATCCCTTAATTGGAAAAAGTTACCAAACCATTGGCTGACATTATACATATTTTTATTGTAAAGTGTCCAAAACTTTGCTCTCAATACTTTTTTTTTAATTTCTAGAGCTGCTCAACTTCCATGTGCAAAGAGTTCGAAGACTTCTTGAAAGGTCACGACGAAAGAATGAACCGTGCACAACAAGTGGGGGTTGGAATTAAAGCAAAGCATGACAAGAAGCGACGCAAAATTCTGGGCGAGCTCGATGATACGGTTGGTTTGAATTTTTTTCAATCAAACACGAAACCTTTTTTTCCAAGGTGTTTTATTTCAGCTCGAAGACGTTCAGGAAATCTCCATTCTTCAAAAGTTTGGGTTTCAAAGCATTGACGAGAATCCAGATTTGAGGACCGCATACCCAGTTCATAGAGTTGATATCGAGGGAGAAGATCTGATGAAGACTCATGTGGCAAACTGCTATCCATCTCAACTTGGCCGTTGTTTGGGCAGAAAAATTTTTGGAGTTGACGGCTTGGTTGATCAGATGATGTACAGTCAGAGCTCAGGCAGACGTACAGAAGCGCCTCTAGAAAAACGAGATTTGTTTGAAGGTTTTTGTACTTTTCTGTTGATCTCACTCTTCAAAAAATAGTTCTAGAAAAATTGCAATAAGTTAGCATCGGTCTTTTATTCTTAAAAATTATTACTCATGCAGAGAGTTTTCTCTTGTTTAGACGTCGTGAAGCAAAAGTATCCTTTGACACATCGAATGGCACTGAGGAAGGCGAGAGATTCTGCAAACCAATTAGGAAGGGAGAGGAAAAGCTATCTGAAAAATGCTGAGGTTGTTGAACATAGGCAAGAAGTATCAGAGACGCCGACGACTGCGAACAATCAGGCGGAATGAAATAACAATAGTTTTCTTGTAAAACTTTTGTAGCCAAGAGGAAAGGTTTCAGTTAGACCTCTAAGTTAGCTATATTTAAACTTGACATTTGATTTAAACTTATCATGACAGTGGTTACAAAGAAACAGAACATTTGTCTAGTTTTTGCCTAAATTTTACGGCGCAGTTAGTTGTAACTCTAATCGTTGTTAGTTATGACAAAATTGATTCATTTTGTGGATTTGATTTGTAAATGAAGTCATTTGTCTAGTTCTTGCTTAGATTTTCCTTCTGATTTAACGATTGGTTTGATTTAATTCATCGGTGGCTATGTGTTCTCTCATCATGCAGCTTTAGCAGGCAGTTATCAAAATTACTCCCATTTATGTCGATTTTTTTGTGCTAGAACTGAAGGGATTTTTGAAGTCGGACTTTTTCCCTGTATCATATTCATATTGCAATAGCTCCTCAAGAATTTGTGTTTCTCAATGTAATTTTTAATTTAAGATGAAATGGATAATTGCAAAAAATTGGCCCAAATTGAAGGTTTTGTCGCTGAGCGTTATGTTCAAAAAACGGCCAATGAAATACATTTGCTCACAGAATTGATGTCCCAAGAAAGTTGCATGAATTTGATTGATTCTGACAGAGATTTCAAAAAGCTGAGTCAGGATATGGAAGAAATTTACAAATGTGCTCTCACTGAAGGTTTTCGTATCGAAGCTGACAATTTTGGCGGGTACTGTTTGGTGAATCGCAGTGGAAAAATAATCAAAAAAGGTGAAATCAAATGTGCTGTAGGCTTGCTGGCAAAAAAAAACCAAAAGATCGTGTGATTGATGACTGGTCACTTATGGAAGGCGATAAATTGTTAGTTGGCGTCGCAAGGTGGGCAAATCACTCGTGTGTCCCAAACTGCGATTACTACATGAGTGGTGGCTTCAAAGGCAGAGACTGCGTACGACTGCGAGCGATTCGTGAAATCAAGCCGGGCGAAGAACTGACTACTTATTACAATGAAGATTTTTTCGGAGAAAATAATAAGTTTTGTCTCTGTGGACATGTATCCGAGCACGGTATAGAAGCAGAGGAGTCAGAAGATAAAATGAGCGAAGTAGGTATGAAGCCCTCAAAACGAAAACGAACAGTGATTCCCAGAATAAAAGTAAATGCAAGGGATGTGCGTTCCTCATTGCTCACTGACCTTATCAAGTTCTATAGCGAAGATTCAAATGCCAGTGTTGTTTCGGAGACAAGCTCAATTCCTCTCAACTGTGGCCCCGCCTGTGACGGAGATGATTTAGCAAGATTTGGAAGTCCAGAATGCAATGATTCATCAGATGGAGTTAGTAGCACCGTTATTAGCTTGCCTTCGGACCATTTTCAGAGCAACACGGCAATTGATCTGTTCAGCAACCACAGTTTTAACGATAGTGGTGATGAAATTGTGTCGTATGAACGTAATGATTCAAATGGGCCTTTGCATCAAGTATCAAGTGTTTCTGTGGAGAATTTGAAAGCCTCGCTTTTGGCTATTGTTTCGGTCCATAATGCTTCTGATGCGCTTTTGAACGATCTCTTGAAGCGTGATCAGCTACTCTTTGACGGTCAATCTGTTTCGCCGTGGGCAGTTAAAAAACAATTTGAAGACTTCTGCAGCTCTTATCAGTGTGACAGGACGTTGGTTGAGAAAGGGGAGCTGATTTTAATGAATTTTCGCCCGTTGCTTGTCGATATTGTGAAGACTTCTCTTTCCGAAATGTTTGAGTACGCTGAAAAGAAACTTACCACGCGCGATATTCTAATGCCAAAATTTGCCATGAATGATCAAAGGGAGGTGATTGTGAGGTTAATTGTAAACACAGATGGAGCTGCTGTTTGCAAGACTCCGACAACCTCGGCGTGGCCGCTGTTCTTTGCTATTGCTGATCTACCAGCTAAGCCGCGACAACTTTTTAAAAATCTTGTACTAGGAGCGCTGTTTGTTGATTCAGGCTATCCAGATTTTGATGTTTTTTTGAGCATATACAAAACGAGTTGTCTGTTTCGGAGAAGCTCACTTTCATTGAAGAAGAATTGACAATTACATTTGAGCCAATCTTGTTAGTAACTGATCTGGTTGCAAAATCCAAAGTACTCAAAATGAAGCAGTTCAACGGTTACTATGGTTGCACTTTATGCACACAGAGAGGAATTCATCTAGCATACACACATCGATACCCTCATGATCACTCTTTTGAAATGCGCTCATTCGATTCGCATATGAGAAACATACAAGAGCTAGAGAATGGAAGCATTGATAAATTAAGAGCGGAGTTGGGACCAAAAGAGGACTGCCAGGTCAAAACTCATGGCGTAAAAGGTAGAAGCAAAGCTTTTGATGTAATTTCAAATCAACCAATTTCGTCTCCAATTGACCCAATGCACCAAATTTTTCTTGGTGTAGCAAAAGATCTTCTTCAACATCATTATAATAAAATGGATGCAGATCATAAAGCTGAAATTAATTCGTTCCTCGAGTACGTTGACTTACCGAAAGAGTTCAAAAATAACGTCAGAAGCCTCGAAGCCTTAGCCAGCTTCAAAGCCAAGGAAGTGAAGTTTTTGTTGTTTTATTTGTCAGCCATAATCTTCCCTCCGTATTTGCATGGTGAAGAACGAAGAAGTGACGCAGTGGATCTCAAAAAATTGGTTTTTGCTCTTCGTGAACTTTTTTAATCTAACGAGAATGCTAATTGTTGTGATAAACTGCTGTCAGAATTCTGCATAAGCATGTCGGAGAAAACAAATAAGATGGAGTCGATAAATTTTCATCTACTCCGGCATCTAGGATGGCAGGCGAAAAATATAGGACCATTGTTCACCGCATCTGCTGCCATGTTTGAGTCGGCCAACAGACTTTTGATTGCACCACTCACAGGAACCGTAAACCAGTGTCAGCTGCTAGTACGAAGATTTGTAAGAGCAAAAATGATCGCGAAAATGACTGTAGAAGACGACTGTCTTACTGAAATGCTCACAACTTTTAACGAGAAGAAAAAACTAGATGAATGTTACGGATTTGTAGAAAACACGGAGACAAGGAAGTTTCGCACAGAAAATCCAAATTTGAAACTGTTTTGTCGTAAAATTGGAAATTTTTTCTTATCATCGGCGGCCTACGGACGAGGATGTGTTGCTGATAGGTTTGTTTGTGTCTCAATTGACGACGACCTAAGTGGCGACGAGTATTTTGTCGGCGAAATTCTCTTCTTTTTTCGTGGACATGTGGAACGCTGCGTGCTCCGAAAACTCCGAGTTGTCAAGAAACTGAAATTAGTTACAATGCAAGAGCAAAAATTTGTTCCTTTGGTTTCGTTGTGGAAGATACAGAGGAGAAAATGGAAATAGTTTTGACGGCCATTAAATATAAACTCTTCTATTTTAAATTTAATGAAGTCTCCTATCTGATTACAATGCTCAGCCACTTCGAGCACAACTAAGGAGCCCAAAAAAATTTTAGTCCTTTGTTAGTTTCGATTTATAGCGTGTTTGTTCTTTCCTAACAAATTTTTCAATAGATTATTTTGCGGCATGGTTTTTCGGACTTCTGTATTTCTATTATAGGCAAATTCAATAGGGTCAAAAGGTTGTTGTACATTATAGCACGTGTATACAGAGTGCAAGACGAAAAGAGTTTTTGATGTAGCTTACGAGGGAAAAAAGTTAGTTTTTCGTACGTTAATTTCCGATTAATTCGAATAATTAATTTTAAATAATTTTTAAAAATAGGTCTTCTTGATTAGGTCTTAGAGTTGTTCAAATTGAACCAAACTTGGTATTGTGTATCCCCTGTGTAGGTAGAGTGTAGGAAAAAAAGATTTTTTGCTATAGTTTGTCTAGGAAAAAAGTTAGTATTTCATACGGAACTTTTTGAATTTCTCGAAAAAGGAATTTTAAAAATAGGTCTTTTTTATCGGATCAAGAAGTTGTTCAAATCAAACCAAAATTGGTATGGAGTATCCCCAGGGTATGTAAAGCGTAAAACAGAAAGATTTTTGGTATAGCTTGGCTAGGGAAAAAGTTAGCTTTTCATACGGAAATTTCTTATTATTTCCGTAAAATTTTGAATAAGTAATTTTAGAAATAAGTCTTTCTGATTAGGTCATAGAGTTGTCCAAAGTGAACCAAACTTGGTACGGAGTATCCCCAGGGTATGTAGAGTGTAAAACAAAAAGAATTTTTGGTATAGCTTGCCTAGGAAAAAAGTTAGTATTTCATACGGAAATTTGCGAATTTCGCAAATAACGAATTTTGAAAATAGGTCTATTTCATTGGGTCAAGGAGTTGTCCAAATCAGACCAAACTCGGCATGGAGTATCCAAATGGTATCGAGAGTGTAAAACAAAAAGAATTTTTGGTATAGCTTGCCTAGGAAAAAAGTTAGTATTTCATACGGAAATTTGCGAATTTCGCAAATAACGAATTTTGAAAATAGGTCTATTTCATTGGGTCAAGGAGTTGTCCAAATCAGACCAAACTCGGCATGTAGTATCCCAAGGGTATCGAGAGTGTAAAACAGAAAGAATTTTTGGCATAGCTTGGCTAGGGAAAAAGTTAGTTTTTCATACGGAAATTTCTTATTATTTCCGTAAAATTTTGAATAAGTAATTTTAGAAATAAGTCTTTCTGATTAGGTCATAGAGTTGTCCAAAGTGAACCAAACTTGGTATGGAGTATCCCCAGGGTATGTAGAGTGTAAAACAAAAAGAATTTTTGGTATAGCTTGCCTAGGAAAAAAGTTAGTATTTCATACGGAAATTTGCAAATTTCGCAAATAACGAACTTTGAAAATAGGTCTATTTCATTGGGTCAAGGAGTTGTCCAAATCAGACCAAACTCGGCATGGAGTATCCCAATGGTATCGAGAGTGTAAAACAAAAAGAATTTTTGGTGTAGCTTGGCTAGGAAAAAAGTAAGTTTTTCATACGGAAATTTCACATTATTTCCGTATAATTTTGAGTAAGTAATTTTAGAAAAAGCTCTTTTTGAATAGGTCTTAGAGTTGTTCAAATCAAACCAATCCCGGTATGGAGTGTCCCATGTGTAGTTAGAAGGTGAAACGGAAATAGTTTTTGGTATAGCTTGCCTAGGAAAAAAGTTAGTATTTCATACGGAAATTTGCGATTATTTCAAATATTTAATTTTTAAATATAGTATTTTTGATCGGGTCAAGGAGTTGTTCAAATCGAACCAAACTCGGTATGGAGTATCCCCAGGGTATGTAAAGGGTAAAACAAAAAGAATTTTTGCTATTGCTTGCCTAGGAAAAAAGTTAGTTTTTCATACGGAAATTTCTTATTATTTCCGTAAAATTTTGAATAAGTAATTTTAGAAATAAGTCTTTCTGATTAGGTCATAGAGTTGTCCAAAGTGAACCAAACTTGGTATGGAGTATCCCCAGGGTATGTAGAGTGTAAAACAAAAACAATTTTTTTTGCTATTGCTTGCCTAGGAAAAAAGTTAGTTTTTCATACGGAAATTTGCGATTTTCGCGAATAACGAATTTTAAAAATAGGTCTTTTTCATCGGGTCAAGGAGTTGTTCAAATCAAATCAAACTTGGTATGGAGTATCCCCAGGGTATGTAGAGGGTAAAACAAAAAGAATTTTTGCTATTGCTTGCCGAGGAAAAAAGTTAGTATTTCATACGGAAATTTGCGATTATTTCAAATATTTATTTTTAAAATATAGTATTTTTGATCGGGTCAAGGAGTTGTTCAAATCGAACCAAACTCGGTATGGAGTATTCCCAGGGTATATAGAGTCTAAAACTAAAACAATTTTTGCAATTGCTTGCCTAGGAAAAAAGTTAGTTTTTCATACGGAAATTTGCAATTATTTCAAATATTCATTTTTTAAATATAGTATTTTTCGTCGGGTCAAGGAGTTGTCCAAATCGAACCAAACTCGATATGCAGTATCCCCAGGGTATGTAGAGTGTAAAACAAAAAGAATTTTTGCTATTGCTTGCCTAGGAAAAAAGTTAGTGCTTCGTACGTTAATTTGCGATTAATTCGAATAATTAATTTTAAATAATTTTTAAAAATAGGTCTTTTTGATAAGGTCAAGGAGTTGTTCAAATCAAACCAAACTCGGTATGCAGTATCCCCAGGGTATGTAGAGGGTAAAACAAAAAGAATTTTTGGTATAGCTGGCTTAGGAAAAAAGTTAGTATTTCATACGGAAATTTGCGAATTTCGCGAATAAGGAATTTTGAAAATAGGTCTTTTTCATCGGGTCAAGGAGTTGTTCAAATCGAACCAAACTCGGTATGGAGTATCCCCAGGGTATGTAGAGGGTAAAACAAAAAGAATTATTTGTATAGCTTGCCTAGGAAAAAAGTTAGTATTTCATACGGAAATTTGCGAATTTCGCAAATAAGGAATTTTGAAAATAGGTCTATTTCATCGGGTCAAGGAGTTGTCCAAATCAAACCAAACTCGGTATGGAGTAGCCCATGTGTACCTAGATAATAAAACGAAAAGAATTTTTGCTATAGCTTGCGTAGGAAAAAAGTTAGTTTTTCGTACGTTAATTTCCGATTAATTCGAATAATTAATTTTAAATAATTTTTAAATATAGGTCTTTTTGATAAGGCCAAGGAGTTGTTCAAATCAAACCAAACTCGGTATGGAGTATCCCCAGGGTTTGTAGAGTGTAAAACAAAAAGAATTTTTGGTATAGCTTGCCTAGGAAAAAAGTTAGTATTTCATACGGAAATTTGCGAATTTCGCGAATAAGGAATTTTAAAAATAGGTCTTTATCATCGGGTCAAGGAGTTGTTCAAATCGAACCAAACTCGGTATGGAGTATCCCCAGTGTTTTTAGAGTGTAAAACGAAAAGAATTTTTGGGATAGCTTGCCTAGGAAAAAAGTTAGTATTTCATACGGAAATTTGCGAATTTCGCGAATAACGAATTTTGAAAATAGGTCTTTTTGATAAGGTCAAGGAGTTGTTCAAATCAAACCAAACTGGGCATGGAGTATCCCAAGGGTATCGAGAGTGTAAAACAGAAAGAACTTTTTGTTTAGCTTGCCTAGGAAAAAAGTTGGTTTTTCATACGGAAATTTGCTATTATTTCCGAATAATTTTGAATAAGTAATTTTAAAAATAAGTCTTTTTGATTAGGTCTTAGAGTTGTCCGAATTGAACCAAACATGGTATGGAGTATCCCCTGTGTAGGTAGAGTGTAAAACAAAAAGAGTTTTTGGTATAGCTTGCCTAGAAAAAAGTTATTATTTCATACGGAAATTTGCGAATTTCGAGAATAACGAATTTTGAAAATAGGTCTATTTCATCGGGTCAAGGAGTTGTCCAAATCAGACCAAACTGGGCATGGAGTATCCCAAAGGTATCGAGAGTGTAAAACAGAAAGACTTTTTTGTTTAGCTTGCCTAGGAAAAAAGTTGGTTTTTCATACGGAAATTTGCTATTATTTCCGAATATTTTTTTTACTAAGTAATTTTAAAAATAAGTCTTTTTGATTAGGTCTTAGAGTTGTCCAAAATGAGCCAAACTTGGTATCGAGTATCCGCTGTGTAGGTAGAGTGTAAGCTTTTGCTATAGAAAGAATTTTTGCTATAGCTTGTCTAGGAAAAAAGCTAGTATTTCATACGGAACTTTTTGAATTTCTCGAAAAAGGAATTTTAAAAATAGGTCTTTTTATCGGATCAAGAAGTTGTTCAAATCGAACCAAAATTGGTATGGAGTATCCCCAGGGTATATAGAGTCTACAACAAAAAGAATTTTTGCTATAGTTTGCGTAGGAAAAAAGTTAGTTTTTCGTACGTCAGTTTCCGATTAATTCGAATATTTAATTTTAAATAATTTTTAAAAATAGGTCTTCTTGATTAGGTCTTAGAGTTGTCCATATTGAACCAAACTTGGTATGGAGTATCCCCTGTGTAGGTAGAGTGTAGGAAAAAAAGAATTTTTGCTATAGTTTGTCTAGGAAAAAAGTTAATATTTCATACGGAACTTTTTGAATTTCTCGAAAAAGGAATTTTAAAAATAGGTCTTTTTTATCGGATCAAGAAGTTGTTCAAATCAAACCAAAATTGATATGGAATATCTCCAGGGTATCTAGAGTCTACAACAAAAAGAATTTTTGCTATAGCTTGCGTAGGAAAAAAGTTAGTTTTTCGTACGTCAGTTTCCGATTAATACGAATATTTAATTTTAAATAATTTTTAAAAATAGGTCTCTTTGATTAGGCCTTAGAGTTGTTCAAATCAAACCAAACTTGATGTGGATTGTTCCCAGTGTTCCTAGAGTGTAAGGCAAAAAGAATATTTGATGTAGCTGGTGTTGGTGCAGAAGTTATGTGTTTTAAGTGTTGCTTGGTTTTTTTTAAAAAAAAATTAAAAATATAGAGTTAAAAATGGGTGGGACGCCTTTCGGGCGTCAAGATTTTTCGGTGCTCTCCCTTGCCCCTCCCCTCGTTCCCTCGCCCGCGTTTTCGTCTCTCGTTCGTCTCTCGCTCGTGTCTCGCGTTCTCTCGCTCGTCTCTCGCTCGTCTCGCGTTCTCTCGCTCGTTTTTCGCTCGTCTCTCGCGTTGTCTCGCTCGTCTCTCGCTTCGGTGTTTTGATTTGAGTCTATGATGTGTGTTTATGATGTGTTATATATGTTTATGTTGATTTTAGCTTTCTTGAATGAGTGTCAAAAAAAGTCTCCTCTTATTAGAGGTTCATTTTATTCTTAATGCTGATAGATAGACACCTTGAATAATTTTGCTCACGCCAGCAAAAAACGATGTCTACTATTAGTATAAAGATGTTCATGTACCTCACGTAAAAAAAAGACTTTAAATATCTGGATTTGTGGAGTTTCGGAACCCTCTCTGTCTTCAGCTTCAAGGATCTGCACTGCACCCCAGCAGGTAATATTTTTTTCCGTCTGGTGAACGCACGAAAGTCTGGACATGAACGCACGATGGTCTGGACATGAACGCACGATGGTCTGGACATGACCGCACGATGGTCTGGACATGAACGCACGAAAGTCTGGAAATGAACGCACGAAAATTTTTCGTGCGTTCATGTCCAGACTTTCGTGCGTTCATGTCCAGACCATCGTGCGTTCACCAGACCATCGTGCGTTCATGTCCAGACCATCGTGCGTTCATGTCCAGACCATCGTGCGTTCATCCGTGTTTCCAGACCGTGTAATTTTGAACGCACGACACCCCCTTCGTGCGTTCATTTCGGTCTGGACATATCTGGTTTCGGTCTGGGACCTCAGCCTGGGTATATATATATATATATATAGATATAAAAAATAAATATGATTTTTTGCTTTGCATGTTTTGTTGTCTTTGATGGTTATTTTCTCTCTTTTTACTTTTCGGTTCCTCTTTCGGTTCCTGTTTGGGTTCCTGTCTAGAGGAGCTCACCGGTTTGTTAATTAGACATAATTGAGGCCATTTTGTCGACCATATCTATTGCCCTTAATAACTATGACCTGAAGTGTTTTTAAATGATGTTTGTGAATTCATTATAATAGGCGTCATTATCTGTATTATTTTTCTTCAAACGTCCTTGAGTTTCTATTAAAACAGATCTCCATGCTCCATATCAAATTACCTAAGTTTTTTCTTTTTTACCTATTGTATTCATTGTCTAAAACCTTATTTTTTGGTTTTTGGTTTTAGAATTTAGCTAGTTTCGCAGCTAGAAATTTTGTTTGCTGCCTGTATCCTAACGTTTTTTTGTCGCGACGTTCCACAGTTGCCATTCTAAACTTTTTAAAGCATTCTAATTATTGATTCTTCAATCTGCTGGATCAGATCAATGCTATTTCAGATTTGTTTTTTAAGCTTTTTGTGGCCGTTATCTTTAGTAATTTTTTGAGCTCTGCCAATTTTATTATCTCTGCTGCTTCTACTTAGTCTCTTTGAATTTTTTTTCTCGATGGATGGCATTGAGTTTCTAGGATTCTTTTGTGGAAATTTTTGTGCAAAAATATGCCATTCGTTTTATTGACGTTGGAGAGACTAGTTTTTTTGATAAAACTTGTTAAAATTTTGTTGGTCCAGTCATATGATGATGTAACTTTGGAGTGCAATTCAGGACTCTTATTGCTATTTTTGTATTTGGCTGTCAAAATTTTTGTTACAACCACAGGATTTCACTTTTATTTACGCATGAACATTTGATAATAATTTGTGAATTTCGTTTGTGCCCCCTCCTATAGCTTAATGGGCGCATATTAATTGCACCCCCACACCCACGTGCCAAATTTTTAAAATGAATATTTTCTGTATAATAGCAGGCGCTCTGTATTTGGGGGACGCTTAGCGTACTGAGGATCACAAACGGAAAAGACCCGATATTTGCAGCTGACGTAATGCTTCACCATTGAAAAGCTGTAGTTGTATTACTGATTTTTCCGATATATTTTTAGTAATACATGACTCACCTCACAAATAAAATTGACCTTCGCTATATTATTTTGCAAAAAAAGTGTTATATTAGTTTGTGTAAATCTAATTGAATCTTAGTTAAGTGCTGTTATTAGAAGCAAAAAAACTATACATACTTTTTCTAATGAAATTATGACAGTACATCAAATAGAAAAAAGGTGAGGTTCAACATCTTTGGTATTTAAAACATTTGATACCGCTCTTCTACGAAGCTATCGGAGCTGTTGCTAGCCTTCTGTTGGTTATTATGTTTCTAAGCTTTCTAAGATCAAATACATTACAAGCTTTTCTAGTTCTGGACATGCAGATTACAAAAATTCACAGTTTAGAGGAAAACTAAAATCGGTATATTTTTTTTACGAAAGATGCTCATTTCATGTTTTAAAAAAATGGTAAACAAGGGTACTAAAACAATGATCCGGAAGATCAAATTAAGTTTTTGTTTATTTGATAACAAAATATTTTTAACAATGACAGTTTTCTATCGCAGCAAAGAAAATACAAAACCTATTTTGAAATAAGTAAGTTCAATATTTTTCAAATGTTTTCTAATGTTTGATGCCAAAAGCTATTTCATCGGTTCAACTGGCTACTCGATCTATGCTGTTATTGTTCCACATATAACTATCTGTTGAATGGTTCTAATTTTTTGATCAGGTTCAATTTCTGTTCCAGTTCTGCTATTATGGAACAAAAAAATGGATAATTTTCCTTTGATAATAATGTCTATCACATTTTCAGTTTTTTCGAAAACGTGAATCTAACCTCTGCTTCTTTATTGCACCAATTGAGATGCAACAATTAAGTATACTTATCAGTGTGTTCGTTTTATTTATTAATGTAAAACTAGGGTTTTGATAAAGATATCGATTATATTTGCTCGATATTGAAAAGGTGTTTTTCTACCTGGTTGGTATATTTCCATCCGCTTACTGTTTCCATTAGATAACATTAGGATATCTTTTGGTCCAGAGTGTTAACCGATCAGAGATACAGTTCTTTTATTACCAATTCATCGGATAACATAGAGAAAAGGTCAGAAATTCATTAAAAATTTTTTTTCTGACAAAACATTCATCAGTTTGTAACGCTGCTTTGAAACACTTCCAGTGAAAATTAAGTTGTTAAAACGGCTCAAACTGATAAGCCAGGTTCTGCTATGCAATGTATACTTTGTAAGAATACTAAGGGGCCGCAGTAAATGATGTAAAATATTTTTAAAAAAGTTTCTATTTCTGCTTGGTTTTGGTTTTTTGTTCATTTCGTCATCTCTCGATTTTTATCAGTTTCTAAGAAGAGAGCAAATGGATATTAATCCGTTATTTTTGACATTTGAATGTCAATTGCTGGGATTCGTCACGATATCGGGCACTGTCGGACAATTCGTTGGTTTGTTTCGCTTCAATTTTGCTCTGAATTAAACTTCATACGTAAATTTTTAAAATTGGCATTTTCTGACAGACAAACATCGACTCAGTCCCTTTATTTGTAGACTCTTTAGGCGTTTTATTTGTATTATGTTAGAGACATTTGTTGATTTTTTGTATAACTATATACTCAAATCGTGTTTTAGGTTCAGACAATTTTGGCCGATCGATATATTCATCGTAGGGAAAAGTGAGTAGTATCATTAAAACGCTCGTCCAGCGTACAGTTTGAAATTAAAAAGATTTTTTTGGAATTGCGTGTTTTTCGAGGAATTATCGAGGTTCAATTTTTTTCCATTAAAAATATCTATTCAAAATTAAATTTCCTACTACAGATGAAACAATCTTGTGTTTATTACAGACGAAAGGCCAAAAAAGGTAGTTTTCGTCTCTTAAGGAAGTTTACTATCGAAAAAAAAACGGTTTATCTTTGAGGGCTGATATATTAAAAACATTTTGATATTGATTTTTTTTCTAGTTACTTAGAGACTAGTCACGTTTCAAATCCAAGTTCTATTCACATCAAACCTCAATTACAGTCAATTGAAGGCCAATGACAAATTAATTCGTTTGTAAGGATTCGCTCTTTTTATGGCTCCGAATCTGAGTTTTCATAATTTTATTGAAATTTTGAATTTCTGATTGAGATTTTGAAAAAGTTTTAATAAATTTTTTTAGTCCTATGAAATGGGCTCGATAATTGAAAATGCTCTAAGAGTCTCAAAGAGCAGTAAGCGAATCTACGTATTAACTAGAGTGGACAACTATTGCTGTTGAGACTTTAAATATAAATTTCCGAATTTTTTTTTAAAATTAAACGTTCTTTAACTTGTCTCTTCGAACAGTGAGTCAGTCTCACTATTGAGGGGAGCCTCTTCTTTCCTACCTCAAAACTATTTTGGTTAGTAGTTTTACCTTCTAAATGTCTTTGTGACTTAAAAGCCACAAACTTTAATTATTTTTAAGAAAAATTTTTGGTTTTTTTTTCATAATCTTGAATCCTTTTGAAATCTTATCACATTATCTTATTATGGCCAGTTCCATTTGGCATAGAGAACGCTTTTTATAGATCATAGATAAGGTTTGCGAAGACAATCGTATGGTTTTAATGGCGTTGACACTGTCTCCTCTCAATTTTCTACAGATTTTTGTGATGACTTATTGTTATGACTTTTTGATGATTTACGAATGACACAAATTATTGACTGCTCATTGAAGCATAAGTCATTATAACTTATTATTTATTGATTTTTGTTGGAAGTTATTGAATTTACTGGTTTTGATACTACGGGTTTTCTCAAAACTTTCGTTGTTTTAACATATTTGTTTTTATTTTTTGATTTTTTGAAGTCATATTGTGAACATCGTTTGATGATTCTCAAACTAAATGCGTTCATTTTGTAATGAAATTGGCAAGATCTTTTAGACAGAACACTAACTTGCAAAAGAGCCTAGGGGATTGGTTAATATTTTGCAAATGAAACTTTTCTTTTCGACTACAATAATTACAGCTTTTGATTGAATCACTGTAAAAGAAAAAAAGCGCATCACTAATGCAAATTCTAATAAGATATTCAAAAAGATAAAGGGCAACCAGATTCCAAACTGCAACTTTGTGCAACTAAAACTGAATTTTATATTCATAATGTTTTTAACTTGTGCCTTTGAAACGAGGTCAAATCATACCAGTTTTGATTCAACCTGTTGCATTCCTTTTTAAGGTGCCATAACTTCCTCTTAAAGTCCGTGCGTTAAAACCGCACTAAAAATAGTTATTTACGCTTTCCTATCTAAAAACTGCCGTAGCGACACAGTTTTTGACTGAGAGGGACCGCATTTAACCAGACAAATTAAATAACACATGACTGCTTATTTTCTCAAAGAACTCTTTTTCACGTCCGCTTAGCTAGCGCAGACTAATGAAGTCATCTGTTTGACAACGGAAGCTATATGGAGCTGTTGGGCCAGATGCAGCAAACACCAGCCAGACAGAAGACCAGACGACCTTCAACTAATCTTTGTGACCTCTGAAAAAAGTCTACATTTATCCAAAAGCAGCTGTAATCCGATCATCAGCTATTATGCATCAGGCTACAGCTTTTTGCTTTTATAGATAGCAGAGTACTTTCATATGAGATAATTTTTTCTGTATTTTGAACAAACATCCATTACGCCGCAGAGGTATACCCAAATCTTCACGGGCAAATATGCCCGATCTGTGTATCTCTTGTTCGTTTTTTCTACGTTAATACATTTAAAATGCAACAATATTGCGAAAAATAGTTACTTTAGCAAAAACAGACAAAATTAAAGGGAATTGCGCAACTCGTTTTTGCAAAAGTGTCCAAAATTTAACCGCGAATTTAAAGTACAAGCTATGTATCCTATTTTCGCGCGCTATGTATCACGAATCTGCTCGATTTATGTATCTCTGTTTCGCACGGAACCTAACTCCATTTTGCACTATTATTCGTAATTAAGCTTATTAATTAAGCCTTTTGAGATTATTTACTCAAAAATACGTGCAAGTTTCGGATGGCCGTTTTTTCAAAATCTAAAAAATCTCTTGTCATGGAAAAAACATTTATTTTGGTTGTTAATGCTGCTTCACTCAATTACAAACTTAATTTATTGTTAAGTGAATTAAAACAGAAAAAAAAAGAAACATAACTTTTCTCTGAAAAATTCCTCCATTTTTCATTTCTTTCATTTTTTTGAAATCCCTCATTTTTTTTGAGAAACCAAAAAAACGTGACTAAATAAAGCTCGAATGAATTTTTTATTTAGTTTGCAAACCAAATTTATTGCTCAGTGAATTCAAAATAGAAAAAATAGATTTGACTTTTTTCTGAAAAATTCTTCAAAATTTTTTGGTGATATTTGTCGTAATTTCAAGTTTAAATTGCAGAGTATCCTAGATTAAAATTTTCTTTTTTGCACTGGAATCTACACAAAAATGCGTAGATTTTTGTCACTCTTTTGTCGATTTTCGTCACCTTTCAACACGTGTAAAACCAGATTGAAAAGAAAACGACATTTTAATATAATATTTGCAAATAAGTGATTGTGAACAACTAAGTAACGAACTTTTTTTCTAGCAGAGTTATACCTGAAATTGTTTTTGCATTAGATCCTACTCAAAGAGCAGAACTCCTACGTTAATTTTTGTCAGTTTTCGGCAACTGTAAGACGCCATTGAAGAAATAGCGATTAGGAACAACTAAGTAACGAATTTTTTTTCAAGTCAAGCTATACCAAAAATTGCTTTTGAATTAAAACTTACGCAAAAAGTGGGACTCCTACGTTGGTTTTTGCCAGTTCTCGCAACTCTAAGAGCCAACTGAAATAAAACGACGTTTTATATAAAAATTTGCAAATAAGCGATTGGGAGCAACTAAGTGACGAACTTTTCTTCTAGTAGAGCTATTTCAAAAATTGTCTTTGCATTAAAACATAAGCTAAAAGGGGAAAAAAGGTTCATTTTTGTCAGCTTTTGGGAAGCCTAAGACCCTTTTAAAAAACCGAAGTTTTAAAAAATAGCAAAAAACCGTTTAGGAACAACTAGGTAACGAACTTTTTAATTAGTAGAGCTATAGGAAAAACTGTTTTTGAAAATAGAACCTCAACAAAAAGCGTGACTTCTACGTTGGTTTTTGTCAGCTTTCGACAACTCTAAGACCCAAATGAGAAAAAACGACGTTCTAAAAGAAAATTTTCAAACAAACACACGGGATTAGGAACAACTAAGAGATGAAATTTTTCTAGTAGAGCTATACCAAAAACTGTTTTTGCAGTAGAACCTACGCAAGAAGCAGTTCTACTACTTTGGATTTGTCAGTTCTCGACAACTCTAAGAATTGATTGAAAAAAAAACAAAGTTTTAAATTAAAATTGCAAATGAGCCATCGAGATCAAGCAACAGAAGCATTTTTCTATACAAGCTACACTAATAAACATTCTTGCTCTAAAATCTACAAAACAATCGCAACTATTTTATTGACTTTCATAAAGTTTGGCCAAATGTAAGACCCAACTGGAAAAAAGCGTTTTAAAATAAAATTAGAAGACTTTCAAAGCGAGAATCTGTGACCACGAAGGAGATACCTTTTTTTCCAGGATCCGCTATTGTCAAAAATGTGATGTTTTAAAACAAAATAGGTCTATTGATGGTAAATACAAGGTTCTGACCGCAAGAGAACAAACAATAATCAAATTAGTGAGATAATTTCTTTAAATAAAAGGCTGAAATTTTTGAGGCGACGTATATCAATGTCTTCTGATTTGAAAAAATACAAAAAATACTTGATCCGAGTTTTATTACAAAATTAATTAAAATTGACGTACAGAACCATTAGAGCAACGGAAAACAATCAGAAGCCAACACGTTTTGCTACGGGCAGCCGAAAATAGACTGGATATTTGTTCCCCGAAAATAATTAAAACTTTCACGAATTTTTCAAAATCAATACTTCTGCTTGTTCAGGCACATCAAAACACTCCAAGTACTTGGTAGTAACAATTAATAGCCTACAAAATTAAAAAATCGCTAAAGAAATAAATTTTGCGGCTTGTGAAATTAGAAGACGTTTTCGAGGGAAGAATTTTTGACCACGAAAAGCGACTCAAGGTAACACAAGATTCTGACCACCAGAGAACCAAAAAATTCAAATAAATGAGATATTTTCAAAAAGGGGCTGAATTTATTGAGGCAGAGTGTACCAATGTATACTGACTTCCAAACGTAGGACCAAACTAAAAAACTTTCGTTATGAAAATGGTCACTAAAAAGAAACTACAGAACTACCAAACCAACAGAAAGTGACCAGAAGCTAATACATTTTGCTACAGGCAGCCGAACGTAGATGTTATAAATTTTTCCCGAACAAAATAAAAAAAGATAAAACATTAACGATATTTTCAAAATCAACATTTTTGTCTGTTTAGATACATCAATATACCCCAAATGCTTGATAGTAACAAACTCTAGCCTACAAACATGAAAAATTTGAAGCTTGTAAAATTAGAAGACTTTTTCGAAGGAACAATTTTTGACCACGGAAGACAACTTTTGTTTTCTAGAACCCAGTATAGTAGCGACTGTTATTCTTTTTAGATTTTTATAAGTCTACTACTTGTAACCAGTGATCATTAAAATAGAACTACAGATCCAAAAAAGAACAGAAAACGTTCAGAAGCTAACACATTCTGCTACGGGAAGCCAAAATTACTTGGGAAAAAATTTTTCCCGACTAAAACCAAAAAAGTAAAAACTTTCACAAAGATTTCAAAACCAACTTTTCTGGTTGTATAGACACTTGGAAGCACGAATCATAGCCCAAAAGATGAAAAAATGATTAAGAACGAAGTTTTGAAGCTTGTAAGATCAGAAGACCTTTTCGAGGGAAGAATTTTTGACCACGAGAGACAATTTTGATTTCCAGGACCGGAAATTTTTTCCGTTATCTGCTATATTAAAAAATGTTGTCTCTTTTTAAAATTAGATACTTCTACTGGTGGTAAATTCCAGGCTCTGACGACCAGAGAATCAAAGAAGTCTCATTAGTGGAATACTTCCATCTGATAAATCTTGATTAAAAGCAAAGAAAAAATGATTAAGAACGAAGTTCTGAAGCTTGTCAGATCAGAAGACCTTTTCGAGGGAAGAATTTTTGACCAAGAGAGACAATTTTGATTTCCAGGACCGGAAATTTTTTCCGTTATCTGATATATTAAAAATTGTTGTCTCTTTTTAAAATTAGATACTTCTACTGGTGGTAAATTCCAGGCTCTGACGACCAGAGAATCAAAGAAGTCTCATTAGTGGAATACTTCCATCTGATAAATCTTGATTAAAAGCAAAGAAAAAATGATTAAGAACGAAGTTCTGAAGCTTGTCCGATCAGAAGACCTTTTCGAGGGAAGAATTTTTGACCACGAGAGACAATCTTGATTTCCAGGACCGGAAATTTTTTCCGTTATTTGCTATATTAAAAAATGTTGATTCTTTAAATTTAGATACGTCTACTGGTGGTAAACTCCAGGCTCTGACCACCAGAGAACCAAAGAAGTTTCATTACTGGAATATTTCCATCTGATAAATCTTGATTAAAAGCAATTTTTCTTAATTAATTTTTCTTTTACTTTTTTTCTTTTATTCTTAACTATTCTTAGAAAAAATAATCATTTTCCCTGTATTTCACTTAACGAAAATCATAAATTAGTCCTTTATGACAAAATCGGTCAGTTCCACATTGATATACAACGCCTTTTTCGAGCGGGCGATTTTTCGGAAAAAAACGGTGGCTCGGCTTTTCGACTTTGTCTCTAAAGTTGTTTGTATTTAAGTCGCTCTAAAAGTGCCCATAACAAAGTCTTATATCACTTTGCATGCTCAAAATGCGATCTTTTAATTAGGATCAATTGAGGATTAGAGATACTTTTAATGCGAATAATAGATACCTAAAATGAGCGAAAACGGGCTACAAGATTTGTCACCTACTTTACAATTATAAAGTATTTATAATTTTCAAAAGTGGTGCAACCCTTTTCCCGAAAAATAAGATACCAGGATGTCTCCTAATTTCGTTCATTTTAAAATCTAATTTTTGGGCGAATTTTACTAAGGCGGAAATTTTGGGGTATAGCTCTAGGGTGTAATGTGTAATGTCCTGAGATGACCAATTTTTGTACCAAACTTCAGATCATTAATGGTTCCATATAACACATTGAAAAAATAAAATGATCTTGCAATAGTTTTTAATATCCATCTATAGAGTTAATGAGTGTGGATCAAATGATCATTGTGTAACAAGACTACATAATTTTTTAATGGTTTTTAAGATTAATCAATCAAAAGTTTGAATAGTTTTCTTTAGAGTTGTTACTGTTGTTCCATCAGCTATGGAACACCACTTACCATTACGAAAGAACAATCATATCCAAAAAAATAATCGAAGAATTTTTTATTTGTGATAGCTTCTAGGAATGTTTGTATCAGTCATTAGCTCTCTAAGAACTCGGATAACATATATAATCTCAAAATCACTGTCATAATCGAAAATATAACATTAAAAAAGTATGATCTTTCACTGGTTTCTAATATCAATGTATGGAGTTAATGAGTTTGGATCATATCATCTTTGTGTGGTTAGCAACGACAAAATATAATTTCTTAATAGTTTATAAGATCAAGCAATCAAAAATTTGAATAATTATCCTTAGAGTTGGTAATGCTGTTCTATCCGCTATGGAACACCAGTAAGCGTTACTAAAGAGCAATCTTATCCAATAAATACTCGAAAAAAAAATATTTTTAATAGCTAGATCGAACGTTTGCATCCATCTTCAGTTCTCTGTAATTTTGGATACCATATTTAATCTCAAAATCTTTGTCATAATCAAAATAACACGTTAAAAAATAGGATGATTTTTCAAAAAATCTAATATCCATGTACAGAGTTAATGAAAATGGATCATATCATCTTTGTGTGGTTAGCAACATCAATACGTGATTTTTTAATGGTTAAAAAGATTAAGCAATCCAATTTTTGAAAAATTCTCTTTAGATTTGGTACTGATGTTCCGTCAGCTATAGAAGACCACTTATCATTACTAAAAACAAGCCTATCCATAAAATTAGTCGACAAAAATAAAATAGAATTTTTTTGATAGCTTGTTGGAACTTTTGCATCTGTCTTTAGTTCTCTGTAAAGTTGGATACTATTTACAATCTCAAAATTTTTTGTAATAATCAAATATAACACATTAAAACAATAGCATGATCTTAGTATAGAGCGTATGATTTTTGTGTGGATAGCAACAACAATACATTTTTTCTAATGGATTTTAAGATTAAGCAAACTAAAATTTGAATAATATTCATTAGAGTTGTTACTGCTGTTCCTTCAGCTATGGAACACCCGTAAGCGTTACTAAAAAGCAGTCTTATGCAAAAAAATAGTCGAAGAAATATTTTATTTATGATAGCTAGTAGGATCGTTTGCATCCGTCTTTAGTTCTCTGTAAACTTGAATACCATATATAATCTCAAAATATTTGCCATAATCAAAAACAGTCCATTACAAAATAGCAAGATCTTGCAAAACTTCTAATATTCATGTAAAGGATTGATATAAATGGATCTTATCATCTTTGTGTGGTTAGCAACAACAATACATGATTTTTTTAAATAGTTATTAAGATTAGGCAATCCAAAAAATAAATAATTTGGAACTTCTGTTCCGTCAGCTATTGAACACCATTTAGCGTTACTAGGAAGCAATATTATCCATAAAAATGGTCAAAGCAATTTTTTTTTTCGATAGCTGGTTCGATCGTTTGCATCCATCTTTAGTTCTCTGTAAACTTGGATACCACATATAATCTCAAAATCATTGCCATTATCAAAAACAACACATTAAAAAATAGGACATTAAAAAACAACACAATAAAAATATGTTTTTGTCCCTCTATGGGACCAGAATTTCAATTTTCAAAAAATTGTTCACAAGAATTTTTTCATTCACAAAACATGTTTCACAACATTTCACATTGATTAAAGCCAAAAAATTGACCAAAAATTTTTAGAACCCACTTTTCAAGATCTCGTCCCCTCAAGAGGACAAATTTTCGATTTTTGAAAGAATTGCTTGAGACCATTTTTTCCTCTCACAAAACATGTTTCACAACATTTCCTTAAATAAGGGACAAAATTTTTTTTCAAAAACTGCATTTCGGCCAAAAAACAGGGGGGGGGGGCAGTTTTTGCATTGATTTCGAAAAGACATGTGTCCCACCCCGTTGTAGTTGGGCAGAAAAAATCACGTTGCAAAAAGTGTCCGTCAACCCCCCCCCCCCCCCGGTTGAGGTTCCTGTCAGCATTTTATACTACTTAGGACCTTTTCTACCACTACTGCTGCTATGTGAGCATTTCAGAGAAATTTGTTGTAAAATTGGTGCAATTTTTGTTCACTGTTTTTGACGAATTCATCACAAATTGAATAGTAATAATTTGAGTCGATAGAAAATGATGTTAATTTAGCGGTGTAACTTTGGACGCATCCGGGTTTTCGATCTTGAACTTTTTCGTTTAATGCTAACAACACATTCACCACTTTCCGTACATCCCTTTTGTTAAGATTCAGCAGTGATTTTTTGTAAGATTTGCGATGTTTAGAGTTCACTGCATTCAACGCAAAAAAATTAAATTTTTTCATGTTTTCACAGAGTTGATCGCAATTCCTACAGTTTTATACTACTTCTATCGTTGAGACCTCAACCCGGGAAGGGTATCTTTACTAATTCCGATACCGAGAGATTCTACGTAATTTTTTTAAAATCTGAAACATGTAAATTAAACTAACCATTTGGTTAATGTTACTTGTTGTGAATCTATTAATCAAACATTATTATTTTCTAACTCATAACAAACTAAGGTACGGTTTTCTTAAAATAGTTTAATAGAAAATTTGTTTGAATCCTGCAACCCTTCTGTCTATTGGAACTGTTTCCTGTCGTTTAAGCATTTCCGCTCTAACTTTTGTTTAAATTTGGTCTTCGACGTTTCTTTTCTAATTTTAATTGGAAGTGGGTTCCATTTTCGAATACAGTTACGGACAATTGAACCAGTACTCCATTTTGACTTAACTTTTTGTTCTAAGAAAAGGTTATAGGTTCGTTTGTTTGCAATAATTGGCACGTCATCTAAAAATCTTAAATGTTTATTACAGCGATTTCTTGTTTGTTGGAGAATATTGAAAAACCTATTTTGTGACACCCGTGTTATTTGGAGCTCCATTGGAAAAATGTTGGTCTCAAGAAGTAGATCTCTGGCAGTATAGTATTTGCTTTTCATAAAGCAAACTTTTATGCCCCAGTTTATCTGTTTGTTAATTCTGTCAATAGAGTAAGATGGTAAATTTTGAAACAAAATGCACTAAAATCTAAATGAGACAAAACTAGTGATTTAAAAAGATTTATTCTTGTTTTCATTCTTAAAAAACCTAACTACCGTCATATCGATCAGATCAAAAATTTTTTACTATGGTTCGGAATATTCAACATAAAATTTCTATTTATAATCATCGTAGTTATTCTACAAAAACGTGGTGACATTGAAAGAAACCCAGGTCCATCAAATTTGGATAATATAACATAAAATGAAAAGTACATTGGTGGGTGTGGGAGAAAATTGGAGTTTCCCAAGTTTTGTATATGAACTGTAGAAACCTCAATAATAAACATGAGCAACTGTCTCGTTTTTTGAAAAATCTTGATGGAACTTTATTCCTAGTTGTTACCGAAACATGGACAAAAAAAACTGATATTCCCGTGTTTTATATGTTCAATAGTCATCACTTCGTTCACCAATCGACCAAAATCATCATTCACTAATGTACAGAGAGGCGGAGGGGTAGGTATTTGGGCTCCCAAACAGTTTAGAGTAAAAATGAGAAATGATTTGAACACAATCAATAGAAGTTTTTTTGAGTCAAAATGGGTTGAAATTGGTAAACCTTTAACAAAAAAACTGCTGATATTCGTATACTGTATTCTTATACTGATAATCTACTTTTATTGTATCTAATTTAACAATATAAACTTGTTAGGCGCTAAAGGTATACAGTCACTTGATTTTTTCACAGCAAACAATGGGTAATGTTACGTTAATGAAACGGAGGCCACATGGATAAATGGTGAAAAATATTCGTTAATGGATCATTGTTGTATCTCGAGGAACCAAATTTTTGAAGCCAATGTTCTATAGTCGACTGTGGGAGTTCATCACTTCACAATAGTATATCAATCATCATTAAAGATAGATCACAGGGATAAGAAAAGGCAGTTTTTGATACGTAATACCAAGAAATATTCCAAATCAAATTTCAATTGTGACATTACGCTGCAAGAATGGTCGCCTTTGTACCAGATAAATGAGCCTACCGAAACGTTTCCTAAATTTATCGACAATTTTGAAAATACACCGAGTTGTCATGTTCCCTTGAAGTTGGTAGAAAGTAGTAAAAAAACAACAAAAGCAATGGTTGACAAAAGAATTACGTGGTCTCATGAATGAAAAACACCGTCTCTTTAATGCGTGGAAGAAAAATCCAAAACCAGAGATTTATAATATTTACAAATCCTTACGCATTTCAGTGAATAGAAAACTGAAAAAAGCTGCAGATGAATATACAAAGAATTTTTTCCAGCAGCTACTATCTTCAAGTGAACAATAGCAATTCATCAATAACAGGATCAACTCCAACAGTCAAATAGAAAAAATTGACAAATTAAGGGAAGGTAGTCATTTTGTTGAGGATGACAGAAAGACTGCCAATATTCTTAATAACTATTTTGCGAGGATCGGATTATACAAAGGCAAAGACGTTTCTCCAAATCATTCTTCCCTAACATTTGAGGGACCGGAATTTAGCTTCCAACCAGTCACCAGAAAAGAATTGTATAATGTTATTGATAATCTACCCAAGCATAAATCGCCTGGACCGGACTATATACCAGCACGCGCGCTAAAAGATAGTGAACTGTCTATTGGAACTCATTTACAATTTGTCGTCAATGAATGTATAAACAAAAACACGTTTCCTTATATTTTGAAAACAGCCCATATCACACCTGTTTATAAGAAAGGAGACATACTAGAACCAGAAAACTATCGTCCCATATCATTCACACCAACTCCAGCAAAAATTTTTGAGCGATTAAAACTTGAACAACTAACTCACCATCTAACTCTTAATGGTCTGATTAACAAGAATCAATTCGGATTTTAAAAGCAAAAGTCCTGTCTCGTTACTACCATTTCATTGACTGAAAAAACAAGCCAATGCCTTGACGAAAACGAAATTGTTGTCATAATTTTTTTAGACTTAGCAAAGGCTTTCAACTCAATATCTATAGATGTTTTTATGAACAAAATAAAAAGATATGGAATTGGAGAGAATGCAAGAATCTTTAACTCCTTCCTTTGTGATTGAAACCAGTGTGTAAAAAATGGGATAGCAAAAAAGGATTGGGTTGTCAAAAATGAGGGTGTTCCTCAGGGAACTGTTTTAGGGCCTTTAATTTTTTTTACTTTATGTCAACGACTTCAGTGAAGCTGTATCAACAAATTGTGATGTTTTACAGTTTGCCGATGACACAGCAATTTTATTTCTGGCAAAGAATTAAGCAAATTTGCAGCTTATGGCTGAAGATACATAAAACAAGACAGATCAATATATAAAACAAAACAGGTTAACCTTGAATAAGGAAAAAACGGAATTAATGGTGTTCAGGAATGAAAAACTGCCCATCATTGAAACTTTCAATTTCACGGGACACTGATTGGAAGCATCTTAGAAATGTAGATATTTAGGTCTAATAATTGATAGGGAACTGACATAACAAAGTCAACTAAATATTGTTATCAGTAAAATGGCTTCAGCAATCAGATCATTATATTTGGTTCGTTATCAGGTACCGTTAAAAATTTAGTCCTACTTGATCGGAGAGAAAAAGTTAAGTATCTTCCTTGGTATCGTATAGCCGTGACTATACAATACACCAGAGGGGAGCTATTTAAAATGACGTCTCCACAATAAAAGTAACAGTTTGATAAAGATGTATACATATCGCTGTCCGAGGAAATAATGCTTGATATATTGATTCCTTAACGTCAAAATATTTCAAAAAACCTCTTATTGTTCGCTCCAAAAATCTATAGATCCAAAGCAATGGCTAAAATCTTCTCTAAAAAAACCCCAAATTACTGCTTGAAGCTGTCACATCTGGATAAGGCAATTTAAACCCGGAAAAATTTTTTTCCTCAATTACCAAAATTTTTTAAAAAATATTAACAAATGAAAGATTTTAAAAAAAGATTCCCTTGTTTTGTCAACGTAAATAAGGTATCTTATAATTGAATGTGCTCACTGTTCAAAAATTTTTTAAAAAAAGTTTTCATGTAAGAAAATGATAAAACTTCATTTTTTAAAATTTGTATAAACATTTTTCGTTTCTTTCATTTGCTCTATACATCACTAGGAAATAAACATGGTTATACTCATTGCCAAAAATTCTAGTAACCCGAGGAAAAGAAACCATGTAGAATATGAAAATTTTGATTTTCGTAAGAAAATTTATTAATTTTTAACTAAGAGCAAAACTATCAACAAATATTTACAGTGACTGCCATAAATAGCTTAAATTTCATCAAAAATGTTTGAGTCTTAGTTAGCTTTTAAAATGGAATGTTTAAACATAGAAAATATTTTACTGCAGATACTACCGCAGTGAAAAAGAGAGATTGTAATAACTTCAAACTGTTTGCTCAATATTGTTACAGTTTTGTTGCCTTTTCTCAGATTTTCTCATAAGAGATTTAAATATCCTGACTACTTCTATTTCTTATTTTTTGCTCACTGATCAACCATTGTTTACCACTGTTTCAGATGCAGAAATAAAAAAATGCGTGTTTTTAAAGTTTTGCTGAAGTTCGACATATTTTAGTTCTTGAAAAACTTTAATCGATAAAGGGTAAACAGGCTGGTGATTGCTTGGTAGTTGAAAAAATGTTTAGTTTCTACGCTTCTTTGGGGCTAAAATGTCTCAAAAGCAAAACGTATGCCGTCGACAAACTATTCAACGACCCGTTGTGTGTTTATCAAGCTATGATTTGTCTTTGTTTTTTTAGTGCACATTTTTGTTGAAATATTTAGGTGCGCGTTTTAAGGTAATTTTAATCCAAAATGTGTCCATTTTATTGTTTTTAATTAGAGCGATTTCTCAAATGTTTATGTTGAAATTGATATGTTCTCAAGAGCCTCAAATCATTGGATTTCGAAATTGAATGTATGCATATCCTTTTTGCTACATTTTGTTAATCAAATAAATTATTGGAAACAATAGGAAAGATTAAATGGTTGTTAGTTAGAAGAATTATGCTTGTTGTAGAGGTGGATCTTTATTAATGGCAAATCTCAAACTTTTGACGATTTTTCTACGCTTTACTCAAATTTCAAACCAAATCTGGTATTTTTGCAGTGAACTCGTGCAGATCATTCACATGCGTCCATTTATGCTCACATTATGCGAACAATCCCGTTAATTTGTTCCTGCGTTGATGGTCACACAACAAAATAATTGGTTCTTTTCAATAAAAGAATTTATATGAAAATCTTTATTTAAAAATTGGTAATATAGTTCGTTCATTTATTAAAATCATTATTTTTACAGCAGTGGTATATATTTAAATTCAAATGTGCTCAGTAGCAGTATCCGGCTTTGCAGCTGCCACCACCACATTCAAAATCAAATTCACATCGTTTCATTAAGCCGGCTACCCGCTTAGTGAAATTAGGGTCATCAATGCATTCTTGCAGGACAGTGTCGCAAGTGCCTCTCGGACAGTCTCTCGTCGTCTCACAATATTCTCCAGAAGAGCGTGTTCCTGCAAATAAAAATATAACAAAATATACATAGTAAACAAACATACATAACCTAGAACCATTCTTGGTAGTCAAGTGCAAAAATCCTGACAGCCGTTGATCCCATAATATTGATCAAGCATTTCAATTATAGATATTAAAAATACCTATTTATTCACACGCACACACACGCACACACACACACACACACACACACACACACACACATACACACACACACACACACATATATATATATATATATATATATATATATATATATATATATATATGAATAGGTATATTTAACATCTAGAACCTAACCTGTATTCGATTAATATTATGAACGCACAGAGTATCACCAATTTGTAATCTTACTTAAGTTCGGGCTGCCTGGTTTTCTCTCATTGACAATGTTTTCAAATCTTCGGTGGCGGAAAACATCAGCTTGAATGAACACAAATAGGAGGGCAAGAACTGTTAACTCTCGGATCATTTTCGGTAGGTCGCTGTCTTGAGATATCTGAAATAAACAGTCAAACAATTCCCCAGAGAAAAATATGTTGGATAAAAATTGATATTGCATAAAGGCTCCACGCTCTAATAAAGAACTTACATCGTGCAAATTTGAAAAATGGATAATTAAATCACCGAAAACAATTAGGGTTCGAATGCTTTTTTGTTGAACTGTGTTTCACAAATGATATCGTAAAATTTTTAGTTGCCCGAGGTAAAAATGAATGAAAAAAAAGAAAACATTGAATTCCAAAATGTTACACACCTTAAAAGTGTCAACAAAATGGCAATGTACAATTTCTAAAACACATAAAACAATAAGAATATATTTTATTTACAACGTTTGGAATGCCCGAGGTAAGAATGAATGAAAAAAAAAGAAAACATTGAATTCCAAAATGTTACACACCTTAAAAGTGTCAACAAAATGGCAATGTACAATTTCTAAAACACATAAAACAATAAGAGTAAATTTTATTTACAACGTTTGGAACACTAAAAACATTAAAAAAATTATATTGGATAATTAGGAAATTAAAAACAATGAAAGCTTAAAAAGGTCCCTCAACAAACCTCTGTACTCCAGTGCCTTTGGGTCCTTCAGATATTCCTTGAAATAGAATTCTTTCAAAAAACCATTGATGTTTTTAACCTTATCAAGTTTTTGTCTTTGTTCATATGGAACTTCATTGTACAATTTCATGGCTTGCAGCATCAATGATTTATCGAGGAATTCCGAATTACTTTTCATAGCCGGATAAATTTTTCCCGTTGTCGCATTTTGCTTACAATTGGAAGTTTGCAAATCATTGTTGTTACTTAAAGCTGGTAATTGTTTCCAAACATATTTCACGAAAAATACCATACATCGATAATTGAGAAGGAATACAACAGGCATTATTCTGTTTTTTATTTTTAAATCAACCGAGCGATCAAACTTTTTTCTTTTTAAACACACTTTTATTCCCCAATTAAATTGTTTTTCTAATGTTATCATGAGATTTTTTCTGATACCAACAAGCATAAGAGATGAGTATTGAATGTGACTTCAAACAAGCGCGTTCAATAGTGTTACTCTAGTTTTTATAGGAAAACAGGTCCTTATATCTTTCAAGATTTTGATGCTGCACGCCATTCTGGAGAGTATTCTTTTGATCTCTTCTTTAAAGTTTAATTTGTTGTCTAGTATTATTCCTAGATATCTTACCGACGACGATTCTCCTATGTTCACATCGTTAACCTTGAGATGAGACGGAGTTCGTGCTTTTTTTTGATGGAGCAAACACGATATATTCAGTCTTCTTATTGTTCATCATTAATTGATGTGATTGGAAGTAATAACATAGTTTTTCAATATTTTTTTCCAAATAACTTCTAGCTATATTTTCATTAGTATGAGAAGAATAGAGGAAAGTGTCATCGGCGTACTGGATTACTTGACAATTGTCACTATCAATAACTCTATGAAGATCATTCACTTAAATACTGAACAATATTGGTCCTAATACTGTCCCTTGTGGCACTCCTTGGTTAAGTAAAATCCAGTCGGACTCATTTCCCAAGAAAACTACTTTTTGAGTTCTGTCTTTCAAATATGATCTAATCAATTGTGTAGATGTTCCGTCGAATCCTAAACATTTCAATTTTTCTATTAGTATTTCGTGTGAGATTGAGTCAAATGCTTTTGAGAGATCGAGGAATGCTCCACAAACTGTATTCTCTTTATCCATTTCAGTTCTTACAAATTCCGTACATTGTAGTACGGCATCTGTTGTGGACACTTTTTTTCTATATCCAAATTGTTTAGGTGACAGCAATTTATTTGAGATCAAATAGTCATTAATTTGGTTCCTTATAACTTGCTCAAAAATTTTTGCCAAGGCGCCGGTTACTGATATTGGACGATAGTTAGTGGGATCTTCTGTGTTTCCTTTTTTATAAAGAGGTGAGACCAAAGCTTTTTTGAGGTCAGTCGGAAAAGAAGACTCAGAAATAAACTCATTTTTCAGAAAACAGAAGGGCTCCGCAAGGCCCGATTGGGCATCTTTCAACGCCCATGCGGGAATTTTTGAAGGACCCAAAAGTTTGTTCACATTCAATCATTTTATTAAATCCTGGACTTCTTTTCAAGTAACATATTTGAAGAAGAATCTATTTGCATTTACCGTATCAGCTGAGAATAATGTTTTAACAAATTTTTTTCTTTCGCCAAAGTATTCCCCCAAAACTGAAAACTTGAAGTTCAAAAGGTTTGCGATGTCTTTTCCTTTCGTAATAAGCTCACCGAAGCTGTTACGCAGAGTGTCTATTACAATTCGTTGTTTTTCATTGTTCCTAACTTCTTGTATAAATTTCCAGCGACTTTTTTCTGCGTTCAGAGAAATAATGTCTTTTAACAAGGAAGCTTCATTTTCTGATTTGAAATTTTTTCCAGATATGAATTTATTTCTATTCAGGAAAATTTTCGGTTGGGTTTTAAAATGGTTGGGTTTTAAAATTTTGGTTGCGTTTTAAAATTTTTTTGGATAAGGAATGGTCTACCAGTTAAAATAATATTTGAATGTCTGTTATTGTTTACTAACAAGGAAAGAATTTGCGATAAGAATTTACGGTATATATTATAAGAAACTGCTACTCATTCAGGAGAATAAATTGTAACATTTTAGCAGGTTCGTTCTTTTCGTTCTCTCTTTTTAGCTCGTTCTTTTAATGATCTCTTCTTGTACACAGTAAGTACCCTTTTTTGATTTAATGTAAAACGCAGACAAAAAACTTTGGCAGTTTCGAAGTAGAATTTTATATTTCCTAGATAAGCAGCAGCTTTGTTTAAACGTCTTTACTTTTTCGTCAGCTAAGATAACTTGTTCACTGCATAAATTCAATTGATGATTGATAAATTTTTCTCAACATCAAATCAATTTAAAAATTTCCGTTTCTTTTTCATATTTTGATGTCTTATATTGAATTAAACAAGCACCCACTGTTAGACTACTCCCGGGTGGAGGCCGAATTGTCAACTTGTAATAACTTTCAAGTTTCCGGCCGAAACTTACAAGGCGATGCATCGCCTAACGAGTTTTTCGTCCAAGAAATTGCAAGTTCTTACAAAATATTCATTCGACCTACGAGACTCTTAAAAGTTAACCGTTCGACTTAATAAACTTTTGAAAGTTAACCATTCAACGCGCAGGTTTCTTACAAGTAAAACATTTGACTTATATAATATCTTCATAAGTTCTTTGAATATAAGCTGTTACCAGATAAATTTTCTGCCTATATTGAAGCAAAAAACAATAAAAGTTTGCAGAATATGATTGTAAACAGATGCTTCAAAAATATGGAATCTGGAAGTGTGTTAAGTGAAATTATAAAATAGAACTGATAAAAAATGAAGGGTCATGAAAATATTTCCAGAAAATAATGACATATGAATTTGAAACTCCAGTCAGGGTCAAAAAGGGTAAAAAAACTTTAGGAAAATTTTTTGTAAAAGCAATCGTTAAGAAGCCAGTTGAGATCAACTGTTCATTAATTGAATTGCAAAAGGACCTCTTGAGTCGATAAAATTGAGAAGTAAACATTTTATCAACTTAGGTTGCATTGTAATATGTTATCTGAACTGAGCAACTAACTCTCAGGCCCTTCCTACGGTAAACGACTGAGTGTTAAATTGAATTAATTAATGAGGGTCGAGCTCAACCGGAACGAACTTACAAGAGACTTACAAGTCAGCCAGCCATTCGACATGCAGGTTCATACAAGTTTCCCATTCGAGTTCAAATTCTAACAAGTTAAGAATTCGACTTGCAAATTCTTACAAGTTAGCCGTCTTTTGCAAGAAACATACCAATTCTTACCAGTTAGCCATCTTTTGCATTACAAGTTCTTACAAGTTAACATTTCGGTCTAAGGCTGAGGAAATTTGTGTTCACTTTAATGCACAGCCTTAAATCAATTCATCCAGCTGGTATTTGTATATCGCACATAAATTTTTGCAAAAGTCTGCCGTCTTTTTCTTTCATTTCTGGTAGAATCTCCGTATCTGAAGAGGTTTTTCAACTATGGAAATTTCAACTAGGAAAAAAAAATATGAAACCTTGGCAATATGAAACTTAAAGGATGATGCGTCGAATGAACAATTTTTGTGTGTGTGTGTGTGCGTCGGATAGAAAGAACTTGAAAATTTAGTAGCAGAAACCTATAAACCTCACAGAAGAATTCAAAATCATACCACTTTCATTAAGTATACGTAAAGAGACCTGCATTTTGAAGGGTTTCTAAACTATAATTGAACCCATTTTTGAACCATATTATAACACGGTTTTGCTGATCATGTTAGTGAAATCAATGATCTAATTTTAATGAGATTGTTATTTTTGTTTGAGTTTTTCTTGTATTTTGAAAGATTTCAAAGATGCGTTGCTTTAATTGCTGCAAAAACATTGAAAATAATTGAAGGAAAAAGTTTGACAGAAAGTTAAGAACTAATTTTTGTACTTACTTTTAATGAAAGTTTGAGTACAGATTTTAAACGATCAAACAAGGCTTTGAAAGAACTCCCTCAAAAATGAGCGATATTTTTGTTGATTTGGTTATAAACTACAGCCACGTGATTATAATTGTTAATAAAAATCTGTTTCGATTCAAAACTCTGATGCTTTTTCTTACTTCAAAGATCCACTTTCTCTTTTAATTTTGACGATTTATTTATTGAACTTAATTCATGAGCTCTCTTGGCCGCCGTTTTGTATTAACGATATCAGTTAGATATGCAGTCACATATTATGAACATTAAACTCCAATACTCAACTGATTTGCCCGACAGTCATTTCATAACTCTTGATGACTCTTTTTTTAAATGCGCGCTCAAGACTCTAATCGTTTATAAAGACAATCGAGAGCAAAGATATAGCTGCTTGATAAAAAAACCGAAGAATAAAATTGAATTTGGTCTGCGTTGACTTTGTACATTTTTGTACATTTTGTATAGCTGTGCCTGAGCCGCTTTTATTCAGTTCACTGTAATATGAATTCATTTGGCCGGAAACTTCTTAAATGTCAGACAAATAATTTATAAAGAAGACAAAAAATAATTTGATGAACTCAGACATCAATTGGACGCTTCATGTAATTCAATTTCTTTGTTGTTCTCTTTACACCTTGGAGCAATTGCATGCTCAGATGAATTGTTGATCATATTTTTAATGGAGCGAGATTTTACTGCGAATATTTTTAGGATCTTTTCCGCTTATCAAGTCTAGTCGTGCGTTAATGATCAGAAACATCCAGACTATAATGAGCCATGATCAGATCCACCCAGAAGATAATCAACCATGAACAGATTTTAGCTCGTTTTAAATGCGTGCTCGTTTTTTGCTCATTCAAGCCATGAAAAGACTTCCGCAAACCGAAAAAGTTCAGATCCAAACCTACCCAGGTCGAAGTGGCCAGAGCGAATTGAGCTTTTATCAGACCATCTTCAAGCGCTCACATCTTCTCGGTGTGCTCGAATTAAGAGGTAACGAAAAGGCTTCGAGGATAAAGCTGTCCAGGATAATCTAATCAGTTAAAGACGCATGAGTTAACGACATATTCAAAAAAATTTTTGCGGCTTTTGGGTTTTCCTCGCATTAGCAATACTTTTAGAATTAGCTTTTCGTTAGTTGAATAAATGATTTGAAACACCAATGTTTTTTAATGAATTTTTTATAACGATATTGAGAGATCTATTTGTGTTCAAAATCATTCTCTGATCAGACTATTTTGAACGCGTTTTAGCCTTGTCAGAGGCCGTTTCGAGCGCTCTTTATTCAAATCATAGGCAATTTCGAGCGCACAGTAGTCTGATTAGAGGCCATTTCGAGCGCACTTCAGTCTAATCAAAAGACTACTGACCCCTGTCCAGTCTGATCAGAGGTCGTTTTTGTCTCGGACGGTCTGATCAAAGGTCATTTCGGTATCGACCTGAACTTGGGTTGCATGTTTCACTATGTACAATCTACCTTATTTTTTAGACGCACTATTTCTGAGTTTTCATTGCAAATTTAACCTCTTTAGGGCCCCAAGTCAGGGCCAAATTTTCAAAAATCGAAACACTCAAAGATGTTAAGTTTAATAATCTTTTTTGTTGGGTCAACGTGTGCAAATTACCAAACCCTATGTTGCCTTTGGAACTAAATTCAGATGGTGTATACTTGAATTAAATTTAAAGCTTTGAAAACCAACAATTTTTCAATAACTTTTAAAAAAGGTGGAAAAATGTAATTTTGGGATGATCCGTTCGATAACTTTTTTCTGACCAACTTTTGCAATGTTTTCTAGCGCATTTTATTGCTTTTGATTTAGCTGAAAAGGTAGTATGCTGGAATTAGTTTTAGTGGTTTTTCACTGAATATATTGATCGAAAAAAAAACTGTTTAATTTATTTTTTTCGAATTTTGCAATTTACTATAGATCATTTTGTAGCTCTTTGATGTAGTTTAACAAAGTGTATACTTGATTTAGGTCTAAAGCTTCTAGAAAGCAGCAATGACGCAATAACTTATGAAATAAATAAGAAAATTGTACTTTTGGACAAAACTGTTTATTAACTTTTTTGGTTGGCCAACTTGAGCAATGTACTTTTGCTCCTTTTGTGTCGTTTTTTTATGAAGTCTAAAACAGTAAACACTTGAATTAGCTTAAAAACGTTGAAATGGGCTCCTTTATGCATTTATTATTGAAAAAAAACCCCGAAAAATGTAATTGTTTGCAAAAAAAAACGTTGAAAAACTTCGATATGTGCACTTCACCTCATCTTGTTGATAGAACTTTCAAGCTAGTTCAAATCATTTTGAGAATATGTGAAAAAGCAACATAATATTTCTGAGTTTTCATTGCAAATTTACCCTCTTTAGCGACCCAAGTCAGCGCTAAAATGAAAAAAAGAAACACTGAAGAAGTGATCTATAATCATTTTCTGTTTCGCCCCCGAGTTCTGCAATGCACTATAGTCACTTTTGTTTTTAGTTGACTTAAAATTGTGTGTACCAACAAACTGGAGTTCATTTGATCGCTTTTTTGAAATCTAATTTAAGATGGTGCGTACTTGAATGAGGTTTAATACTCATCATTTATGCATTTGTTATCGAAAAAAATTTTTCTCTAAAAACGGTTGAAAAAACTTTGATACCACTGTACCTCATGGTCCTGGTACAATTGTTGAGCTAGTGAAGATAATAATGAATACTTGAGTAAAAATTATTTTTTGAGTTTTCCTTAAGCATTGACCCAAATTACGGCCAAAGTTTTGGAAATCTATTTCCTCAAAGATAAAAAAAATATTGTTTTCTTGGCCAAATTCTACAGTCTTATACAGCTCATTCTTTATCTGTTTTCTTTTAGCTGAATAGGTTTTATACTTGATTTGTGTTCAAGGTTTTTAAAATGCAACATTTATTGAATGTCGTTTGAGAAAAGACCAAAAATTACTTTTTGGAAAAAAAAGTGAACAATTTTCAATACGGACACTTTACCCATGTTCTTGGTACTATTTTAAAGCCTAAATAATGTACCTTGAGAGTATCTATAGAAACAAAATTTTATTCAAGAGTTTTTACTGAGAAATTAACTTCTATAGCGAACCAACTGTGGAACGAATTTTGAATATTCATAAAATTTTAAAGGAGTTAATTTCGATAAATTTTCTGTTTGTGCAAGTTGTTCAATGTAATATAGCTCATTTTGTTGTCGTTTTAATCGATTTTAAGATGATGATTATTGATATCAGTTTTGGATTAGTATTGACTCTGCAACTTTGCTTTTTTGGCAAAATGGCCAAATCGGAATTTTTGCAAAATTTTCTTTCTACTCACTTTCTTAATGAAACTAAGTGATATCTGAAGTGAAAAACGTAAATTAAAATTTTCACTAAAATATTTTAGCTATCAGCAGACAGATGGAAGACTTTTAAATCTTTAGAGAGTCTTCTATACAAACAATTGATATAATTTGTCGATTAATTAGGTCGTTTAACCCTTCCTTGCTTCATGCATCTAGATTATGGGTCGCCCATGTTAGATTATGGGTCGCCCATTATACAAAGTTCCTTGTTTCCACGCAAGTTCATATGATCCTCGGTAATCATACCACGTCATATAAAATTTCTATTATTGCTTAGTAGTGATATAAGGATCAAACAAAAAAAAATTATATGAGGCAACGCATAGGAAAATTAGTGCTCTTTCAAAAAAAAACCAAAGAAACCAGATTTTTCTTCAGCCACCGTTTCAGGTGTTATATAATTTATTCATGTTTAAAGCTTTTGAAATGCATCAATTATGCAATGACTACAGGACAACTAATGCATTCTTTCGGGAAAAAAATGGTTGAAAATTTTTCGATTTAAATTCTATACCGCATGTTCTCGGTATTGTTTTAAAGATAATTTAACGTACTTTGAGAGTATATATATACAGACCAAAAACAATTTGTGAGTTTCTATGAAGAATTAGAATTTTTAGCAAACTGCTATGAGAGCTCTTGAACATAGTTTGATCAGTTAGACAGGCATGTAAAAATTTGTCCGGCGTTCGGAATTTTTGCAATTAAAAGCTCAATTGCGAAATCCGCGTGAAGGAGGATGGAGAATGTTACCAGCAAAGGTGAATCGGGGCCAATTTTAAACAACATAATCAGAAACAGCCATTGTTGAAAACTTTGATAAATAATGACGAAATATGTCAGAAGAATAATTTGTTTGTGCTCAAAATGATCTGCAGGTCTTCGCATTGGCCTCTGTGCTGTTGGATCTGGTGACGGAGAGAGTTTGTGTTGATTTTTTTAATTTACCAAGAAGTGACCACGAAATTTTTAGCTAGAAACTTCATCGTGGCATTTACCGGTTTAGGTCAGCACACGGATTAATACTATACGCAAAAAAAAGCGTAAACAAAAAGCCAAAAATCATCTCAGCGTTGTTAAATTGTGTCACAGAAATGTTTGCTACCAAACAGTTCTGCCAATCCTTGCACTGGAGGAGTGAATCAATAATTTTTCATCATTTCTGAACAATAATTTTTGATTAACTTTGGACCACCTAAGTTTTGCTAGCCGTTAGAGCCATAACAGCCCAGACGGCTCTTTTTTCGAGCTAGTTTTGCCAAATAATTTTCAGATCAATTGATGAAAGCTGGTTGGTATCAATTGTAAACACGATTATAATCAAAAATAGTCATCGTCGTAAAATATTGATTCTCAATGACAAAAGTTTCTAAATTAGCACAATAATCTATCAACTCAATTTTTTAATGAAAAACTATGTGTGATTTGTGTTGAAGGCACTTACACTTACTTTCAAAAAGAGGAAACAAGAACCTAATTGACATTAGCAAGCGTTATCACAGGAAATAATTAATTTCCCAGTTCTGTGTAATTTTACTGGTTTGTATATCATTTGTATGATTGCTCAGTAGTTATGCAAGGATCACGCAAATTTTTTTATATGATGCAACGTATTGGAAAATTTAATGGACACTTTCAGAAAAATCAAGAAAACCAAATTTGACAATAGCTCCCATTTTAGATGGTATATAATTGATTTAGGTTGAACACTTTTGATATGTATCAATTATGCAATAACTACTGAAAAAAATACCTCATAATGCCATTTTTTTTGAAAAAAGGAAAAAAAAATCGATAAGGACACTTTACGACATGTTCTCGGTACTGTTTTGAAACTTGTTGGGAGGCCTTATTTACTTGGAGAGTATTGATAAAAAATTTTCATTGAGAAATTAGCCCTTGTAGCGAACCAACCGTGGACCGAAATCTGAAAATTCATAATTTTTAAAGATAAGTCAGCTTAATAACTTGTCTGATTGGGCAGATTGTTCAATGTAATAGGTTGGTCAATTAGACAGGAATGCAAAAGTTTTGTCCGCCGTGCGGAAGTTTTGAAAATACATGCTCAATTCCGACTTCCGCGTTGAGGAGGACGCAGATTGTTACCAGCGAGAGTGATACCGAACTTATACTAACCCGAATTATCGGAAACAGTCATAGTAGAAAATGTTGATTATTTATGACGAAATATGTTACAAAATATTTCATTTTGGTTTAACTGATCTGTATGTCATCACAAGGGCCCCTCTGCAGTTGGATCTTGTGACGGAGAGGGCTTGTATTTGTTTAGTGACAACGACTGGAGTGACAACCCTGACATAAAGTGACAATCTTGGCATGAAGTAAACCGCAGCTTGATTTGTACTAACAAAAAGTATCGTCTTCAAAATTAGCAAGTACTCTGATTTTTCAACTGTTTTTTCTGTGCCATTCGGTACATTCTGCAACATTTATTGTATTCGAGTTATGAGTGAAGAATTTTTCTATCATAAACTTCCCTGATTTTCAGCCCCGATTTGCTGGAAGCCAGAGATCTACTATTGACTGTGTTCTTAACCGTTTTTGGCGAGTTCTTTATCATAATTGCAACTGAAAAGTGATACTTTGGCAAAAATTAACATATCTAAAGATGTTTATACCCGGGTCGAGGTTTTTGGGTAAATTTTTGCAAGAAATGCGGTGAATGCTGTGATTTTTTGTAGTAAGAAATGCGGTTATTGCGGTGAATGCGGTGACAATAAATATTTCACCGCATATCTCCGCATTTCTTACAAAAAGTCACCGCATCGTTTTTTGTGGCAAATTAAATGTAATAAATGCAGTGAAAGCGGTGAATGCGATGAAAATAAATAATTGGCCGCATTTAACCGCTTTTCTTGCAAAAGTTCACCGCGAAATTCACTGAATTTTGCATCGTTTTGTGTTAAACTAGAATAAAGGTAATGTTCTATAATCATACTGTTTATAAAATATTTCTTCATAATTTCTCGATTACGCTAAAACTGTACGAGCTAATTGTCTTGTTGTCTTGCCCTTGTATTGCAATTTCTAGAATATATTAAATACCAGTCAGAGGCAAAAATAATAAAAAAACAAAAATGACAAATCCCTTAATTTTTAAGAGCTTTCTTTTTATAACCTGCAAAATTGTTGTGTCAGACTGATAGAAACAGATTTTGAAAACCGTTTTTTTCTAAGACCCGATGGAAGCCTGGTCTTGATTTATCACTGATTGGTTTTTAAACAGTTGTTGTTGTGCGTTTTAACAAAATTTGAACTGAAAAGCGATTTCTTTAAAAAAAAGTTGTTGGGTATAGTTATTTTTTCTATTTGTTCATCAACTGCAATGTTTTATAGTACTTTTCAGGGAAAAAAATCTATCACACTGGCTCAAATTTGATATTTTTTGGTGCGACGAACGTTTCTTGGTTCGTATCAGATCTGAAAAAGTGATCTTAGAGATAAATTCAAATTACATGCAACGGCGAAAAAAACTTAAATTACAATGATGACAAACCATAAATTACTACAATGAATAAAAACAACATAAGCACATAACATTTGAATTAAATATAACAAACACTCTTGTATCATTGATTTCAAAAGAATTCTTGTCTAATTGATCCAACATTTAAGCAACCGTATGTCATTGCAAAGAGAGAGAAACTGCCCTGATGCCACAAATACGGGCTACTAAAACCACTGGATTTCATTATACGTTAAACAGTTGGTATGATTACATGTACCGATTTCTGAAAGGATATGGAGATATTTCAAGTCAGTTAATCAATTCTAATTTAGTTCAGTTTGCATTCCTAAGTACTCGCTTAGGTACATAAGTTGGTTTGAACTGCTTAACTAATTGGTTTGAAATGTTCTATTTCAAATAGCTATTGATTTAACATTCAGGGATTTATTAGCAGTTTTTATAAGCGTGTTTTTATTAACATCGACTGCTGAGATTTAGTAAAATTAAGCAATAGTTATTTTTTGAGACAGCACATCCGACCACTTTCAGTTTTTGAGGAAACAAATCAACCGCGAAACGCCCAGTTTTTTATTTGACTTTTAATGCAATTTGTATCTCTGGGTTGTTGTTTTTTTCACAACTCTAGCCAAAACACTGAGGGGAGTTCCTGGATCTTTTCAACAATTGCCCCCCCCCCCTTTGGTACCTAGTAGAGAATCGCCACCCCTTCTGTGCTATACTTTACCACGATATTACCTGGCCTACAGTTTAGATAGCCGAATAATAGTTTAAGCTCAATTGCGGACCGCTGTTCATGGCCATGCCTCTCATGCGCGGTGGGATGTAATCCAGAAATCGCGGGTCGGTTATCGCGGCGAAGTCGCGACGCGCGCGACTAGTTCGGCTAGTTGCCATACCATGGCTTCCCGGGTTGAGAAATTGCGACGAAATCGAAGCAAGAACTGTCGTTTTTGGTCGACTTTTGTCGATTTCGTCGGTTTTTTATGTAGGAAATGTCGATTATTCACGTTTTCGTCGGTATTGTCGGTATTTGATGTAAGAAGTGTCAATTAGCGTAGTTTTTGTCGGTATTGTCAGTCTCAGTTTGTTTTAAATACAAAAAAAATAGAGTACAACAAAGTGACAAGTGGTGCAGTGGAGGAGACGGTGGCTATTAATATAGGGGTCCAAGGTTCGAATCCTGGCAGGGACTTTCCGGTTTGTTAGATTTTTAGAATGGCAAAAACAGACGATTCTTACGTTAAAATACCGACGAAAACCGATCAAAACGACGAAAAAAACGTAAGGGCTTTGATCGGTTTTGGCGAAGTAAAAGCGACGAAATCCGACAATTTCTTATGTTTAAATCCGAATAATTTCTCAACACGGGTTATTTTATTCAATTCAATTTAACATAGTATGTGGATGCGGGGAAAGTTATTAGTCGTCTCTGATTGGTTAATAAATGGCTAGCATAAAATTCTATTCAAAACTAGCTCCCCTTTTGCAAAAGGGAGGCAATTGTTGAAAAGATCCGAGTTCTTTTCTGACCAGCACATTTAACGATGTCGTACCTAAATAATGTATGTTATCTTTGATGTACAGTGTTCCCCAAGGGTTCTCTATACACTAGAATATCATAACTCCTTTATTAAAACTGCAAATCGTTTTGATCTTAGTGTTGATCTCTTACGAGAGAGTTTCGAGCTTCTTTACATATCTGACAGAACAGTTGGCTATTTGGGCAGCAAATTGAGATTCTGTTTGAGTTGGAGCATGATTTTAAAGCGAAACTGGATAGCTTACCATTACATTGGGTTCGTTACATTATTCTTGGGCCCTGTTGACAAAAAACACCAACAGTTGATTGTGTTGCAGAAATGGGAGGTTTAAGCTGATAAATTTCAATTGGGTAGAAATCTAGTAGTAGTTGATGTCCGCTCAAAAAAGAAAAAATATTCTGTCTACAATATTCAGGAAATTAAGTTATTTTTCTTCTCAATATCGGACGTCATCGAAAAATCCTTAGTTTTAATGTCTGTGTCATTTAAAATTGTTTCTGCAATTGATAAAAAAATCTATCTAAGGTTGATTCGGTTGCTTCGTTAATAAGCATGGAATTTAGGTAATGTTTTTCTTCCCTTTAGTGGGAGGAGTCAAAGTTTTCTCTGTAGCAACTACTTGTTTGCTCTCTTTCGTCATAATCGCTAAAACTCAACAATGAGATTTTTAGTTATCAACATCACAAATGAAAAGTTAATTTTTTCATGTAATTTTTTTCATTTAAGAAGTGTTCTCCATTTGATTACAACAAATGAAGTTGTTCAACTGAGCAAATTTAATTTATTGTGCTCTTACAAGTGTCTATTGACAGCCGTCCATTGGCAGGTGTCTTTTGACAACTTAGGTCTCAATTAAAGTAACTTTTACTGATTTGATGGTCAATTTCAGTTGAAGTATATAATCCAATGGAAAAGTAGTAATTATTTGATAAAAGCGGAAGCACGAAAAGAAAATAGAAACAAATTAGCGAGAAACGAGTTGAAAAAGTATTTGGCCTTTAACTGAAAAATCACTCCAAACATCCTTACCGATTAATGACACATTGACACTCTTCTGATTATATTTAAAAAAATTCCACAGCTAATGTGACGTCCGAGTGCACACGATGTTTTAGATGCAAATCAGTTAGATCTGAGTTTTGTTCCGTCTGGGATGTTCTGAACAGATGCTACTTTGGTCTGAAATGATCTGATCAGTTGTCAGTGTTGTCTGACACATCAACTGCGAACATTTTGAACAGTCGTGAAACGAAATTTGAACTCAGAGTTATCGATATTTGGTGCTGTGAACAAAAATTCTTTGGTTAGGATTCACGCAACTATCTCGCCAAAGTTTTAGTTATTTGGTATAAAATAAAAGTTGAATTACTGGTTTTGATTTATAAATGAGTTTATACGTATTTTTTTCCATCTGCTGTATTCTTTGTGTCTGCTGTATATCTGCCCTCTTTTTTTTCTGTTTGGACTTCTGCTTTGCAAAGTGTAAGTGAGCTCATTCCCGGGTGTAATTTCATTAGCAGGCGTCGTTAACAGGTTGTGTTTTGCTGTATGTTTTTCTACCTGAAACCAAAACTAAAAAAATATAGTTATAAATTTACCTTACCCCTATATGGTATACTTTTAAACGTTAACCTGCTATTACATGCTAATAATTGCGCATTAAATATGTACCAAGTTTAGATTACAGAAACATCAGCAGTTGGGAAATGAAACTTTGAATTCAGAAATATTTAAATTCGGTGCTATGAATTTGGTGGATTCAGGCAACTATCTCTCGACAACTAACTCTCCAAAGTCTTAAAATTATAAAAATTTTGGTATAAAATTAAAACTAAATTACTGGTTTTGATTCATAAATGAGTTTATGCGCATTTTTTGCATCTGGTGTATATCTGCATTTCCTTTCTTTCTGTTTGGACTCGTACTTTTCAAATGTAAAGTGATTTTATTCCCTGGTGTATTTTCTTTCTCAGGTGTCTCTCACAGGTGGTGATTGCTGTATATTTTTTGACCTGAAAATCGATACTAATAAAATATTGTGAGAAGATTATGTAAGCGCTATATTTTACACTATTATGCCTTAAACCAATTTTACATGCTCAAATTTGCTCATTACAATGGGTACCAGTTTTAGATTATAGAAAATTTGGCTGCGTACTCTACTATATACATTCAGTTCCCAACAGTTAATTTCATTGAGAAAAACAGAAACCTAAACCGTGCAAGTATTACATAGCTCATGAAAATGGGTTACAATGCTTAAATCTGAATTCTGTGTTTATTATTGGAACAATTTTGCAAAAACGGGTGGCGCCATTTCTTTCAGTTGTGCCCAATATTGCTAACAGTACTATTGTTTTGCCAGAATTGTTTTTTTAAAAGTTATTTACATAGGAAAAGCAAACAAGAGATTACCCAGAGGGGGCAGATTTGGCTTTGTCTTGGTATGATGTTGGCTCTGGCTGTGCTCTGCAGATGTTGGCTCTGGCTCTTTCAGGAGTCAGCAGTACAGAGGCCCATTAAAAAGAACTTAAGACGACTCTGTTCGAAACCAGAATGTCAAGCTGATAGCAATTGCCACTCTCCTTTACAAAATAGTTTTTAAACGGCAGATCAAGACTTTTTATAAGCGCTCTTGGTTCTGATTGGAGGTGATTTTGAGCTCACTTGAAACTGATCAGAAGCGGTCTCAAGAGTACACTAGTCAATTCAGAGGGAGATTAGAGCTTACACTAGTGTAAAAAGAGTGTTTTTCGAGAGCAAACATTCCCATCTGAGGCGATATCGATCGCACAAACGTCTGGACAATGGCTTGGAGAATATCACGGCTTTGCAGTATGACGATGCAGAAATGATCATCTCAGCGGTAAGTGGTTCTTTTTTTGGTCTGATCAAGGGCCACTTAATGTGCACAAACATCTCCACAAATGTCTGGAATTGGTCTGGGTCAAGGTTGCACAAAATTTGAACAATGATCTGATTTTGATCTGATGAGTGTTTCCTTCCGCAAGGGAGAGCCTGATCATAGACAACTTGGCGAAGCGCAATCCGAGCAGACACAAATTCTAGGCCCAAATCACTCTGATCAGAGGTTAGTTGAGTCTGGGTTGGTCAGATCAGACGTTACTTTGGTCTAAAATGATCTGATCAGAGGTTACTGTCGTCTGGGACCTCAACTGCGACCATTTTTCTCTATCTGCCCTATTCTTTGTGTCTGCTGTATATCTGCCCTCTCTTTTTTCTGTTTAGACCTATGCTTTGCAATGTTGAAGTGAGCTCATTCACGGGTGTAATTTCATTAGCAGGTGTTGTTCACAGGTGGTGTTTTGCTGCATATTCTTTGGTCTAAAAATCAAAACTAATAAAAAAATTCGTTATAATTTTACGTCACCCCTATATGGTATACTATTAATCGTTAAACCGTTTTTGCATGCTCAAAATTGAGCATTAAAATATGTACCAGTTTTAGATTACAGAAAAATCAGCAGTTGGGAAATGAAACTTTGAATTCAGATATATATTAATTTCGGTGCTATGAATTTGGTGGATTCAGGCAACTATCTCTCGACAACTAACTCTCCAAAGTCTTAAAATTATAAAAATTTTGGTATGAAATAAAAACTAAATTACTGGTTTTGATTCAGAAATGAGTTTATACTCATTTTTTGCAGCTTCTGTGTTCTTTGTATTTGATGTATATCTGCCTTTTCTTTCTTTCTGTTTGGACTCGTGCTTTGCCAAGGTAAAGTGATGATATTCCCTCGTGTAATTTAGTTCTCAGGTGTGCTTCACAGGTGCCGTATAGCTGTACATTTTGACCGGAAAATCAATTACTGGTTTTGATTCATAAATGAGTTTATAGTCATTTTTTGCAGCTTCTGTATTCTTTGTATTTGATGTATATCTGCCTTTTCTTTCTTTCTGTTTGGACTCGTGCTTTGCCAATGTAAAGTGAGGATATTCCCTCGTGTAATTTCATTCTCAGGTGTCCTTCACAGGTGCCGTATTGCAGTACATTTTTGACCTGAAAATCAAAAACAATCAAAATATTGTGATAATTATATCTAAGCGCTGTATTGTATACTATTAACCCTTAAACCTCTTTTAAATGGTCAAAAATGCTCATCACAATAGGTACCGGTTTTATATTATAGAACTCTTTCCTGCGGACTCTATATACATTCAGTGCACAACAGTTAGTTTCATTGAGAAAAACCGAAACCTAAACCGTGCCAGAAAATTTTACATAGCACACGAAAGTGGAATGCAATGCTTAAATCTGAATTCTGTGTTTTTTGTTTGAACAATTTTGCGAAAACGGGTTGCCCTATTTCATTCAGTTGCGCCCAAATTTGATAACAGTACTATTGTTTTGCAAGATTTGTTTTTTAATGTGATTTACTTAGCAAAATCAAACAAGATATTACACCTATGGGGCATATTTGCCTCTGTCTTTGTAATATAATGGCTCTGGCACTTGATGACAGATGTTGGCCCTGGCTCTATCAGGAAGCAACAGTGGAGAGGTCCTCGGATCAGAAGTTATCTAGATTATGGCGGCTCTGTTTTTCCAGCTGATAGCAATTGTCACTCTCTTTTACGAGTTATTTTGTAAATAACAGATCAAGAGGTTTTTTTAGCGCACTTGATTGTGATTGGAGATGATTTTGAGCTCACTTGCAACTGATCAAAAATTGGCTTAAGAGTACACTAGTCAGGTCAGTGGGAGATTAGAACGTACATTAATCAAATCAGGAGTAAATTTTGAGCGCAAACGGTCCAATCAATTGTAATTTTGGGCGCACAGATATCTGGATACTGGCTTGGAGAATACCAGGGCCTCACCGTATGACAACATAGAAATGGTCTGCACATCGGTAAGTGGGTCTTTGTATGGGATGATCAAAGGCTATTTTAAGTGCATAAATATCTGGAATTGGTCTGCACGAAAGTTCGAACAATGATCTGAATTCGATCTGATCAGTCGTTCCTTCCGCAAAGGAAAGTCTGATTAGAAAGAACTTCGAGCATAGTCCGAGCACACATGAGGAAAAATCGGTCTGATCAGAGATTAGTTCGGTCTGGGTGGATCTCATCAGATGTTAATTTGGTCTGAAACAATCTGAGCAGAGGTCACTGTCGTTTGGCACCTCAACCGCAACCGTTTTCAGTAGTTGCAAAGCGAAACCGAGTAACAAACTGAAAAGAAAACGACAACGTCAACAATTTTTTAACAAATAGCTGAAAGCGCCTTTATTCCTCGCATTCGTATTGCCTTTGAAGGCGGAAATGTAGGAATAGCGCTCATCAAATGAGTGCAACCACTGAAATATTTCTTTTGTATTCAATAAAAAGAGACCACTATCAAATCGACTATAACTTGTGAATAGCTTAGCTTTGCCGCTAAATGCAACAGAGACTATCAAATTCATTTTTATCCTGTACTGTTGACTCAGAACCTCAATTCGAGTTGGTGCCAAATGCATTTCATTACACCTTATAATAGTTTTAACGGCTTCCTTGTAGAGTCAACAGTTAAACCTACTGATCAGAACATATCTAGGTTAGGACGCATCTGTTCAAAATCAAGTTGTCCAGCTGATAGCAGTTTCCACACCCCCCTTTACGAGTTAGTTTGAAAACCTGCAGATCCGGACGTTTTTTATTAGCGCACTTGGATCTGATTGGAGGTGATTTTGAGCTCAATTACAACTGATCAGAGGTGGACTCATTAGTACACTAGTCAACTCAGAGGGAGATTAGAGCGTACACTAATTTAATTAAGAGCGACACGGTCCAATCTGATTTACTTTTGAGCGCACAAACATCTGCACATTGGCTTGGAGAATAGCAGGGCCTCGCAGTATAACTATATAAAATGGTCTGCTCATCGGTATTTGGGTCTGAGTATGGGCTGATCAGAGGATATTCAAAGTGCACAAACATCTAGACAAGGATCTGTTTCAGGGTTGCGCAAAAGTCCGAACAATGCTCTGAATTCGATCTGATCAGTGGTTACATCCGCAAAGGAAAGTCTGATCAGAGATAACTTTGAGCTTAGTCCGAGCGCCCACGAGGAGAACTTTGTCTGATCCGAGGTTAATTCTGTCTGAGTTGGTTTGATGTGATCTGAGCAGTGGTCACTGTCGTCTGGCACCTCAACCGCAACCATTCTGAGCAGTTGCGAAGCAAAAGCGAATACCAAACTGAAAAGAAAATAACAATTGCAACAAGTACTTAACAAATGTCTGAAAGCTCCCTTATACCGCGTTTTCTTAATGCCTTTTAAAGTGGAAATGCATAATTGTATAAATTGAATTTTAGTCAATTTCAGTCTACTTTCTGTAAGAGACGCGCGTTGAATTTTTGTAAGAGCAGCGATGAAATTACAAATTTTTGCGGTGAAATCTGACAATTTTTTGCAAATTCACTGATCACTCTAGTGGTGAAGTTACGTAAATTCACCGCTTCAATAAAGTTTCAGAAAGATGCATGATTATTCGGTTGAAAGTTTCCGAGCGTCTTTTAATAAGTGTACCTTAACTTCGTGGGACAAAAAGCGTTATCTAAGCGGTGAATTTATATAATTTCACCTCTAAGTTAAGCGGCCAATTTACGCAAGTTCGCCGCATTCACTGCTGATCTCACACATTGTGAACACTTTTTGTAATTTCGCCACTAACTTAAGCGGTCAATGTTTATAAGTTAACCGCATTCACCGCTTATCTCACATAATTTGGACACTTTTTTTTCACAGCGGTGAATTTACAAAATTTAACCACTACAAGACAATAAAGTTTTTTTCACTGCATTCACTGCATGATTTATGTAATTTCAAAGCATTCACCGCTTATCTTACAAAAAAGTAGGAATAGAGCTCATCAAATGGATGCGACCACTAAAATATTTCATTGCATTCAATAAAAAGAGACTACTATCAGGTCAACTGTAATTTTTAAATATCCTTGCCACTAACTGCTACTGAGACTCTGAAATTCTAGCAATTTTATCCTGTACTGTGGACTCGGATCCTTAATTCAAGTTAATGCATTTTATTACACATTATAATAGGTTTAACGGCCTGCTTGTTGAGAATATAAAACGTTCATCGGTCACACCAGCCACGTTGCAGGGGTAGAATTTCAAACCCATAATTGTGGTCCCTTAATGCTGACTAATAAAATAACAGAGAAAACGTTGTTCTTTTTCCACCGCAATCTTTGCACATAATTTTGCGCTGAAATGCGGTGAAAGCTGAGAAATTGTGTAATTTCAACGCTTAACATAGCCGGTGAATTTACACCTATTTTAGTGGTGAAATGTGAATTTTTTTAAGTTCACTGTTTACTCTAGCGGTGAAATTACATAATTAAAACCGCATTCAACGCAATTCACTGCAAAATTATGTACGAAATATGCGGTGAAAAAAAAACAACTTTCCACCTCTTATCTTACATATTTTCAGATTTTTCTTCGACACGGGAGTTTTCAAAGATCCACATTGAACAATTATTATCTCATCGCATCTCTAGTTATATATCAAAATTCCTGAGTTCAAGACATTTTTGCTTCCCGTGAAAAAAGGCGGTGAAAAGTGGTGAAAAAAAGTTTTTACCGCCTGTTCCTTTTATCGTTTTACGGTGATTGAAGTGAACCGCTGTGAATTTTTTATTTTTACCGCATTCAACAGAACACTCACAAAAAAAGAAACTTGAGTACACGGGTTCGAACCTCTCACCTCTTGGATGTCTCTTCTTATTCCACTGCGCCATCTGCACTAAATTTTTTTGTATTTCTTGTGAACTTAATTCAGATTAAATAAACATTATGGAAACCAAATGCGAGGAATTTTTGTGAGAATTGCGGTGAATTTAAAAGTGAGTATATGTAAGAAATAGGTGAAAAGCGGTAAATTATTTTTTTCACCACACTCACTGCATTTCTAACATTAATTTGCCTCAAAAGTTAATGCGCTGAATATTTGTAAGAAATGCGGTGAATTTTGTGGTGAATTTTTGTATGAAATGCGATGAAATGCGGTGAATTTTTTTTTACCGCATGCGCCGCAATTTTCGCATTTCCGACAAAAATTCACTGCGTTCATCGCATTTTCAGCCAAAAATCTCGACTCGGGTTTTAACAATCAACTCATCCGGATCAATCATAAATCACTTCCACGAATATTTTCACAAAATTATTGACATTGCAAAAATAATGAGTATCCCAGGTTGAGTTCCAGGCCCAAATTTTTTTCTGATCAGACATTCCAGACCAAAATCACCTCTGATCAGACTTTCCAGGCAGAATTTAACCATGATCACACTTTCCAGACCCAAGTTACCTCTGATCAGACTTTCCAGACACAAAAGGTCTCTGATCAACCTTTTCAGACCGAAGGCATTCTGATCAGATCATCTTCAGACCATGGTCCAGATTCAAATTCAGACCATTGCCCAGACCTTAATCAGACTACGTTTAGATTCAAGTGCGCTCGAAGCATTGATAGTCAGACTCAGTTGCGCATTTATGATCAGACTTAAGCGCGCTCAAAACCGGATCTGATCAGACTCAAGTGCGCTCGAAATAGTCTGATCAGTGTAAGATTTTACTTATGAACAAATATCTTGATTTTGCTATAATACGGTCATTTCATAAAAACTCATGTTTGTAGTATTTAATTTATCTAAGGAAAAACGAATTATAAAATTATTGCTAAAGAAAACGAAACCCAACTGTTGAGAACAGATTTTATTAGTAAACCGTTTAGTGTATGTTTCTGACTCATTGGATTAGTTGAGACAACTTTCCATAAGAAATATCGTGGTCTCTAGTTAATCTCTGAAGCGGACCGGCCTTTGATATCAGCTGGACTCCTTTTTCTGATCAGAGCTCTCGGATTTTAGATGAGTCTCTGATCAGAAGCTGCTGTATTGTTTCCTCATGGCAGAGCCAACATCGCTCAGGAAAAAAAACCAAAAAAGTGAGAAATTAGGCCGCTCGAAATGGTCCCTGATCAGACCCAATTGCGCTCAAAATCTTTTCTGATCAGACCCAAGTGCGCTCGAAGAGGTTATGATCAAACCTAATTGGGCTCGAAGTCGTCTCTGATCAGATCAAAGTGCGCTCGAAGAGGTTAGGATCAAACCTAATTGCGCTCGAAGTCGTCTCTGATCAGATCAAAGTGCGCTCGAAGAGGTTAGGATCAGACTCAATTGCTCTCGAAATCGCCTCTGATCAGTGGGCTCGATTCTGCCTATGATCAGACTTTTCAGACCAAATTGACCTCTGGTCAGACCATCTCCAGACCACCGTTCACACTGTAGTGCGCTCGAACTTCCGTCCAAACCCTGTAATTTCGGTCTGGGAACACACGGGTGTGCGCTCGACTGGGTCTGATCATAAACCAGTTTGGGTCTGGACCTCAACCTGGTAAGGTATATAGAATGATTGACAATTATGGAACGAGAGGCTCGATGTTACCGCGATATGGGCTCGATGAAATATTTATCATTGAATTATGTAAAAAGTATTTGATCTAATTGTCACTTCATGAAAATAGAAAAATTTTATGAGCTATAAAAATGGTTACAAACATTCAGCAATGCACAAAAAAATGCTTGGTGTTGCTGAGATCGTTGAGATATGCTATGATTCTCTTTAGAAAACAAATGAAGCGAAATAGGATTTTAATTAGAAAACTATATAATAAAAATTTAATTCACTAATGGATTTTCAAAAAAATATGAATTGAGCTGACTGGTGATCTTATTTGGTACAATTTTGGAGTGAAATATTACCAGCTATACTGCAATACTGCAAACATAAGTTTTTATGAAATGACCTATTATAGCAAAATTCAGATATTTGTTCATAGGTAAAATATTTCTCTGATCAGGCTATTTTGAGCGCACTTGAGTCTGATCAGAACCGGTTTCGCACGCGCTTCATTCTGATCGTAAAAGCGCAACTGAGTCTGACTATCAATGCTTCGAGCGCACTTGAGTCTAATCGTAGTCTGATCAAGGTCTGGGCAATGGTCTGAATTTGAGTCTGGACCATGGTCTGAAGATGGTTTGATCAGAATGCCTTCGGTCTGAGAAGGTTGATCAGAGACCTTTTGTGTCTGGAAAGTCTGATCAGAGGTAACTTGGGTCTGGAAAGTCTGATCAAGGTTAATTTTCATCTGGAAAGTCTGATCAGACGTAATTTAGGATTGGAAAGTCTGAACAGACGAAAATTTGGGTCTGGACCTCAACCTGTGCATTAATAGCATTTACCTTTTAGTTAATGTCACTTGATGATAATGTGCTATGCTGGTGGACCGATTTGCGAGGTCCAATTTTTGATTCCGGGCCGAGGAATTTGGCCAAAATTATGTAAGATCAGCGGCAACTAGCGTTGACAAGTCGGAAAAGTCACCGCAATTTTCTTACATAATTTTGCGTTGAATGCGTTGACTTTAAAGACAAAAATTCAACGCATTCAGCGCAAAATTATGTAAGAAATGGCGGTGAATTTTCCAACTTGTCAACTAGTTGCCGCTGATCTTACATATTTAGCGTTGAATTTAGCGTAGACCTTACATAATAAGCGTTGAATTAAGCGTAGATCTTACATATTTTTGCGTTGAATTTAGCGTTGATCTTACAAAAAATCAAAGCGTAGAACTCTGGGTATGGGACTCGAACCACTGACCTCCTGTTTACTTGTCGCCTCTTCTACCTTTGCGCCACCGTACCTTGGTTTCCTTAAGAGCCGCAATCCTTATAAAGCGTAGATCTTACATATTTTGCGTTGAATTTAGCGTAGATCTTACATATTTTGCGTTGATTTTAGCGTAGACCTTACATATTTTGCATTGAATTTAGCGTAGAACTTGCATATATTTCGTTGAATTCAGCCTAGATCTTACATATTTTTCGTTGAATTTAGCCGAGATCTTACAAAATTTCAACGTATTCAACGCATTTATCATGTGAAAAGTACTGGGAAAAATTTAAATTTTTTTTAAGTTTTGAAAAAAATTTGAATTCTCAAAATGGTCTGAAATGGTTTTTGCACCGTAAGAGAGCAAATGGATATTTTTTGCTGACTTCATTTTTCTCAATTGTGCAGTATAGGGGTCGAAACAGTAAAAAAAATTAATTTTTCGAAAAAAAACTTGAAAAATTTGAAATCTTCAAATGATCTGAATTGGATTTTGCACTACAAAAGAGCACTAAAAAAGATTTTTTCTGACTTCTTGTTACTCACCTTTGGAGCATCGGGTTCGAAATAGTGAAAAAAATAATTTTTCGAAAAAAAACTTGAAAAAGTTTTGAAATCGTAAAATGGTCTGAAACGGATTTTGCACTATAAAAGAGCACTAAAAAGTGATTTTTCTCACCTGTGCAGTATAGGGTCGAAACAGTTAAAATATTAACTTTTTGAAAAATTAACTTTTTGGTACTCTCAATCGGATTTTGCACTATAAAATTCAACGCTAAATGTGCAAGATTGGTGTTGAATGCGTTGAATTTATGTAAGATCTACGCTAAAATCAACGCTAAATATGTAAGATCTTCGCTAAATTTCAACGCTAAATATGTAAGATCTACGCCAAAATTCAACGCAAAAGTATATAAGATTGGCGTTGAATGCGTTGAGTTTATGTAAGATCTACGCTAAAATCAACGCTAAATATGTAAGATCTACGCTCAAATTCAACGCTAAATATGTAAGATCTACGCCAAAATTCAACGCAAAATTATGTAAGATTGGCGTTGAATGCGTTGAATTTATGTAAGATCTACGCTCAAGAGTAGATCTTACATAAATTCAACGCATTCAAAGCCAATCTTACATAATTTTGCGTTTTTTAGCATTGACACCTCGGCCCGGGATGCTAGAATACGCAATTCTTTCGCCATTTAATTTAGTTACAATTTTTAGCACTTACATTGGGATTCAAGTGTAGCGTTGTCACAAATTTCCAATTTCCTCGTATAGAACGGTCCGCATCCTGGCAGGCCGTCAACTGAGATCTTGTGCACAATTGTCCATGTAAAATTGGGAAGCGTTCGTTAAAATTTGTCTTTGTCAGTGCATCAAGGTTTTCATTTTCCCGGGTCATAAAACTTAAGCATGCAATCAATTTTATAGAGATTTTATTAGGCTAAGACTACATTTTGCCAATATATGGGTCATAATTAAAGAAGATTGCAGCTAAGATAGCAAGCAATTTTTTTAACTGATTTAAAGCGGTTTAATAGTTGTCTTATTTTCTTGCGACCGCTTTTTAGCCAACAAGAATTCAGCAAAATTTAACTTTTCGAAAACAAAACTGCCAAAACAGAGCCGCAATCTTTATAAAGCGTAGATCTTACATATTTTGCGTTGAATTTAGCGTAGATCTTACATATTTTGCGTTGATTTTAGCGTAGACCTTACATATTTTGCATTGAATTTAGCGTAGAACTTGCATATATTTCGTTGAATTCAGCCTAGATCTTACATATTTTTCGTTGAATTTAGCCGAGATCTTACAAAATTTCAACGTATTCAACGCATTTATCATGTGAAAAGTACTGGGAAAAATTTAAATTTTTTTTAAGTTTTGAAAAAAATTTGAATTCTCAAAATGGTCTGAAATGGTTTTTGCACCGTAAGAGAGCAAATGGATATTTTTTGCTGACTTCATTTTTCTCAATTGTGCAGTATAGGGGTCGAAACAGTAAAAAAAAATTAATTTTTCGAAAAAAAACTTGAAAAATTTGAAATCTTCAAATGATCTGAATTGGATTTTGCACTACAAAAGAGCACTAAAAAAGATTTTTTCTGACTTCTTGTTACTCACCTTTGGAGCATCGGGTTCGAAATAGTGAAAAAAATAATTTTTCGAAAAAAAACTTGAAAAAGTTTTGAAATCGTAAAATGGTCTGAAACGGATTTTGCACTATAAAAGAGCACTAAAAAGTGATTTTTCTCACCTGTGCAGTATAGGGTCGAAACAGTTAAAATATTAACTTTTTGAAAAACTAACTTTTTGGTACTCTCAATTGGATTTTGCACTATAAAATTCAACGCTAAATGTGCAAGATTGGCGTTGAATGCGTTGAATTTATGTAAGATCTACGCTAAAATCAACGCTAAATATGTAAGATCTTCGCTAAGTTTCAACGCTAAATATGTAAGATCTACGCCAAAATTCAACGCAAAAGTATATAAGATTGGCGTTGAATGCGTTGAGTTTATGTAAGATCTACGCTAAAATCAACGCTAAATATGTAAGATCTACGCTCAAATTCAACGCTAAATATGTAAGATCTACGCCAAAATTCAACGCAAAATTATGTAAGATTGGCGTTGAATGCGTTGAATTTATGTAAGATCTACGCTCAAGAGTAGATCTTACATAAATTCAACGCATTCAAAGCCAATCTTACATAATTTTGCGTTTTTTAGCATTGACACCTCGGCCCGGGATGCTAGAATACGCAATTCTTTCGCCATTTAATTTAGTTACAATTTTTAGCACTTACATTGGGATTCAAGTGTAGCGTTGTCACAAATTTCCAATTTCCTCGTATAGAACGGTCCGCATCCTGGCAGGCCGTCAACTGAGATCTTGTGCACAATTGTCCATGTAAAATTGGGAAGCGTTCGTTAAAATTTGTCTTTGTCAGTGCATCAAGGTTTTCATTTTCCCGGGTCATAAAACTTAAGCAGGCAATCAATTTTATAGAGATTTTATTAGGCTAAGACTACATTTTGCCAATATATGGGTCATAATTAAAGAAGATTGCAGCTAAGATAGCAAGCAATTTTTTTAACTGATTTAAAGCGGTTTAATAGTTGTCTTATTTTCTTGCGACCGCTTTTTAGCCAACAAGAATTCAGCAAAATCTAACTTTTCGAAAACAAAACTGCTAAAACACATCATAATCGGGCATGATTTTGTCGTTTAAAGAAGTTGCAATTTCAAGCCAACAAATTCGGCTTTACATTTTTTGGCTTCATGTTTTCTTTTCAAATTGAAATTGAGATTTAATAATATCACAGCCCAAGATTTCAGGCAAAATTTTACAGAGGTTTGTAATTTCAGTTCAACAAATGTGGCTTTATTTTTTTGGCTTCACAAAATACTTTTTTCCAGATTCAAATTGAGACTTATTACAATATCACAGCCCAAATCATCATCACCAAAATAAGAAATATCAGTCAGCTCAATTTGGATATTTTGAGTTTCAATTCAACTAATTCAGTTATCGTTGATTTCAAGCCAACGGTCTCCAAAAAAAACTGGACAACTGTAAGTCAACACCTTCTAAAATATACGAAAATTAGTCAAAAATTGGTCCAAAAAACCACTATATTAGCCGAAAAACTGTCGAAAGTTATAAGAAAATTAGTCGAAATTAGATCGAAAGAACATCTAAATAAGCCGGAAAAACGTAGAAAAAAGATCTGAAAAACTAGTATCTCAGCCGGAAGATCATCAAAAAATATACGAAAATTAGTGGAAAATATGTCGAAAAAAGGTCTGTATTAGCCGAAAACTATTCGAAAATAGGTCATCAGAACGACTATATTAGCGGGAAAATAGGTGTTTTTTCAACCTAGTGACATAGCTGAGCAATTGCAAGCAATGATGATTTTTTGTGATATATGACACTTCAATTAATCTGATCTCTCGAGTTTATATTTTTCTTCTGCAGTTTTGTGAGTTCATGTTCAATTCAATTTTTTTATTTGGCGAATTTTTAATATGAAACCTTGTCTAGAGTCAAAAATTAATTTAAAAGAATGAGCACATTCAATATAATTTTGACATCTTCTAATCTTCTATGCAGTTATAGTTCATTATTTCATTCAAAAATTTTGATATTATACTATTTAAAATTTTTTTAAGGTTTGCAGCTTTTTGTTTTCTATTTTAGATGCGGATATTCGTTTGCTTCATATGAGAACCTGTTGAGCCGATAGAATTGCTGTTACAAAGGTACTACATGAAGCGGATGGACTGAAACTAATTGAAAACTGATGGAGTTGAAATGTTAAATTAAAACTTTCAAAAAACAAGAATTGTTAATTTAAACTTAAAACTATAGAACGGTTTTCACTGAGCGGAGAAAATATTGTAAAAACAGATTTAATGGAATTTTTGTAGCTCAATTTTAAATCCATTTCAAAGGTTATTTAGGCAATTATTATCCTTTTTTTAACGGAACTAAATAGATTTCAGAGGATTTAAATCGTTAAAATCGTCCCAGATTGAGGCCGTAGAATGGATTTTGTTGATTTTTAATTCAATTATTCCAATGCAGTTTTATGATCAGACCCAGTCGAGCGCACACCCGTGTGTTCCGAGACCAAAATTACAGGGTTGGGACGGAATTTCCAGCGCTCTACAAACTGGAAGATGTTCTGGAGATGGTCTGATCAGAGGTCAATTTGGTCTGAAACGTCTGATCATAGGCGGATTTGTGCGCACTTGGGTCTGATCAGAGGCTATTTCGAGCGAAATTGGGTCTAATCATAACCTCTCCGAGCGCTCTTGGGTCTGATCAGAAATGTTTTGGAAAAAAATTGGGTTTGATCAGGGACCATTTCAAGCGCCTTACTTTTTTTCATTTTTTTGGGTTTTTTTTCTGAGAGATGTTGGCTCTGCCAAGAGGCAACAATACAAAAGCCTTCTGATCAGAGAGTCATCTGAAGTCCGATGGCTCTAATAAGAAAAAAGAGTCCAGTTGATATCAAAGGCCGGTCCCCTTCCGAGGAAAATTTGATTATCTGGAGACCACGATGCTTCTTATGGAAAAGTTTCTCAACTAATCCATTGAGTAAGAAAAATACACTAAACGGTATACTAATAAAATTTGTTTTCAACAGTTGGGTTTTGTTTTCGTTAGCAATACTTTTATGATTCGTTTTTCTTTAGATGAATTAAATACTGCAAACATGAGTTTTTATGAAATAACCGTATTATAGCAAAATAATGATATTTGTTCTTAAGTAAAATCTTTCTCTGATCAAACTATTTCGAGATCTTTTGAGTTTGATCAGAACCGGTTTCGAGCGCGCTCAAGTCTGATCATAAATGCGCAACTGAGTCTGATTCTCAATGCTTCGAGCGCACTTGAGTCTAAACGTAGTCTGATTAAGGTCTGGGTAATGGTCTGAATTTGATTCTGGACCATGGTCTGAAGATGGCCTGATAGAATGCTTTCGGTCTGAAAAGGTTGATCAGAGACCTTTTATGTCTGTAAAGTCTGATCAGAGATAATTTCGGTCTGATAAGTCTGATCAGACGAAAATTTGGGTCTGGACCTCAACCTGCGCATTAATAGCATTTACCCTTTGGTTATTGTCACTTGATGATAATGTTCTATGCTGCCCCGGATGAAGTTCGAGACCCCAGACAAGTATTGGCCAGACCGATTTGGGTCGCGGACAGGGGGGTCCGGTGCGACCGTCCACAATGGTCTGGAAAAAATTTGGGTTGCGCCTTCCGTCTGGCCAATGGCCATTTTAGTCTGTTCGGTCTGGCGAATACCCATATTTTGGTCTATTCGGTCTGGCCATTACCCATATTTTGGTCTGTTCGGTCTGGCCAATACCCAAATTTCGGCCTGTTCGGTCTGGCCAATACCCAAATTTCGGTCTGTTCGGTCTGGCCAATACCCATATTTTGGTCTGTTCGGTCTGGCCAAAACCCATATTTCGGTCTGTTCGGTCTGGCCAATACCCATATTTCGGTCTGTTTGGTCTGGCCAATACCTAATTTCAAGGTCTGGAGGTCCAGCCAAATAAGAGCCAAATTGTATAAATGCGTGATGTATTGACTGTTTTTCAAAATAGCAGCCCATAAATGGTAAACCACATCTACTTCTAGATGATTAGAATACTTCATTAACCTTCTTTTCAAATTTGTCTTTAAATCGACGGTTTTCAATAATTTCTTTTTAAAATCTCATATTCATTTGTCATTCAAGAAAATGAAACGAAGAAATTATAAAATTTATTGGATGCTTATACACGTTTAAATGAGTCTGGCTAATAGTCTGGCCTAGGATCTGTTCGGTCTGGCCAATGGTCTGGACAACGTTCTGGCCGATGTTCTGGCCTACGGTCTGGACAATGGTCTGGCCTAAGGTCTGTTCGCTCTGGCCATTGGTCTGGACAACGGTCTGGCTGATGGTCTGGACAACGGTCTGGCCTAAGATCTCTTGGGTCTGCCCAGTGGTCTGGGCAATGTCTGGTCAGTCTGGCCAATGGTGTCCAAAGTCTGCTCGGTCTGGCCAATACCTATCTTTGGGTATTGTTGGTCTGGCCAATGCCTGTTTTGGGTATGGTCGGTCTGGCCAATACCTGTCTTGGGTCGCGGACTTCATCCTGGGTGGTGGACCGATTTGCGATGCTAGAATACTCAATTCTTTCGCCCTTTAAATTAATTACATTTTTTTTGCTCTTGCATTGGGTTTCAAGTGTAGCGTTGTCCCAAATTTTCTCTTATAGAACGGGCCGCATCCTGTCAGGCCGTTAACTGAGCCGTGCACAATTGTCGATTTACAATTTGGAAGCGTTCATTATAATGTTTGTCATCGTCAATGCATCAAGGTTTGATGCACTGTTTTGATGTTTCGACAGAGCACCCGTGTTGAGAAATTCTTCGGATTTAAACAAAAGAAATCGTCGGTTTTCGTCGCGTTTACTTCGCCAAAACTGATCAAAGCCCTTACGTTTTTTTCGTCGTTTTGATCGGTTTTCGTCGGTATTTTAACGTAAGAATCGTCGGTTTTTGCCATTCTAAAATTCGCACAAACCGGGCAGTCCCTGCCAGATTTCGAACCTTGGACCCCTATATTACTAGTCACCTTCTCCTCCATTGCACCACTTGTCACTTTATTTTTACTCTGTTTCTTTTGTATTTAAAACAAATTGAGACTGACAATACCGACAAAAAACGACGATAATCGACACTTCTTACATCAAATACCGACAATATCGACGAAAACGTGGATAATCGACATTTCCTACATAAAAAACCGACGAAATCGACAAAAGTTGACCAAAAACGACAGTTCTTGCTTCGATTTCGTCGCAATTTCTCAACCCGGGCAGTAATTTCGGTAATGGTCATGAATAATTATTCAACAGAATTAGTAGCAATGAATGGAGGAAACGATTTCGAATCATAAAGCAACGCATTTTTGTAAAAAAACGGAAGCTTTTCAACAACAAACTGTTGAATTTTTACTTTACGCAGTAACATACCAAACGGACAATACCGACTATTTCGACAAAACCGACAAAAACCGACAAAAACCGTCGAAAACCGATCTTAGCAGCAAAACCGATGAAATTGACGAAAACCGACAGAAACCGACGCTTCGTACGTCGTTTTCGTCGGTATTTCTCAAAGCGCGTATGCCCCAAATGTTTAACTCAAATCTAATCATTCGCACGAGTTTACCGATGAATTTTGAGATGTATAATCAGTTTAACCGATGAGTTTCTCTCCAGGGGACTTTTATTATCGAAGTCACTCATTGTGCTCGACTTTCAGAAATCGTACTTGGTCTTGCGTAATTTTTAGTATCATGCTAGTTTGTTTAATTTGATTCTGTCAAAAGTTATCAAGCAGGGTTTAAACTACAAAATAAAATAAACCAAAATACTTCAATCGTTACGCCCTATCTTTTTTAAAATCGATGGAAATCAGTCAATGCTGCAAAATTTCCAGAATTTTTTGGCATTTACGCTAGTTTAAGGATGAATTGTAGGAAGACTTCTCGGTCATCAAAAGCAGATTTAATTTGGAGCATAATAATTGGAAAGAAAAATTGAAAAAAGAAACTGTCGAAGGTAGGCACATCAGCAGTGCTCAGTAAAAATATCTGATAAAAACTTAGACTTCAACTTACGTTTACCGGATTGTTATTAGTTCAGAAACTTTTGAGAACCTACAAGCCACATTTATGGTTTCAATCATTTTTTGGTTAAAAATGACTGACAATAAAAAAATCTCAGCACATTTGTCGCTTCGGTCCGCTTCAGGTTTAAAATCCTACGAAAAAATTATAGTTGCAATCTGAAATAATCTTAGTCCAAAATACTTCGTTATAGTGTGTTCTGTTTTTTTTCAAAAACAATGCAATCACCAGCCTTACTTCAGTGTAACGATATTTCTCACTTTCCAAAACATTAAATTTTCACTAAACCTCACCTAATTTTGCTGACCGCATACACATAAAACTACTTGTTGTTATCATTTGTTCTCCAAATATGCATACAATTTTTTTCATCTTCAAAAAAAAATTTGGTCCGACCTTTCTTTAGTTGGAGGGAAGAATTATAGACAGACTCTATAGGGTTTTTTGTTCGGTCGATTTTGGCATATCGATATATTCATGGTAGCGAGTTCTGAGTGGTATCATTAAAAATCCCCTCCAGCGTAGAACATATTGCTCAAAAGATTTTTATGAACTTTCTTTTTTGCGGGGTTTTATCGAGGTTCAATTTTTTTTACATGCAGAGCGATTTCAGATCTGTTTACATTTTTCGTAATTCATGTCATTTAAAATTTATTTCATGTTATATACAACCTGATATATGTTAACTTTGCTAAAGTTTGTTAAAATTGCCAACAATACTGTCATTGGTTTTACCCCTTAAGATAGTGGAGGGTTGCTAAAAGATTTGATCCAAGTTTTTGCTAAGTTTTTGCAAAATTCTTTGAATTTCACGCTTTCTTATTAAAAGTGCTGCGAACTGTTGCCAGAATTAGCAACCCTAAAACAGCCAAAACAATCCTTTCAAACTCCCAAACAGCTAATTTTGTTTTTTCTTGAATAATGATTCAGTTTTCTTGAATTAAAAACTACCAGTTTTTTCATGGTACCGATTCAGTTTTCCTGAATCAATATATCAACCATTTTTTTTGCTAATTTAAGTTAAAATTTATCCAAAATTACAAAATATTTTTTAGATATATTGAAATGTCTCAATGTCAAATGTATTCCGCAAATAGTTAGAACACCTTGCTGTTTTAGTTGGATGTAAAGCTTTATCACAGTTGGTTTGATCTCTTCGTAGACTCATACACTCAATAATGGTTCGGATTGCATTGGAGTGAGATCTTTTTTGCAATTTTTTTTTCTGTTTTTGTTTTCTTACTCGAAAACTAAGAAAACGATTGTAAGTCGAGGCTCAGTTAACGCAAGTCAGACTTACATGACAATAGGCTTCAAAGAACATAACAACATATTAGCTTTTGATATTAGCTCAAGGTTTTTAAGGCTGTGAAATTGTGTATTTCGAAATGTAAACGACGTTCTTGTGTCTGCACTTTCACTTTTTCACGAATTAACCTCACAAAATCAAAAGCTAATATGAATTTCACGCTTTCAAATCAAAGAACCGTATTATCTTGTTTTACTGGGATATTTTGAAATTGTATATTATGAGTGAAATTGTATATAGTTATCTAAATATTTTATTACATTTGAAGCGTTTTTTTTATCAAAGTTTCTGCGGATGGGTATTTGGAAAATATGTCAACACATGTTGAAATATAGATTTCATGTTCTTTTTCATAATTAACAGGGCCTGCAGAATCTTTTTGTTTTTCGTTATTAGTGACTATACCTGGTTTAGGAGATTAATATTGCTTAGCAGGTATAACTGATTCATAGTTTTTACCAATCGCAATAAAGAGTTGGCACTCTTCTGAACGGACAAGGAGATCGCGCTTCATATATGGCCACCAGCATTGATGGGCCATACAGACCATTCCCCAGCTACCTGGGTGACTTGCATGTAAGTCTTCGATGAGGGTTTTCTGAAGTGCAATGGGGATAGCCACCTTCCCATCAATGTACCAACCGCTACTGACATGGAGATGGGAATGGAAATAGGGGTCGAGTTGTTTTAGCTTATCCTCATCGTCTCGGATAATGGCTTCTCTGACTTCCTTGAGCACTGTGTCTTTGCTTGTCAAGGATGCTATTAACTTTTATCGAAAATCTTTCCACCACTTTTTCGAAAGGCAGAACTTGGGGACTATCTGTCAGGGTATTAGTTAAATTATAGATTGATGGTGATTGGCGGGGCGTATTGGGTACGGTAGTCTTCTTGAAGGATACGCAAGGCGAAGTTGGAGATGACTTTTTGGGCACAGACTTGCCTTTCATTGCTGAGGTTTGGTTCAGTTTTGTAGTTTTAGAATATGAATTCACAAAATATTTGTCCGACTGCTTTATAGAGTTGAGTTGGGCAAAAAACCAATTTTTTGTTTACCAAATGAGCACGTGAGTTCTTTGAACAATTTGAAATTTTAGTGTTAATTTGGAAAAGAATCTGTGTTTAGAACTTGATTGCCAGATAAGAGTGGTTTAATTCTTTAAATTGTAGTGGATTTGTGTAAGCGAGAGACGCCTGTATAACGCAAAGTTAAGTATTTGAGTGCTATTTGGCAAAGTTTTCTTGAATTAAAAACTACCAGTTTTTTCATGGTACCGATTCAGTTTTCCTGAATCAATATATTAACCATTTCAGTTTTTTAATTCAGTTTTCTTGAACTAAAAACTACCAGTTTTTTCATGGTACCGATTCAGTTTTCCTGAATCAATATATCGACCATTTTTTTTGCTAATTTAAGTTAAAATTTATCCAAAATTACAAAATATTTTTTAGATATATTGAAATGTCTCAATGTCAAATGTATTCCGCAAATAGTTAGAACACCTTGCTGTTTCACTTGGATGTAAAGCTTTATCACAGTTGGTTTGATCTCTTCGTAGACTCATACACTCAATAATGGTTCGGATTGCATTGGAGTGAGATCTTTTTTGCAATTTTTTTTTCTGTTTTTGTTTTCTTACTCGAAAACTAAGAAAACGATTGTAAGTCGAGGCTCAGTTAACGCAAGTCCGACTTACATGACAATAGGCTTCAAAGAACATAACAACATATTAGTTTTTGATATTAGCTCAAGGTTTTTAAGGCTGTGAAATTGTGTTTTTCGAAATGTAAACGACGTTCTTGTGTCTGCACTTTCACTTTTTCACGAATTAACCTCACAAAATCAAAAGCTAATATGAATTTCACGCTTTCAAATCAAAGAACCGTATTATCTTGTTTTACTGGGATATTATGAAATTGTATATTATGAGTGATATTGTATATAGTTGTCTAAATATTTTATTACATTTGAAGCGTTTTTTTTATCAAAGTTTCTGCGGATGGGTATTTGGAAAATATGTCAACACATGTTGAAATATAGATATCATGTTCTTTTTCATAATTAACAGGGCCTGCAGAATCTTTTGGTTTTTCGTTATTAGTGACTATACCTGGTTTAGGAGATTAATATTGCTTAGCAGGTATAACTGATTCATAGTTTTTACCAATCGCAATAAAGAGTTGGCACTCTTCTGAACGGACAAGGAGATCGCGCTTCATATATGGCCACCAGCATGGATGGGCCATACAGACCATTCCCCAGCTACCTGGGTGACTTGCATGTAAGTCTTCGATGAGGGTTTTCTGAAGTGCAATGGGGATAGCCACCTTCCCATCAATGTACCAACCGCTACTGACATGGAGATGGGAATGGAAATAGGGGTCGAGTTGTTTTAGCTTATCCTCATCGTCTCGGATAATGGCTTCTCTGACTTCCTTGAGCACTGTGTCTTTGCTTGTCAAGGATGCTATTAACTTTTATCGAAAATCTTTCCACCACTTTTTCGAAAGGCAGAACTTGGGGACTATCTGTCATGGTATTAGTTAAATTATAGATTGATGGTGATTGGCGGGGCGTATTGGGTAGGGTAGTCTTCTTGAAGGATACGCAAGGCGAAGTTGAAGATGACTTTTTGGGCACAGACTTGCCTTTCATTGCTGAGGTTTGGTTCAGTTTTGTAGTTTTAGAATATGAATTCACAAAATAATTGTCCGACTGCTTTATAGAGTTGAGTTGGGCAAAAAACCAATTTTTTGTTTACCAAATGAGCACGTGAGTTCTTTGAACAATTTGAAATTTTAGTGTTAATTTGGAAAAGAATCTGTGACTAGAACTTGATTGCCAGATAAGAGTGGTTTAATTCTTTAAATTGTAGTGGATTTGTGTAAGCGAGAGACGCCTGTATAACGCAAAGTTAAGTATTTGAGTGCTATTTGGCAAAGTACAATGAATAGTATTTGTATTATGCGCTGCGTGTAACGGGTAATCTGATTGTAAAAAAGTGCGAGACGCGAATTTGTTATTTATGGTATGAGAGTTATTTGCTATTGTGTTTTGACTAGAGTTTTCCTGAGCAAGTGCTGCTTTATTTTGAGTTAAGCGTATTCGCAATGCTTAATTGGTAATCAAATTAGAGTGATTAAAGGTTAATTTGAAAGTAGTTTTCCGCTGAGCGGTTTTCGAAACATTTTGACACAAGCATACTTGCGGTGCAAAATTGACATTTGATTTAAAAGAATGAGTTTTGGATATTTTATGAGTGTTGATTTGTTTTGCGGAAGAATTCAAATTTCGAGTTAAAAGAACAAGCGGTGCGTGTTTGATGTTTAAAACTTCTTGTCATGATTAGGTTGTTGCGTAAAATTAGTTTGAGCATCAGATATGTTATCTAAACAGAATTTATTGAGATGGATGGCGGAAATAATTTTTTTGCGGTAGTTTTGCATTCGATTGTATATTTGATAAAGTAGCGACTACGAATTCTTCATCAAATTTTGAATTTTTTTGTTGATTGATATGGGTTGCGGGAGATATATTCTAGAATTATAAGCCCCCTTTGTCTCCGAGTAAATGCTCAATTTTAAATTGAAATGGTCAGAGGCGATCGACAAATCGTGACAAACGACTATTATAACGTTTATGAGAACGATGTTCTTTTAAAATTGAGGAGAGATCAATTATCGGTTTTAGGTGAAAATTTTTTCTCCAAGAGGTAATTTTTAAAACAGTCAATGGACCAAACTACTCCGTTTAATTCCAACTGATTAATTCTATAACGTTCGTAATTACTAAATAAAAATCTCGAAGCAAACGATATTGGTTTCCGGCCATCAAGCTATAATTGTTCGAAGGCTGCTCCGTGGCCAGAGCGAGAGGCGTCACAATCAACACGTGTTTAAAGTTACAGGTTGTAGTGAATGTTTTCAGATTGATTTGCGATTCGAGTTTTAGTAGCCTTAAATTGAACAGTATGCTCTTCAGTCCAATTATATTTAGTTGATTTTTGGAGCAGTGTTCCTAAAGGGTGGCAAAATTGTGCTAAATTGGTTTAATTTTACTAATATAATATACGCAGTTGAGAAAAGAACGAAGTTTTTTTTAAGTGTTTTAGATTTGAAGGTTTGAGTGCAAGAATAGCAGATGTTTTAGATTCGGGAGAGGAGTCTAACCAGAAAATTTCTTGTTTAGTGAAATGGCACTTTGTTAAACTTACACAAAGATTAACAGCATCAAGTTTTCTAAGACAATTTTAAGACAAAAAAGTGTTTTTGAGGCCTATGACAGTATAATCCATGGCTTTTTGAAACACGGCAGGCATGTCGGTAAGTCCATAAAAGACAGTTTTGATTTGATACGTGCCGGTCATGTCACCACTTACAATATTGAAGTTACAGTGTTCTGCGGCATTGGGGTGCATTTAATTTGATTTAATTAACAATAAGCATAGTTGAGATCTATGGTAGAAAATGAAATTTTGCCTGGTGATAAAGTTTTGTATTTTGTGTTTATTTGTGATATAGAATCAATTAGTGTATCAAAATTGGGCATCTGCTATTTGTTCTTATGAATGAGCCTGTTAAGATTTTTGGAAGCAAGAGCTAATTTGTAGCCTGATCTCGTTTATCTGTGATAACAATGGGTGAAATAATATATTGAACTGAGCAGTTTTTAAGTTTTTCTATATATTCTGCTTTAAGTTAATTTTTAATCTCAGCATTAACTCTATCTTGTAAGTGATAGGTAGTACTCTTCTACCTTTTTGATGCTTTGGTTGGAACTTTTTGTGATATTTTGATTTGACAACTTACCGAGGATAAGTTCCGTTGGCCTGGCGAATTGTCTAGTCTAAACTTGTCTACTAGACTTGACAATGAATACAGATGTAGATTAATGAATTGAATTGAGCGGCTAATCACGAGAAGCAAAGTGAAGAGAATAAATCTCCAAGACCAAGAGATACTTAGTACATGAAGAAATAAGTTCCCGATGCGGGGAATAAGAAAAACAGACATGCATGTGAAAACTAAAGTGACTTGTTGTATGAAACGAACTGAACTTGATTTATGACAAATGCCCTTCAACAATATGTGCATCATTAATTAAGTATTTTTAATACATTAATTATGAATTTTACTGCACTAAATTAAAATGAGTTTACAACACTACAACTGGTTTCGTGGCTTTGATATTGCGCATTTTCAATTCACAAAATGCGATTTCGGATATTTTGAAGGAATGGTAAAAGGTATTAAATTTTCAACCTGATCTTTTCTATGAGTTGATTCTTTTAATGTTATATTTGCAGATTTGAAACGAGTTGAGGGAAATGTAGCCGATATATTTGTCTTGTTTTGTAGTTTTAAGTAGATTTTTGCGTTTCAGCTTTGATTTGATTCATTGTTTATCAGATGTTAGATTGAGTGATTAATTTAGCATCTTCAAAGTTGGAACTTTACCTGATTTTTTTCCTTGATAATTTTTTCCGTGATGTTTTGAGTGTCGCTTTCGGAGTGCAACTGTTCAGAGTTCCAATTCCCTTTTTGCCATACTGTGACCATGTTTATCATTTCTTGGGTTTCGCAATAAGAGGAGCTATGGTCCCTTCTTTCATAATTGGATCAGATATGAGATTTGTGATCACATACAAGGACTATACAGGTTTTTTTCAGCATGAAGTGGTGCTTTTCATAGAGACGTCCGTTACGAATTCTGTGCCCCAAGCGGTGGTCATAAATGAAATTTTGGAATTCAAGCAAGGATCATGTATTATTTCTTTGGTTTCATTAAGAACGTATCAGGAAATCAATAACGACAAAATGAATTTGTGTATGAAACTTGTATCAAATCATGTAATCAAGACTGTTCTGCCTCAAAGATAAGACAAGACCCTTGTTTTCGGCTTGCAACTGGAAATTTTCAAAGGCAGTTTTTATATGAACGTTAAAATGTTAATGTTCTGCTTATTTTTTATAAAAAAAATGATTGAAGTTTACTTTTTAATCATAATCACATTACAATCAGCGCACTTTGAATAACATGTTTTGCATATATATTTACAAAAGGTACTCTTAAAAGATCAGATACTTTGAGCTATCTTTGCCCAAAAGGGCTACGCAAAAATTCCATATAAAAAGATTCACACACAGTCTATATTAAATAACCAAAAATCTTGAAGGTTCATATCGGTACGATTCAAAGTGCCTGGAACTAATTTTGGTTTTGCTCTGATTATCATTAAAGAAATCCTGATGGCTATCTGTGCTACATTTAAAAGAGATCAGTATATTTCACTAAACTTTGTTCTTCAGGTTTTTCACAATTAATTGCTTTCCCAAGAGTCGATATTTTTTCTTTGCTAACGGCTATTTTCTTGGATAGAACGCTGAGATCATTCACGAAATCCTGAGTGTCAGTGTTAATGTTTGAAAGGCTTGATTGCAAACCAGGTATGTCCCTTCCATATGAGGAAAGAATTTGACGTAGTCGTTCTCCAATTTCATTGATCCGCTCTCTTTCGATTTTTGTTTGTTGGCCAAAATCAGAGCCATCCAATTTCCTAATAACATCTGATCGTTCTTTTTCGTTGTTTATTTGAGATGTTTCTGCCCTCTCTAGTTGTTCAACCCTCTTCTGGATTTCAGGACTTAATTTGTTGCGATCGAATCGGCTCTGACATTTTCGAAGTTTTTCGTAGTGTTTAACTTTTCGTACGAACTGACCCAATTTCCATACTTGCATTATCGACTTTTGAGTTCAACACTTTTATCGAATTGTCCATTTCGTAGAACCTTTGAGTTATGGTGCTTTCCAACGCAGTCCAAAATTCTAGAAAAAAAATTAAAGTTTTTGAAAAATTGCTTAGTTTAGAAAAAGATGAACTCTTGTAATCGAAGACTTGAAAATGTTGCATGCAATACTGTAAGAGAATACATACTACTTCCATTTTGCTTGCAAGAATCTTGCAAGATTTGAATACTCCAATTGCTAGGGATGATTCTTTTAACCCTGCTCCGATTCATTTAACCCCTCATATTTTAACCCCATATCACCCGGACTAAACGTCAAGTCTTAATCAGCACTGAAAAATTTTATTACAAGTCTTGAGTCAGTACTGTATCAGCAGAGCTCTGATCATGTCACTTTTTAGACTTGGCGCGTCTTGAATCAAGTCTTGAATCAAGTACTGGGCAAGTCTTTAGACTTGAAATAAGACGTGATCAGCACTGATTTGTGAATTGGAGACGTGTATCTCACCGGAGAAGTAGTGATCAAAACTTGAAACCCGATCCGGGCAGTTATCCCCGCTGTCATTTCACCCCTCTGGCGCATTACATCCCGCCGTGTCAACATTAAAGGCATGTCTGTCATAATTAGGCGCACAACTTAATCCCATGTTCGGTTGTGGGTTTCATATCAAGCCGCAAGCACCGTTGAGGCATGGCCATGGTAAGTATTTTACTAATTTAACAGTCCTTTATTATTCCCAACCACTCTAGTGGGAGACGAACTATATACTCAAATGTTTTTTTGTTCAGCCAATTTTGGCCGATCGACATAATCATCGTAGAGAGTTCTGAGTGGTGTCATTAGAAAGCCCGTCCAGCGTAGAAGATAGCATTTAAAATATTTATTTTTTATTTTCTTCTTTCACAGGGAGTTATCGAGGTTTAAAGTTTTGTGAATAGAAAACAAAAGCCCGTTGTTTTTACATTTTTCGTATTTTTGTCCAAACTTTTGTCAGTTCTGCTCAAATAAAATGTAATTGTTAATGGGATTGGAATTGATTTTATCTGTAGAGACGAAGGAGGGTTGCTGAATTGTTGGATCCGGATTTTAAGGCTAGAATTTATGCTAAATTCCTCAAAACACAGACATTTTTTTGTCAAAAATAAGCCAAAACATGTTTTTAGCCCGCTTTCCTTAAATTTGTAGACAACTTAAATCTGCGGTCAGATTATTCTTAAGCTCAAAAAGAGAACTAGTTGTTCCCCCACTGACTTTAAGAGTCTTCTGGATTAAACTTATTGTCTATTTGGCAAGAACTTGATCAATTGAGTTTTTTCTTGGACACGCAGCAATATCAGGGCTGATCTTGATCTCACCATGGATCCTTACGGTAAATTTTTTTTGAGATTTTAATAGGGCGCGGCCTTTTTCAAAATGTTTACCAATTTATAGATTTTATGTAAATTACTGAATTAGGATATTCAAATCAGTGCTCATTTATTGACAGATGCTAAAAATGATTCCCAACGAACATATAATGTGGTTTCAGAGTTAAGCACAATATTTTTATGGTTCTGACCATTTGTTCTCGCAATATTTTATGAACTTCTTACGTTTTCCGTTCGTTTATAAAACTTTTTGTAGTCCAATGACTTAGTTTCCCCACTTTTGTAGTCCAATGACCCAACTGACTTTTTAAAAGTCTTAAGTGAAACTAGACAATGCTTTCAGTTGTTATCTAATGTCACCTATGGTTTTGCCACTATTTTATCTTGTCTCAGAAATATATCTCCTGTGGGTTACAAATTATTGTCTGCACAGTTTTATATTAAATTAACGGTTTCTTAATTTTGATACAACAAAATTTGATTTTTTTAAGCATAATTGCAAATTTTATAGCTCCATTTTTGTTTCCTTGTCAAATTACCAACCAGTCAAAATGACCGAATTTATTGCTGGGAGAAAGAAATGCGTTGAAAAATGCGTGTCTGAAAATCTGAAATGTTTTTGTTGAATTGTTTTTGCTTTTCGGCTGAGACACATTTATACAACAAAATTTAGTTGAATCTTCAAAACTTTTTGCTGTTGTTTGTCTTTCTTTTTGTTGTTGTACGACATACACCTGATAATGATATGTCTCAAATCCTTGCCCAGAATGATTTACTGAGCCTAAAGGTTTCAAATCATAGCTATTTGTTTTAATGACTTTCAAATTAAACTGAAAAAAATATATATACTTTCAATTGTCTCCCCGTCGCTCTCAATTTTGTCACCATGTAACTAAATCGCACTAAAAAAAGGTCTCAAACACTTTTGTTGATATTGTTTTTGATTTAATGTTGGTTCAAACTTTAAAATTTGATTCAAATTTTTTTTCATCTGTTTAATTCATCGCTTTAATTGAAATCTTAAGTCTGTTAAGACTTTTGAAAGTCTTTGTTTTTGAGCTTTGTCATTTTTTAAATAGTTTTGTGGTCGATTTGTAGCTCAGTCTCTGTAAACACAGGTCACAACCCATTTACAGTGAGCTATGATTTAATCTTTATGACAGTCTTAGCTTCAAGCATTTGTTTCTCGGCTTTGTTGCTACTGTTACTACGAGATTTTATAAAAAGATTGGGATTTTACATATTTTTACATTTAAAAGGATTTTTGTTTTCCTTTTAAATTATGACAATACACATTCTTGAACTTCGCACCTCTTTGCTCCTTTTCTATTATCAACAACTTTAATCGGCCCTCTAGCGTGGAATTATTGAATTCCATTGTTTTATTTAACGTTATGTATGTTTTTGAAGGTTTTCATTCCTTTTATTATTTGGTAGCCAAATAAGTCAAGAATGTGGAAGAGCGGGATCGTAGCATTATGTGAGTACGCGCATTACCGATCCTCCATGTTTCAATTAAGGATTCAAAAATTTACCTCTTTCTAATCGCCGTAGCGCTGATCAAACGTTTTGAGAAAAATTAAAGTTTAACAGAGTTTTTTATCCAGGGTTTTCTTATATGTATTAACTCTCTATTTTTAGTTCCAATTTTTGCCTTTTCTCGTCATTTCACCCTCAAAAAATGGTGAAAAATTTATGGAAAAAAAGTTCCCCTTTCCACTCCAGTTAATAATTTTACACGCTGGACATTTTGACCCAAAATTGTAGGAAAGTTTTGTTTGCGGGGCGTTGCTAAAACGACCACTCATATTGACAATTAGCCAAAAGAAAGCAGTGACCTTTAATGGTTCTTGGTTTTCGTACTACGAGTTTTCAATTTTTTTCAAATTTTGAGCATAATTGCATATTTTATGAGTTTGTTTTCTTTCCGTGTCTATTCACCACATTATTGACATGTCCAATTGAAGGAAAGTATAGTAGGAAAAATGCACAACGTTGGAAAATGCGTATCTGGATATGTTAATTATTGTGTTAAAAGTTTTTACTTTTTGGGCTGCGACACAATTATCTCGCAAAATTTTTCTTTCGTATATTTCTTTCGTTTTGCCTATGCTGTGTGACTGTTTTTTTGTTTTTGTACGCCATGTTACTGATAACGATGCGTCTCAGTTGCTTCCACAGGACGTTGATTAAAACATTTTTATCACGCTTCAATATACGTTGTGACTGATTTCTTCGACCATTTAGTTTTGTAAAAAGTTTTCGAGATTTCTATACTGTTCATTTTTTGGGTTTCCTTTTCTCAATTCTACTTGGTCTTTTTATAAGGAAGACTCGTTGATGTTGACATGATGAAAAAGTGATGATTTTTTGTTCTTGCAGGTAACATCTTATAAATATAGTTCCATGAACAGTGTTATGTAAAATTGTTTGAAGTTTCGGCTTCTTTGTTGTTGTTGATAATTTATGGGGTCGTGACTTCAACTCATTAGTAACAGGCCCAATAGGCTTCCTGAGGTGTTGCACCTTAATCCATCGCTTTTTTTTTAAATCTTAAGTCTGTTATGACTTTTGAAAGTCTTTGTTTTCCTGAACACATATTGGTTTTTGAGCTTTGTCAATCTTTAAATAGTTTTGTGGTCGATTTGTAGCTCAGTCTCTGTAAACACAGGTCACAACCCATTTACATGGAGCTATGACTTAATCTTTATGACTGTCTTAGCTTCAAACATTTGTGTCTCGGCTTTGTTGCTACGGTTACTACGAGATTATATAAAATGTTTGGGATTTTTTATATTTTTACATTTAAAAGGATTTTTGTTTTCCTTTTAAATTATAACAATAATCGTCGTTTCCATTGGCTTTGAACTTTTGCGCAATTGTATATTGGATGATTGCATGTCTCAATTGCTTCCTATGGAGATATATATGAAAATTTTAATGATTTCAGCTGATATCTAATGACATTAATATCTGTGCAATTAATTTTTTTAAAAAATAGAAAAGCATTCTTGAACTTCGCACCTCCTTGCTCGCTTATTTCAACCTGTTTACCAGTCGGGTTAAGGAAAGGTACCATAACTTTTCTAATAAAGTATAGGTTACATTGTTTTGTTTAGGTTTAATCTGATGCAAGTTTGATTGTATGATTTTTTTATTATAGACATCGAATTTTGTTCAAAAATAATGTTTGTTGTTTGATTTTTATATTTTCCTTTCTAGTAGTCTTATTATCAACAACTTTTATCGGACCTCTTGCGTGGCATTATGGTATTCCATTGGTTTATTTAACGACATATATGTTATTTAAGTTTTTCTATCTCTCCATTATTTGGTAGCCGTTTTAAGTCAAGAATGTGGATGAGCGGGGTCGGAACATTATGTGCGTACGCACATTACCGATCATCCTTGTTTCTATTAAGGATTCAAAAATTTACGTCTTTCTCGCGGTAGCGCAGATCAAACGTTTTGAGGAAAATTAACGTTTAACAGAGTTTTTTTTACCCTAGGATTTCTAATATATATGAACTCCCTATTTATAGTTCCAATTTATGCCTTTTTTTGCCATTTCACCCTCAAAAATGGCGAATAATTTTTTTAAAAAAAGTTCCCCTTTCCACTCCACTTAATAATTTTCCACGCAGGACACTTTAACCCAAAATTGTAGGAAAAAACTTGTTTGCGGGGCGTTGCTAAAACAACAACTCATATTGACAATTAGCCACAAGAAAGCAGCAGTGACCTTTAACGCCCAACTTCTCAAAACACGAGCAAGCCAATGAATTAATGCGTCAACTACTGAAAGCAATAATGTATGTGGTCGTGATCATATCAAGTGAAGCCCAAACTCCAATTCTCCAGGAGACAAAATTGCGCAACTGGTGGTCGCAGTTTGTTCACGATACAATTGAAGATGTGAACTCTCAGAGATGGGTGTCTCTATTTGCAAATGAGTTGAAGTACTGTCTAAAATTGATTAAAAATCCCTACCTGGATGCAACCAGATGCAGCGATAAAACTATTAAAGACATGCTCTACGTTTTGGTACCCAACGAGGAACAGGTAATCTTAGCTATTGCGTTGTTCGAAGAAAAAAAAATGATTAAATAAAAGTTTTTAGCCCAAGCCAGAAATTTATCCGGCAAGATCATAGCTTAGGTCAATTTTGGGGACACAATCCTTATGATTTATTTTGCCAGCTAAATTTTTGGCTTGAACTGAAATTGATTTATTGAAAACTTAATGCCATAAAATTTGATTTCGTTATTATCTCGGCACCATGGTTTAGATCGCATCATTTATTTGCCATCCCCTCAAATGAACAATATAATTTAAAGAAAAGTAACGTGCTATAGAAACTTAAAACTGGAATTTGGGGGGGGGGGGGGTTGAACCACACAGGGGATAATTGTTCAACTAATGGGTCTCGCTAAACACGAATCATAGAAACTTCAATTGAATCTGAAGCATCAACCGCCCTCCCCAGTTTGGTAATCATGCACCTGCGGCATCGACCGAAAAACATTTAGATGTGAACTCTTTCAGCCCCCCTCGTTTTTAAGCCCCAAATAAAAAATAAAAAAAAATTATAAGATGTTATATGACACATTACTGTGTAAAAATGAGCACGTGTGCGGGGGGGGGGGGGTTGCAAGTTACATGCTACATGCCCAATAAGATGGGGTGGCGAAACAGAAATCTTGATATTTTTGTTTAATTGACTCTTACCATATACTGTGGAGATCAGTTAGTCATGTGACAAAAATTATTTAATTAATGTTACTTTCTAGGGCTAATGCACACTCAAAACGGAGTCAGGAGAGGCCAAAAAAGGGGTTTAAAAAAGAAAAAAATTAATACTATTTAACACAACGTTACCGTATTGTAGTTACTTACATCCTAGATCAAGCTCTTCCCCATAATAGCTCGGGGGTGTTTCGGTGTAATTAATTTAAGGCGTACCAATTGAATTTTTTTGGGATTAATGGTGATTTTTGTATGATCCTTAGTATGGCTTCAGAGAAATGATATATAAATCATATCTGATTCAGTATAGTTACTAAGAGCCATGGATGACCAAGTATGACTACAAATAACTTTTTATGATCAGCAGCCAGGGCCACCAGCTTAGTTGTCAAATACCTACATTTAGCGTTCACTTTAAGATCAAAACAACCCACTAGCCCCTATTTTTAGAGACACACGTAAGTACATCAACTTACGTAAGTGTATCAGCTTACACACGTAAATATACGTAAGTATATCAACTGAAGATTTTCGTTGTCCTCTAAAGGTGAGTCACGGTCAATTGATAAAGTTGCGAATTAGAAGAAATATTTGTGGTTCCAGATATGCATGTTATCTTGTCCGGACAAAACAGTCCCAGACAAAACAGTCCCAGACAGAACAGTCCCATAAATGCAGACAAAATAGTCCCAGTCAAAATAGTCCCGAATAAATATCGAAACAAATGTAAGCATAGTCTCAAAACAATTAACAAACACAATCTATGAGTTAAGTTTCTGAATGCATTATTAGTGGATTGCATAAATATTGTTAGTGGATTGCATGCCAAATAGATATATGAAAAAACAAAAATAAAAAAACTAGTCTTAAAATAAAAAAAAATGTGATCAAATTTTCTTTCTGTAAAATTTGATCACAATTTATTTCAACCATAAAAACATACTTTTATCAATTAAATACGCAATTATTGAGTTTGTCATAGTGTTCACTTAAATTTTTTGGGTCCATTCGCTGAAATGCAAACAAATTCCATAATTTTGAAAGAGTCTGGTTTTCTGAAGTTGGTTAATAAATAAAAAGCTTGATGGGTAAAATTTAGCATGCGAAAATTTTGAGGGACAAACCAGCAATTTTGATATTAAGTAATAGTCTTCGATTTGTTTTTTGAAGTAGATAGGGGAATCATTTTAGGTCGATTATCACTTTCAACGCTGGAAAACTGTTCTTAAATGCTCAAGTTTGTCAATCTTCGATGAATGCTTTCATCCTTGCCAGAACTCCACCAATCACTGTACCTTAGACTACACATCAAGCACAGGTGAATGCTTTGTTATCCAATCAAACCCATTCAGTCTACAAATAAACAAAGGAAGAGAACAAGGATATGACATGGCTCTGAGTTTCCCTGACTTCAAGTGCAGTTGTGCAGATGGAATGTTCTGGAACTTTGCGAAGAAGCGCTGCGAGAGAACTTCTCTTTGCAAAATGGATCATCCGTGTTTTATCCCAAACACCTTACAATGCAAAGAGTTAGTAAATACTCTTCTCAAAATCTTTTCAGCGCCGTGAATCGATAGCTAGTCTATTATTGATCTCATAGCAGGTTTCATTTTAATAGGTCGTCTCCATTGATGATTCTGGCGAACAATTGACTTCTAGCTTTTCATTGACTTCTACCACTTTAAAACTATATTTGTGTGCATATGTCATCATTTCTGCCTCGTTTTCTGTTATTGTTTAGGACCATAGGAAGATTACTTTTTTAATCATAAGTAACATAAGTGACCTAAAACATCAGCCCTTCTTTCACTCCCCAATATTCGTCCCACCCCCTGTACATCATTCCAACGATAACCGAGCGCTCCCCGTGAGCTTTTCCGCCTTCTCGTGTGAGCCTTTGTTGCAATTATATTAGTCCTGCGTGATTTTGTAATGCAATATTTCGGTTGATCGACTTTTTGCTTGACGTTTTTAACTGTTCGTCCCCACGAAAGAAAGAAACAGGTAAAACCTGGAGGTAGTTCTTTAAGAGCCTTCACCTTACTAGTTTCCAAATATTCGATTCACCGAAACTGTTTTGAGTAGACATAAACTCACGATGCGAAGGGAGCTTGTTAAGTTTGACTTCATCTTCAATCATATCTCTCGCCACTCATCCAGCCTTCTCACACGCCCGTCCTCCCTCTCGCACAGCTCCCCCAGCCTACAGCCCACCCCCTCCTCCACTTGGCTTGAGACTCCCGAACCATTCCGGATCAAGAGCTATCGAGATTTATCAAGAAATCTATTAGATCTCAATGCGAATCTCAGAATCTTAATTTTTTCGTAAAATAGTAGGTGAGACCGGCTGAAAACAAATGGATCTGGCCACGCAGCAAACAAAAAAAAATTTATAGACATTGCCGATATCCCTTGGCAATTGTTTTTGTTTTCTCTCAATTAACAGGTTTTCTGGGTAATTTAACCTATTAAACCTATTAAACCTCCTTTCCTAACCTCATATCATGAAAGGTTAATTAAATTATTTACCACGTCAGGATCATGCGTGTCTTCTGAAGATGTATCAATTGTCGGTTCATTGGGAAGCTGTCATCAATGTGAACAACAAAAACAACATAAGCAATGATAAACTAATTGCTTTACTCTCAAAATCTGCTGTTTCCAATTTTAGAAAATTAAATGAAGAAGCAGAGCAGCCTTTTGAATGTATTTGCAAAGAGCAATTCGAGGGACCACTATGTGAGAACCCTCGCAACATCTGTGACGTATCTACACTATGTGAACCACACGGTCTATGTGAGCTCCTAGTCAACTCCACCGCCCACTGGCCCACCACTTTCCAATGCAGGTGTCTAGACGGGTACTCGCCAGATCCAGACCTAGATGCTCCAAATTGTGACAAAGAGCCAGATGAAAAGAATAAGGCGGCTTTTTGGTGGATTTTAGTTCCAGCTCTAATAATCGTCATTCTTCTGTCTTGGTGTACCATCTGCGCTGTACTTTACAAACGACGAGTCAAAAAAAGAGATCGAGAAGGAAAAGCAAAGCTCCCAAAATTAGGAGAAAAAGAAGCAATAATAAGTAAATATATTCAATCATCGTTCTTTTTTCCTTGCTGCCCTGACAAAAAATTACTATTAAACTCTTCAGAACAGAATATAAACAAAAACCAACTGAAATGGAATTAATAAATCGAGAACAAAAACACTGGAGAAGAAATCCGAATCACTGATGCATAAAACAATCAATTATCTTCTCTAATCAGAAGTTCCTATCGAAGTTAATATTTACGAATCTATAATGAATTAAACAAACCGATGTTTGTTTCAGATCACTCTAAAATGAAGAAAGCATCTGAACAGAAATCGCAATATCGAAATAAAAAATCCAATGACATACCGAGAGAATCCAAGTCTGTCACTGTTGAAACGCCAATCAGTGCACAGTTAGTGCAGCCTAAAGAAACACTTGAAGAAATGGTTAATGGTCCGATTAATGATGAAACAAGCGAAGAGAAAGGTATAACAGGTAAGCTGGGGTCACTGCTTTGGTTGATGAATCAGAGGTCGCTTCTGTCTGGGACCCCGACCTGGAAGTAGTTGCTTTTTTTGGGAAAACTCACCGCAAAGCGCCCTTGTTTTTCACAAATTGGATAATTCAAATGTTCACATTTTTTAATTGCTCTCAAACAAAGTTTGTAGCAATCATATTAGTCCTGTCGGTCTTTTTTATGCGATTTTTCGCTTGACCGATTTTTCGTCTGACGCTTTTGACTTTTCGTCCTCAAATAAGGGATAAACAGGTAGCGCCCAGCGGGCAATAAGCGCTCTTAGACCTTTTCAGCTCTTTTTCAGCTCAAACTGTTTTGGTGACCCAGACTTATACTTATGGTGTGAAGGGTGGTTCTTAGAGGTTGAAGACACCCCCACTGTTGACCCCCCCTATTGCCCCCACCCCTACAGCGCTAATGCCCCCCACCCCAATGATGCCCACCAATTAACCCCCGGTTAACCCCCCCCCCCCCCTCCCTTCCGTGGCTAGCTACTGACGAGCAACCGCTTGCTAAAAACGCAAATTTTACTATTTTGCAATTTTTTTCAAACTTTTTGAAAATTTTTGGCATTATTTGATATTTTATCAGCCCTAGGTGTCAAAAACCTCCTCTAGGGTTTGATAATAGGTCATTGCATTGTTTCTAGTTGTAATGAAATGGTTTCAACATTTTAACATCAAGAACTTTAGCAATTTTTTTTCACAAAACGTGCAATTTTTTTCAATTTTTTTTACATTTTTTTCCTTATTCAGGTCTTTGCAAACCCAGGGGCCAGAAAACATGCTAAGGGGTTCAATAATAAGTTACTGACAATTTTTTAATGGCCATGGAATAGTTATTCAAGTTTTAAATGTCACAAATTTTAGCAATTTTTTGATAAAACTTGCATTTTTTCAAGTTTTTTCGAAAATTTTTGTAGTTTATTAGATATTTTCAGCCTCAAGAGCCAAGGGACCTCCTCTAAGGTTTGAAACTAGGTTACTGAATAGTTTCTAGATTAAATAGAATGTCTTGCATGACTATAACATCACGAATTTTAGCATATTTTCGATATTTTTTGCCATTTTTTTCCAATATTTTGACATTTATCGTCATTATTCAGATTTTTGGAGCTTCAAGGGTCAGAAAAACTGCGTTAGGGTTTGATGATAAGTTGCAGAAAATTTTTTGTTTGTCATGGTTCAATTTTCAGCTTTTCAATTTTACAAGTTTTAGTAATTTTTTTTGAAAACTTGTTTTTTGAAAAAAATTTTTTGATGTTTTTTGAATATTGTCAATTTTTAGGTTTCTCTAGCCTCAAGGGCCATGGAACGTCCTCTACGGTATGATAATGAATTATCTCATAGTTTATAGATGTAATGGAATGTTCTTCAATGTTTTAATATCACTAATTTCAGCAATTTTCTGAAACGCTTGCAATTTTTTCATGTTTTTGATTTTTTCCGGCAACAGAGGCACCGCGGTCTCCTCCAAGGCTTGATTATAAGCTGCTGCAAAGTTTCCTGAGTTAATAGGCTGATGATAAACTTTTTTTATGACTTCAGTTTTTATATAAAACTTTTGGATAAAATTTAAACTTTCCAAATTTTTGGAAAATTTTTGTTCCGAGTGTATGGATCTTTATAAGCCTGTGAAACTATTTCAGGCTTAAAACACGGATACCGGATGGTCCCTTAAGACAATGAATTGGTGCTTAAGATATTATTGTCTTGATTTTAGTAAGATTTTGTTAAAGTTTGAAAATTTTTCCAAAATTTTTCAAAATTTTTTGTCCTTTTCTGAGTTTAACGACCACTACTGGCCAACAAACTTTTTGAAGTCCCGCAGATGGGTTACTTGACAGAACTTTCGAGACAAAAAATGATTTTGTCTTTTTTTATTGCGAAATTGAAGAGTTTCTTTTTGATTTTGCCTTTTTCATTTTTTTTCTATATAATATATTTATTAACAAGTTTAAAAAACTAGAAGTTGCAGTGTCAAATCCAATCATGGAAGATATTCCTGTCTTTCTCTCTCTCTCTCTCTCTCTCTCTCTCTTTCGGTTAGGTTTTCTTTCCTTCTCTTTCACGTTCACGTTTTATCTCTCTCTCTCTCTCTCACACACACACACTCTCTCTCTCTCTCTCTCTCTCTCTCTCTCTCTCTCTGTTGATGCCGCACTTCAGCTGCTGTTATGTAGCTTAATGTCATCATCTCTGATCCTCATTATCAATGATTTATAGTTGAAATTTTTTGTGTCATAAAAGATCTTATAGGCACTTTTTAGGAAACCATTGTATATTGCTCTCAAAAGCAAATTGTAGCAAATATATTAATCCTGTTTGTCTTTTATGCAATTTTTCACTTGGCCGATTTTCGTCTGACCCATTTGACTTTAGTCTTCAGAAACGGGATAAAGAGGTAGTTCCCTGAGGTCACTAAACCGCGGCTAGCTGTTGACGAAGCCAACCGCTCGCCGTTTGTTTGAGAGCAACTCGCCCGACGTTAGTCGGTTATGTTTTCGTTTTGCAAAGATTACATTTTGGTATGAAATTGCAATAGTTAATAGAAAATAATTAGACCTTGCTTGACTATGAGAGAAACAACAATTGAATTTTAATGTTTGCTCAGTTTTGTTGCAGATGCCTGCTTCGCAAAAAAATTGACGAGAAAGCTCGTAAAATTTTCTCAACTGATTTTTAATGGATTCAAAAGGTCATACAAGCTGATAATAATGCATATTTGTGTTTAGTTCACCAACCGGCAGCTAAAGGTTCATATTACAAAGACACTGCGTCCTTTTAAAAAACATCCTGGATTTCCTTGCTTGAGTCGTTTTTGTATTTGTTTGTTGCACTCTTCTTCAGACCCATTAACTTGTAGTGTCTCTGGCTCTCGGGTGAGGGGTAAAGGAATCTATAAAATAATTTCAACTGATATTTCAAGGTTTGAAATATTTTTTCATAACATGTTTTCAAAAGGAGTCAGCGATTTTTAGGGTCTTGTCCAGTTTTGAAGTTCCCTTTGGTATCTTATTACCTGATCTTAATAATGACAGTTCTCATTGTACGTAAATGAAGCAAAATTTTATGGTTTTATATAATAGTTGGCGTTTTTCATGATTAATCAATATTGTTATGCTAACATTTGTTTTAAATAAAATTTAGAGAAATCAGCTAGTTTTCAGTGTATTTGTTGTACTTTTTCTTTTCAGATTGCTCAATTTGATTGATCATCAAGAACAGCTGCTTATAAACACATAATAATGGAGTTCATCGATTTATTTCAAAGCAAAATTTTCTGTAAAAGAGTTTTAACAGTTTTTCGAAATTTTGCACCAGTTTTTTTTTTCGTTCTTTTTGTTGTTTGAAACTGTTCTCATTAGAGATAAGGGCCATCGGCTACAAATGAAGAACAAAGACTCTACTTAATGCTTTAAAATCATTACTTTATGGTCCGTTTTAAACTTTTTCTTTTCAAAACTTTTCATTGCATTTTTGGTCTTGGCTGAAATCTTTACATTTCTTGTTGTCTTGAAGCTTCATCTCTAAAAAATTGACTTTTGTTGCCCTCTGTTGCAGCTTAACTGTCTCCATATTATCGTCTTCAGTTTTAGCTGTCTTTTTTTCGACATAGGCACCAGTTGTTTTTGAAAGGCATTTTTTGAGTTATTGAATCTTGCCTTCATTTTGAGTTCTTTTGCCCCTTTTCCGCATAACAGAAATGCTAATGGTTAATTTATGACTGTCAAAGTTGTTTTTAACACTGTTATTAAGGATTTTACTATGTAGTTCTGTGTTTTTCTTGCTGGGACGTCACTCATATACGATAAAATACTTATACTAAGAAATTTTTGTTTTTGCCGATTTTAGGGTTGTCTGTTAACAATTTTCACCAAATTTTGATATTGTTTGCCCATTCTAAGAAGATGTAGTGTCGGTGTTTCTTTTAGTGTTATTTTTTTATGATTTGTTCAGAAAACTGTGTTGGGAAAATTAATTTTTTTTTAAATTTTAATTGCTTAAAGATATTTTTTTGTTTTTTCGATATTTTTGAGCATGTAGGATCAACATTTCGTTAATTGGCCCAGCTTTTTTATTCAGCAAAGAAAAAAGTTTTGCTTTATCTTATTTCACTCCTTGGTCACCATTTTGTGAGAATTCGTTTTTACATCTCTAAACTAATATGACTTTTCTTTCATCTGTCTGAAAGCAGAGCGCTTGAAACCGAAATGGGACATAGAGCCGAAATGTAAGCTCCTTGAACTTTGCTCTAATATCAGTTATCGTTTCAATTGTCGTTGATATTGATTCTGTCCCACTCATTCCGTATCCACTCATTGAGATCCAAAGTAAGTTTAACTGCAAAGACATCAAAAAAGTGTGCTTTTTCAAATGTTTTTTTTTCAACAAAAAATTTTTTTTCTTCATTTTTTTCTGTTTTTTCAACACCTATGGGGGCACTGCTTTTTTACGACTTGAAGAGAAGTATTGTGAAGAGGAGCGTATTTTATTGAACTATTTTTGAACAAGAAGACGAAGACATAGATCAGATTTTAGAACAAAAAAACAGAGATGAAAGATTTTTTCTTACTATTGCAACATTTGAGCTTTTGTGCCAGAATTCAGCCATTTCTAATTTTGCTTTTTATTAACATAATTTCCAAAAAAGTAATAGAACGCTGGCAAAACTGTGACTCCTTTTGACGATTTATCGAAGATTTCTTAAGATTATTAATCAATTTTTTTATAAATTTGTGCTGCAAGTTTTAGATGTCGTAAAAGAATTAATATTTACCGATTAGACTGCCGATGCTAACGACAACTAAGTGACAAAAGTGATTGATTTGAAGGAGTTAATTTTCTGTTGTTTCTGATTTCTTATGGCACTTTGTTCTGATTCGTGCCTAAGTTTTTTGACAGAGACTTTATCAAAACTCAATAATTATCTTTCAATATGTTTAAAAAAAAATTTAAAATGAGTTTTGCTTGGAAAGTTGATTTGGTTGGTTTAAAAAGTTTTAGGTTCTCAGTAAAGTTTTTCTTTTCATTAAATTTTTAATGATAATTCAATACAATAGTTTGATTCCCTAATTTGTTGTCGAATACCCCTCGTTCGTTTTCATGGAATTTGGGTTTTTTTTAGTTTTGCCTTTACTTGCTTTATCCTCTGTTATCAGTTACATTGTTGGTGGTTACAATAGGCTGTATGAAGAGATAACATAAAATTGCAGCTTTAAATAACTCTGAGATGATTGGTATTCATACAACGACTTTTCTCTTGAGTTTCATCCCTCTCTGCTTTTTTGTGATTTTTTTCTTCATTTCAACCTTCATATATAACCTGTTGAAATTGAAATGAGTGTTTTTAGCAAATTTTTTTGACAATTTAATGTTTTTACAGATCTGGTTTCATTGTTTCCAAACGAAATTAACACATTTTTAGATTTAAACCGTGTTAAATGTCAATTTTGTTTCCATGCCAAAGTTCCGTAATGAGACGACTCGTAGATTTTCTAGTAGAAAAAATACTCCTTTAAGGCTCCCTCAAAACAAACACTTGTTTGAGACTGTCATCTATATTACTCGAAAACATTTAGAAATGAATCCTCGCTCGCTTTCTTTTGTAATGCTTTCTCTTATTCAAAATCTGTGAAAAACGTAGCATACAATTCCTTATTACAAGCGGTTTTGGTGCCAAAAAATGCTTGAGATAGTTACATGACCTTGATACATTAACAACACTATTCTCTACATAAAATAGAAAATAGCTTCAAAAGTTTACCTCATTTAGTTGTTTTTCAGGTTCCTTGTAGATTTTGAATGCCGTTGTCCATATTAGACTGACAATCGATTTGTAGTACTTCAAAAAAGAAACAAACCAAGTAAAGAAACCAATATTTCTATGTTATTTGAATGAAAATCATTTTTAATTTGTGCTGCAAGTTTTAGATGTCGTAAAAGAATTAACTTTTACCGAAGAGACTGTTAATGTTGACGAAACCTATGTAACAAAACTATTTGATTTGAAAAAGTTAATTTCTGTTGCTTCTATTTTCTTGTGGCAATTTTTTTCTGATCCGTGCCTAATTTCTTAACTAAAACCGTATCATAACTCAATGACTATCTTTCAATATAATTTATATCGAAAATTTAAATAACTTTTGCGTTTTTATGAGTAAATGCAGTTTTGTTGATGTTTTATCTGTCCTTTAGCGGGGCTAAATTTTTACTGCACAAATATATTTCATGCGCTCTGGTTCGCATCCCTTTTTTATTCCGTGAACATTTGAAATAAGCTTTTTTACTTTTGAGTATTGAATTGCGTGCTTTGTGGTTTACGATGTGTGTGTTTGCTCTGCTGGTGCGCATCAGTTCTATGAATCATGGTTTTCTGCTTCGGCTGCCCCAGTAATCGATGTAAGTAAACTCGAAAACAAAAAGAAAAAGAATCACATCGCAGTTTTTTTGAATAAACGAGGCAATAAGAGACAAAATTCTAAAATTAATCGAATTATTTTTAGATTTCTAAAAGTTTTGGGAAATCTTGTGGTCAGTTTTGGTTCAGATGTGCAAATTGCTGAACCGAAATCACATTAGATTGGCGATGATCAACCAGATGTATTAAATAGAGAAACAAAATAGTAGTCAATAATTTATAAATTGTTTGCACTATTTGGAAAGTGGATTTTGCTTATTTTAAAAAGTTTTATGTTCTCATTAAGATTTTTAATGATAATATTGAATAACAATTGTTTGAATCCCTAATTTTGTGGTTTAATACCACCTGTTTGTTTTCATGGAGTTTGATTTGTATTTTGAGTTTTGCTTTCATTTGTTTGAGCCTCTGTTGTGAGTTGCATTGTTGGTGGTTCCAATAGGCTGTATGAATAGATAACAACAAGTTGCGGCTTAAAATAACTGTGTTTTAACAACTCTGAGATGATTGGTATTCAAAAAACGACTAATCTTATGAGTTTTATCCCTCTCCGCTTTTTGTGATTTTTCTCTTCTTTTCAATTTTCATATATAACCTGTTGAAAATCGAGTGTTTTTAGCAGTATTTTTTGCGAACTTACGGTTTTTACAGATCTGGTTTCAATGTTTCGTCCGAACGAAATTAACAATTTTTGAGATTTAACCCGTGTTAAATGTTAATTTTGTTCCCGTGCCGTATTTCCTTAATGACACGTCTCGTGGATTTTCTTGTTAAAAAAGCTACTCTGTTTGAGCGTCTTGTAAACAAACGGTTTTTTGAGTTTGCCATCTCTTTTACTCGAAGTTCTTTAGAAAGAAAAGTTTTGCTGGCCTTCTTTTGTAATGCTTTTTCTTTCTCAGTATCTGTGAAAAACGTAGCATGCAATTCCCTATTACCAGCGGCTTTGGTGCCTCAAAATTGATTGGGATAGTTACATGACCTTGAGACATTGAGAACACAAGTATCTACATAAAAGAGAAAATAGCTTCATAAGTTTACCCTTTTCAGTCTTCTGTCGGATTCTTTTCAGAGTTTGATTGCCCTTGTTCAGATTAGACTGACAATTGATTTTTAGTACTCCAAAAAACAAAGAAACCAAGCAAAGGTACCGGTATTTCCAGATTGTTTGAATGAAAATCATTTCTATTTGAAATTAATTTCTCCGCTTCTTTAAATCACAAGGGCTGTTGTTAAAAGCTGTAAAATTAATTTTCTGTGTTTTTTAACATAATTTTTTATCCACGATTTTTGAAAATGGAAAACAGTTAGCTTTCTTTTGCGAATGACATTTTTTTAACAATCTTTGCTCGATCAAAAAAATGTCCCAGTGTCTGCAAAAGAGCTAAATTTTGTTTTTTTTTTCTGTAAAGCATTCACAAGAAATGGGCAAGTATGGAGTAATGGCAGCTCTCCTATCAAAGAGAAAGAAAAATTTACACCGCCCAGTTCGTTTCAGCGGTTTCAAACCTGTTTTTGAAATCCTGTGTCGGAAGTTATGTTTTTGCAGTTAACTTTTCCGAAATGAATTATCCGCTATACTGTAGATCACCGTTGCATTATTCGATACTCTTTTTGTCCCAATAATTATACATTTAGCTTTGCTGATCATCAATTTGTTTAGATTAGTATGCCAAAGTATTCAAATTATAACAATCAAAGTTTTTGAGTTTTGTTAAAAACTTCAAAACAAAAAATAAATTAGAAAATCTGCCCCAGCAATTTCAGCCCTGTTGCTTTTCTATTAATCAGGCTTGTGCTCATTAAAACTGTAATTCGAGGACATTTCATGAAGTTCCCAATTTCAATAATGATTAATGAGCTACAAATTTAGTCCCTCAATTTATTTCAATGACACCAATGTTAAAACTATAATATGCTTTGTCAAAGTTAGAGAAAAAACTAACTATGTGCTTTGCACAAAATTTCTTTTACTTCAGAAGCTTTTCCTCACTAAGAAAGGTCGAGAATATCGTATTTAACTCTCTAATACATCAATAATACGATCTACAGAAAAAGACACGATAATGAGTAAATTATCGTTTAAAGCGTTGTACTTCAATACGCACTCTATATATATATATATATATATATATATATATATATATTAAATAAGACAAACAAAACAGTTTAAATTGTGAAAAACTAACTGATGTTGATAGTTTCAAAGCTATTTATACTGTTGTATATCTCCATTCTAAATTGTAGATTCGATAGAGATAATTATGTCGTCCGATTCTCTGAATACACTGAATCCGGAGTTCGGGATACCTCATACGTTGCCTCAGTCTCTCATTTGGGATGGTTATTGCAAAATTCATTGAAAATGGCGTACTAAATTGGTTATCTCGTATTCCTTTTGAGCTCAATTTGTGGTAAAAATAGGTTCAATTGCGTAATTCAAGAACAAGTGGCAATGACGATTTGCTGAAATTGAGATAGTTTGAGTTTGAGTTTCACTTCATATATGATAATTAAGTAATAACAAAATTGGCAAACCATAAATATTTGATAAAGTGAACAAATGAATTTGGTTTCGAATTAAATTTCGCTTGTCATGCTATTCGAGCTTTGCTGCTTTTTGAAATTGATTTGAGCTGTTTAGTGGTTAAGCACAGCCGATATATTGGTGGCCCCGTTATCCATCTTGAAAACATCACCTACTGTTTCCACAGGAGCGAGCTTTTTTACTTGTCTCTTGAAAACCGTTCCCATACTCGTCCAAAGTGAGGTGCTGTGGTTGGGTTAAGCTTCCATCTGATTCGTCGTTTAATTAAAAATTCATCGATCCTTTTTTTTCTATACAGCAACGTACTCTGCAATCTCTTATTCAGCTCCCAGGAAAATTGTACCGCAGTCGCTGATGATATTATTGTGTTTCCCCCCTACGTGCAATAAACTGCATAGTTGCATTGGGACAACTATCAGTTTCCAACTTGGGTACCACTTCTATATGCTCGCTCTCATAGTTGAAAATGTGAATAGATAATGTCGTGATTTTTGCTTTTTTGTCCAATATTTACTCTGAAAGGGCTAATGTAGTCAAACCCAAACTTTTTAGAGGCAGTTTAAGCATTGAAGCGCTCTTCGGGTCGATAGGCTATTACTTGTGCTATCGTTTGCTTTGCCTTTTTTGCAAGAATAACACTTGTTCCTGATTGATTTCAATGTGTCCTATGCCTAGCATGCACGTCTTCAACTGCACATAATTTTTTGTAAGCTCTGTGCCTTTTTGTTGGTTTTTCTTGCGCTTGTTTCGCGAGATTATTACAACCGAATGATCTTTTCAACGTATCAATAATGGATGCTCTGCATTGAAGCCTAATTATTTTTTGCTTATTCTGCGTTTAAGTCCATCGTAATCCAGGGAAGATAAAAAATGTAAAATTTTTGTTTGCGCTTTTCAGCCTTGAAAGATTTTATCTCTTCATTGGATTTTTCTCGCTGTAGTAACTTGAAGTTAATTGCTTTTGCGATTTCGTTTTCTTCAACGCTGAATACAATTGTTGCTGTTTTGTCTTTGCTCAATGCTCTCTGTACGTATGCCACTGTATTCAAAAGTTTATGCAAGAGTAACTGAACGGCTTCCACTGAACAATGGCTATCTTTTCTTTACCCTCTATCATTAAAAATGTTGAGGGTGTAATCTTTTCATCTGAGGCAAAAGATAGAATCACTTGCTCCGGCCACTCATCTTCTCGCTGCTTCAACCAGACCAGCCCAGTGAGCCACTCGGTTCTGTTGAATTGCTGTTGTTTGTTCAATTGCCAATGTCCGCTGGTTGTTGATACCACTAATAAGTTTTCACAGTGAAACATCAGCTGTATCTAGTATCTCAGCTACTGGATTGGCCACAGTCTGAGCAAAACCTGCCACTATTTATCTTCTTATCGTGTTCGCTGACTATATGTTTTTTCAACCTCTGTGCCATGACTGCCGCTTGAAATTTTCATCGTTGTATTGAGAAATGTCTCATTGGGGCAACCTGGCGTTTTCCAATCGCAAACGCTTAGTCAGCTGAGTTTTTTTTGTTTTGTGACTCCAGATAGGCCACTGCACATATGGTGTCTTCAGATGCGTCTTTAAACAAATGAGGTTACGTTTTCTCCCTAGCTGTATTGA